>NW_026515781.1:600000-982500 GCF_025882075.1 Dioszegia hungarica
TGTCCGGGAAGGGATGAATACTGGCTGGCGGATGCAAGTGGCTTGGGAGAGCAAGGGCGGGCTCCAGGTGGAGACAGTGGCGATGGACGATATCTTCCAGTTCACCACCACGTACCTCGACCACCCCTCCTCCTTCCTCCTCACCGAATGGCAACAGGCCTCAGAATGTACCGACGCGGACCAATTCGACGCAGCCTACTTTGACAATCTGCTCGGTCCCGATGCCCCAGATCCGGCCAATCCCAACGAGAACTCGGACATCACCATCACCTTTATCGACCACCTCTTCTACCCCGGTCGCTTTTCCATCCTTACCCTATCCGCTGCGCTCGAGGAGTATATCCAAAGCCTCTCCAGGCATGGCGTAACCCACATCGTCACCACCGCCAACGGCCTACCGACCCTGCAGCGCCGCTTCGCCTCCATCGTCGGCTGCCACCTCCAGGTGGAGATGGATCTACAGACGGGCGCCCCGGTCGTCGAGGCGTATCGGAATGATCTGAAGCTGGACTGGCTGGGGATTTGGGCGCGGGTCCGAGACCTGGACAAGCAGGGCCGGTGGGCGGTCCACACCGCTGTCGTCGACAGGCAGGTGTACGTCCTCACTCGCGAGGGCGTCTCAAGCACGGCTGTTCAGGACGTCACTGGAGTGATCGCCAAGTTTGCCAAGTCGTCCGAGACTGTGGCGGACTTCCGGGCACTGCCAGAAGGGGCCATGCGGCATCTCTACCCCGGCCTCGCCGCTCCCAAAGCGAGGTCTGGCGCCGTGGCTTTGTCCAGTGCAGGAGCCTTCATCGCCTCCACGCTGTCCGGCGCATCGGCGGAGGACGGTCTCGCCAACGCGCTCGAAGACGTCACTTTCGCCATGAAGTCGATGTTTGCGGGTGGGATCCAGCAGCCCATCGAGATGCTCGCTGGGGAAATGTGGGACGAGGCTATCGAACCTTACCTTTCGGACGAGGACCGGACCACTATTCGGCGCCTCCTCTCGGAGTGCCTTGACGTCCGACGAGCACTCCGCGAGGCGCTAGCCATGTTGACCAGGACCCTCTCCCTTCCCTCCACCGCTCCATCACTCAGTGACTCCTTCTCCGGCTTTGGAAACGCCCTCATCACCGCCTCGATCGCCGCTACCATCTCGGACCGGTATACCGCCTCGCTCGATACCCTCTTTGTCGCGCTCTTCCACCTCTCGGAGTCAGCGGACGTCACGGCGGAAGATGACGAAGCCGAGGACTTTATCGAGATCCTCAACCAGGCGTTTGTGGTGTATCACCGATATGCCGTTCTCAAATGGGCCACAGGCCAGACAGCGGACGAGGCCGTTGAGGTATCCAGGCAGAAGGGGAGCACAAAGAGAAAGGCGGCGGCGGGAGACGATGTCCTTGCGGAGGGACTAGGCGGGCTTCAGGTCGGGGATGACGAGGGAGCCAACGACGGGTTCGACGCGTCGTACTCGCTCCTCCACTCCCTCTTGGACGGGCAGCGCAGACAGCCCGTCCCGCTCGGCTCGATCGATGTGGTCGCCCAAGCGGCGGAATTACTCGTCGCTACCTCGGGCTTAGTCAGTGATGATATCACCGAGGTCGACCCGTCTACCCTGGACGTCGGCTTTGGCTATTCTATCCTCGCGACCGGTCTGCCGCTTCTGGCAGGGCGGTTTGCGGATCTGTACCCCCTCTCGGCGGGTATGGCTTATATTCGAGGACGAGCGTCTATGGAGGCTGGGTTCGTTGGGCAGGCAGTCAGGAGCTTTGAGCAGGCTTCAGTGGGGTGCAAGGGTAAGCATGCCCCACTCGTGTGAGAGAGCGGGGCTGATGCTCGCAGACGGCTCCATCTCGCAGATCCTGCCGAGCTGCGCCGACCCCACCGGTCTCTCCGACTTCTACCGCCACATCGCCACCCTCTTTGCCGAACATGCGCACAACGGTCCCGTCGTCCACTTTGGCCAGCTCGCCCTTCTCTCCTTACCGAAAGATACCTCCGCGCCAAGACCATTATGGACGATCGTATTTCTCGCCTACATCGGGTTGGGGCAGTACGAGGACGCCTATGCGCTGCTCATGAAGACTCCTTTCCTGGACCTGTAAGTGACTCTTACCTCTTCAGATCACATGAGCTGACCGCTCCAGTCAACGCGACTTCCTCGGCCAACTCATCTCGGTGATGTGCGAATCCAACGAGGTCGGGCGGCTAAATCAGCTCGGGTTCGTCGGGATGCAGAAAGACGTCGAGGGTCTTTTGAGCTACAAGGCGAGAAACTCCGACCCGCTCCGGTTCCCGAATTACTACAAGGTGCTGTATTCGTGGTATATCTCTCGAGGGGATTATCGGAGTGGTGAGCTTTCTTATGCCTGAACATATCGGGGGATAAGCTGATAGTATAGCCGGGGATATCATGTATCAACAAGGCCGACGATTTGGGGATAGCTCAACCACCAAGATCTCGGCATTTGAGCTGGCAGCGATGCAGGCGCGGAGTTATCTGGCAGCTATCAATGCGTTGAAGTTGGTCGAGAAGCGGAATGCCTGGTTGTCACTGCCTGGACCACCGCCTAGAGCTCTCCGCGTGAGTTTACTACCGGCAGTGTAAGAGATGGATCTGATGAGACAGGGAGCTAAGCGAAAGAGGATCTCCTCCTACGTACCCGAGGAAGAGTTCAGCCAGGACAAGCGCCCGATCATGATCATCACCCTGGAGGATATCGAGATGGAGTATGCGCTAGTGTTGTCTCGTCTGAGACTGTCGAGTCATATTCAGGATTTGCACGAACACGGTCAGTTGAGATGTGCCGAGCTACTCTGACGGCTGACAGCTGATCAAAGTCAGGTATCTCGGTCTCGCCTGAAGAAGTCGTCGGTCTGCTGGTACAGCGGAACATGTTCGACTTGGCTTTGTCTGCTGCTTCTACCATGGACGTGGATATGACCAGTATCTTCGTCTCGGTAGCTACGAAATGCGTCGAGCTTTCGCGCGTCTCCGATATCAGAGGGTAAGTCCCCCAAACGTCCCAAAGGAGGCTCGGCTGATGACCAGCGATGACATCTCGGCCGCATGGCTACACACCAGCCCGCTGACCTCCCGCCTACGCGGCTCCCCCTCGGCCCTCGCGCAGCGATACCTCCAAACCACTCTCTCGCAGCACGATACCGCCAAGACCCACTTCGCCTACCGCCAAGCCGTGACCAACACCTTCTTCGAGCTGAACGCCGACAAGAATACGGGGTGGCAAATGCCGGCGTGGCTGGTCGAGTGGGAGATGGAGAGGGATGCGGAAGGCTGGATATCTAGCGCGCTGAGGTATGGTTGGGTGGAGGAGGCTGTGGACTGGGCGGCGGAGGTGCTGAGAAGAGTGAGTCATGTGCTTGGTCAAAGGCGGATGTGGCTGGTGGCTGATGTACAGGCTGTACCGCCAGCATTGCTCTCGAAAAAGCCAGACTCGGCTAATGTGCCGTACAACCTCATTGATCGTGTCATCGCCGCGGCAGGGGAAGGGGATGAGAAGGATGATAAGAAGGTGCAGGTGAGGGTCAAGGCGTTGAGGGAGGCGGTGGCGAGGCGGACGGCGGGGCTGAAGAAGCTGGAAGGGCGGTGAGATGGGCGCAGGAGGGGTCGATGCATCTCAGCTGGGAATTTCTGACGTCTGACGAGTTGGCGCTAGGGTACTCATGCGTCCCGGACACAGCTCCGGTGGCGAGAAGGGTATGTCTGATCTCTGGACATGGTCCCATCTGTGTGGTAGCCAACGAGGTCTGTGCGCCGGAAATGGGCTGACCGGTCAGCGTTGGCGGTCCGAGCGCTTGCGCCGGCCGTGAGCCTGAGAATTTGGGATCTGGGCTCAGTTTACCTACTCTCCTTCCTTCCTTCTTCTCTCCTTCGTCTCTTATCTTATTTACTCATTCCCGTACATACTGCTCTTCGTCAGTATGGACTTCCATCGAATCCGAACGCTCGCCTCCGGCTCGATGTACAACCTATACGAGGGCATATTCACGCTCAAGAACTACTCATTACCGCACGTTCTCTTGGCGCTCACTGGCTTCCTCTTCCAGAGCCCTAATACCTCGCCCACATTTTACTTCACCTCCCTCCCCATCCTCATCCACCTCGCCGCAACCTCGACCGTCCCGGAGTACGTCGCAAAGGCCATTGTGCCACTCATCAGCGCGACCACAGGGAGCTCGCTCTTCACCTCGTGGAACCTGGTCTCAAGCGCGGCTCAGGTCATTGCGGGACAGACGGCTTTGTCTGCTTGTGTCGGCCTGATGGCTGGAATGGCGGTCCTCGTGCATCGGCTGGCCATTCGCTTCGGGGGATTGGAGGAAGGAAGCTGGGATACGACCTTGGTGTTCGGCCTGATTTGGGCGGCGGCATGGCTGGTCTTCACTTGGGCTTCTCCTTTTGGACGCTTCGTGAGTTCCTTCCCTGCCTGCCAGTTCTGATCTCTCGATACTGATCGTGATCAGTCCATTCCATCTCCCTTACCGGCGGACATTACCCTGCTCGCTCCCGTCCACAGGTATCTCGGCACTACTGGCGTCGACGCACTCCTCGGGTCGGCTGCTTATGTCGTCTACCATACCGGACAGTACATGAGGCAGGAACTTCCCGCCATCGACGCACCCACAACTCCGCACACTCCGCCTCCAAAAGACTCCGCTCACATCTCAGTCATGGGCAGCACCAGAACCAGCTGCAGCAGCGACTCGGACTCGACTTTGCACTCCACACCCTTCGTCACGCCCTTCGGCTCTTCCTCCGACCGCTCCACAGCACCAGCGTCGGCGTCGCCTGGATCACGCAGGAGATACTCACCCAAAGCATCTATCGCAGCCCTAGCCGCTCTCGGAGGCGTGCTCTCTTCCCTGCCCGAAGCTGTGTTGCAGACGACCTCCGACTCGCTGGACACGCAGACGCCCTTTGGACTCGGCTTCGTCCTTCCGCCCGGCAAAGGTTCGTGGAGGCTGTACGAGCTCGTCCACGAAGCGCAGACCATCGGAAATCGCGCAAACCTCCTCGTCTTCCCTGAGAGCGCTTATCAGGCGTACGACAAATGGGATCGGCAGTACGCGATCGACAAGTTCGTCAGCGAGGTCTGTCGGCAGTATGGGGTGTGGGTCCAGCTTGGGATCGACACACCGTCCGACGAGTATCACATCGAAGAACTCTCACTTGGCGGCGCAAATTCGACCTACACGACTGTTCAGGCTGGCAAGAAGATCAACGAGGTGGTTCTGTTGGGGCCCGAGGGATACACGGGCTCCTATGTGAAGCAGACGCTCATCCCTTGTAAGCGTCTTCTTACCTCCACACGTGGCCAAGCTGATCAACCTTGCAGACGTCGAGTCGTTTCCGTTCCACAGAGGAATCATGCCTGTCCCGACGTGGACAATCAGCCTGCCACCGTGAGTAGCTCTTCGCATCCGCAAGTAATTGCATTGTACCTGACGCTGCAGACCGCCTGGCATCAACAAGACCGACTGGACTCTTGGTCCTCCTTACGTGCGCCCGATCGTCGTCTCCCCCCTCATCTGTCTCGACACCTTCCACCCGGACCTCCTTGCCTCCCCCGAGCAGCCTCCAGATCTTTTCACCGTATCTGCCGCCGCTCTGACCCATAAGATCGCCAGGCACATCGTCGGACAGGCCGAGTCGCTCGCACTGACACAGAATGCGCCGGTGATGGTTGTGGCTGGAAGCAGAGGACGGATGGGTGAGGGGATCAGTGCACTACTGGACTCTTGGGGAAGAGTCTTGATGGAACAGAGAGGTGGGCGGAGCATCATCTACCAGGTCGCCCTTTCCTACTCTCGAGATGGCAAGCCACCGGGCGGGGCGTGGGTGTCACGGAGTACTGGGCTGGCTTGCGCCTTCATTACCATCCTCGGCTTTACGATCACCAAAAAACAGACATCGCGGCACGCAAGGACGTCCGACAGCTTCCCAATGAAGATCCTTACGCGTATCAAAAGCAAGCTCTTCAGTTCGGCATCCTCCACCACCGATACGGACCTGGCAGATACCGCGGCCTACGATCCCCAGCCGACAAGCCAATCCCCTTCCCCACCCTGGCGGACTGATCACCTGCCTTGGAACGGCGGTCAAGGCGGACGAAGGAGCGACAGTAGCCGAGGGTGGAGGCAGTCTGGGGCGGACAGTCAGAGAGGCGCCGGGATTAGTTTGGTTTAGACAAGTCTATAGTAAGACGAGATTCCATAACTGTCTATAGCGTCAAGGTTTGTAGTATCAGCGACACCTCGAGCATAGCATCCTAGATCAGAGAGATACGATTCGCGCAGAGACCCGTAGTACGAGCAATATTTTATGCAGAAGTTATGATAGAGCTACATCTTTACACAGGCTCGACCGGATACAATCGAGGTAGAAGCGTCAGACACCTCGAGACCGCTAATGGCCGGATCGGTTAACATATGCGCCGGCTTGTGGAAGTCAGCCTATGTACCCGATTTCCAGTGAGGCGCCCATGTCAGCATACCAGGGTCTCGATGTCCTCGGCCGAATCAGACGGCTGAAGTACTACTGACAGCGCTGCTGACTCTGTGGAGACCCTATGGGGATCGGGTTGGCTTTGCCACACCGCCACAGGCACGGTAAGGCACGCCGCCACGAAACCGCAGGACTTGCCGGATCGGGCAATTTTCGGGAGCGTTTCAGAAGCGGCTGAAGTCTTGCAAGCAGCTTTCTCCGACGCAGTACACGCAGCTGATGAAATGAAGCCGCTGTAAGGCCCTCCGGCTTACCATGAAAGTGCCAAGCAGCAAAGCTGAAACCCAAACGTGCCGAGCAGAGAAAGGCAGAGGTATGACGAGGAATGCATTTCGGCTCCGCGGACAAGGTTCTCTAGCGCAGCCACCACGGCGTCATCCCGCGTCGCATCGGATGCAGCGAGGAGTCATATATGCGCATCGCCTTCGCTCGATGGGGACGCACCCGCGCGTACTCTTGTGCGGAAGCAGCAGCGTCCTGGCGACGACTCATGGCGACAGCAAGTCCCCCGGCCCGCGCCGACATCCGATCACCCCTGTCACCCAGTGCAATGCCTTGAGCGACTGACAGTGATTCTCATCCCCGGGCACCGTCCTCAAAGTCCAGATTCTGATATCCACGTTCATGCTGTCACTTGCTGTCATGCAGATCGCTGTCTCGGAACAACTCGTTACTCCGGAAACAGCATTTCCATCAATTACGGCATGCAAAACCACCCAATGCGCCATCTCCACTTTCGCATTCCCCACTCTTTCCTAATGCAGCCGGAATGCTGCCACGTCCGCTTGTCAAGGATCGGCAGGCTCATCAGCCACCACAGGTATGTCACCCTAGATCTCCGGGAACCGAGGAACGCAACCTAATCGCCGAGATAATGACCCAATCCGAACTAATGCACCAAATTGCTGATGCCCCCTGCTGAGAGCGCAATCGGCCCGGGATCCAGATGCGCGGATCCTATGACGGTACTTAGACGGCAACTCCCCTCATCCGCAAGTTTGGTAGCCTCCATCTCACTTCTCCATTGAACATTTTTGACCATTCCATCAACTTATTACTGCTGGCCAGACTTTCCATTCCGCGCTGGTCGCACCCATTCATTCGCAAAGACACCTGCAACTCCCACGCATCTTTCGAGGCCTCAAGATGATGCAGCAGTGAGTGCGAGCCGCAACCTTCTCGAGCCCAGCTGACGTATCAGGCGACGAGCCGCTCGGCGATCGGCCGCTCTGAGCGTAGCCCAGCCCCCCTCCGTGCCTACCTCCCCTCTTTACTCGTCTAAACGCCTCGTTCGCCGCATCTCCCAAGCTCCAGGCCAAGCGCATGACGGGTCGTCCTCCGGCTCTTCCTCCCCCGACTCCCTCTACTCGAACAGCTCCCCCACGCTACCCGACCCGGCGTTCGAGTTTGACGGAGGCGAGCAGATTCAGGAGCACGATGAGGCGGAGTACGAGTCGCTCATGGCGGAGAGTGCAGGATGGCAGACTCCGGCATGGGGAACATGGCCGGAGGTAGGGGGACTGGGAGCGGACTGGACGCCTAGTCCCACTCATCACTCACCTTCCGGCGGCACCATCATCTCCATCTCGCCAGCGGGCAGTCTCAACAGTCGGCGCGGTCGCGGGTCACCCTTTTGGTCGGGAGCCAAGGCGCAGACGCCTACGGATGATGTGCGCCGGGGCAGCGATGCTAGTCTACTTGGCTTCAACCTCAACAGCCCAGACCGCAGACGTCTCCCGGCCGCCCGGAGGCGATCGAGCGTCATGTCCAATGGGTCCGTGATGGACCCAGTGGAGGACGCTCGGCTGCGCAACATCAATAGCATGAGCATGCTGCGGAGGCGGTTCTCGGAGGTGGTCGAGATCGCGGCAACGGCGGAGCAGATGCAGGGGCGCCAGGATACATTGGTCGCTCGGCGTATCATGAGTCAGTGGTCGCCTTACTCGGACGCGTCGGAGGCGGAAGACGACGACGATACGTCCGAGATCCACACGGCGCCCTACATCCCTACTCCTCCCGTCCAGCACTCGGTCCCTACAGTCCTCTCCAACTTTCCTCTAGCCTCTACCGCCGCTGCTCCGGACTATGCAGACTCCTCATCCGAGATGCTCCATTCCCAGTCATCCTCGCCCGGCTCGCCTGCCTACCATGCTCGGCCCCTCCCTCGCATCCCCCGAGCACCCCCACCTCGGACCTTCGCTACCCCACCTCCCCCTGATCAGCCCGCCACACTGCTCAAAGAGCGATCAAGGCCGACTCTCTCGCGCGCCATCACGGACTATCAGTTCCCTCCTCGCCCAGACGTCGTGCCTACCGGAGTAGCGGCTCCGCGGCCGGTGCTCCACCGCTCCACCTCTACCCCGTTCTTCTCCGCTTCGGCCAACGGGAGAGAGGCGGCGTCGTTGCTGTCCACCCGCGTCAACGCCATTATGCCCCTCCATCGGCCAATTCCGCTTGGTGTCTCGCCGCTGCGCGCATCGCTCCGTCGTCAGTCGGTAGTTTCGGACGGCGACTCGAGGCGGGGGTCTCTGGTCGAGTCCAGGCGTCCATCACTCGCAGCTCAATTGCCGGACCGCCGCTTCTCAGCAGTCAAGGAGGGGGATCTGAGACGGGCCTCGATGGACAGGCGACTGTCTATCGAGATGAGGCGGATGTCGTTAGAAGGGAGGAAGATGTCTGCGGATGGGCGCAAGGTGTCGATGGAGGGGAGGAAGCTGTCCACGGCGGGGAGGGAGGCGTTGCCGATTGGGCTGAGAATGTCAGTGGATGGGAAGCAGATGGGTGACTCCCGCTCGCTCGCGTCTCCTATCCGGGATAGTCGTCGTGCATCGGCAGCATCCATGCGGATGATCACCACCGTCGAGGAGCGCCGCCGGTCCTCTGCGACCTCTCGCAAGAGCTCGGTCGTCAGTGTCGGAGAGTACGGCTATCTCGCGCCCCAGATCGTCATTGATGCTGCGCCCTCCGTCTCCCCCGAGATGGTCCAGCCCGTCCCCCGCTTCAAGCGCAACGCACCCCCATCAATCGTCCTTCCGGAGTTCAGCTTCCCCTTCCAGGCCACGCCTACTTCCACAACGAGCGCTACCGGGGGTCTCGCCAGTCCAGATGTCAAGACGCCCCGCTTCAACCCACTGGACAGCTTCCTCGGCCGGGCGAGTCCCAGCCCCAACTTGCCCTCTTCGCCGAGTACGGTTTGCCCCCTCTCCCCTCTGCCTACGGAGGACGAGTCGGCCTCGGTCACTCCTACCATCCCGTCAGCCAGTCCTCGGCAGAGCATCATGGATCGCGGCCGGCCGCTCTCACCTCCTGAGTTTCGCGAGTCCTTCCTCCCTCGCTTCCGGGGTCCGTCGCACCATAGCCCAAGGTCAAGTCCGGTCGAGACACTTGCGTCGGTCGCACCTGTCCCTCCACCCGTCCCGGTGGAACAGTCGCGGGCAGCCACTCCTCCAGAGGTTCCCCGACAAGTCAGCAGGAAGGCGGTACCGAGGATCTCAGAGGCGGAACTGATAGTCGAGGAGAGGCGAGATCAGTCTATGCGGAGGCGGAGCAGACGGGGTGCGGTAGGCCAGATGGAGCCAATGGGGTCGTCAGGAAGGGAGATGGCCCATATCCTCGAGGTGGCGCCGTCCCTTATTCAGCGCGAGGCCAGTCCCGTCTTGCCCCCCTCGGTACAGCGCACTGCGACATCGTCTCACCGCCGAGCCATCAGCACCGACCACACCTCCCGCTCTCCTCCGGCTCACATCGGTATGGGCCGTCCTCCCAATCGGCGCCAGGTCACCCTTCCCGCTCCTCTTGCGCCGGTCATTGAGCCAACCAGGATCCGGAAGAGTCACGTCGTTTTTGAGGAGTCTACCTGGGGTAACCCGGCGCATCTTCAACAACCCTTGGCCCCATCCTCCCCGGCCGTCCCCTCCTCTCGGCCCCGGACGCACTCCCGCACTCAGTCGTCATCCTCCCCTGCTCCATCCGTCTCGACCCACCTCACCCACGCGTACGGCCCCTCCCCGCCACCTCGTGCCGAGGGTCTACTTCCACCCGTTCCTCAGCCTCGCTCGCTCGAGAAGTCTGTTCTCAAGCGATCATCGGTCACCTTCTCCGAGACGCCACAGGCAATCCCCAATGCCTCTGGCTCCGCGTCGCGTCCGACCGTCTCTCGCGCGTCATCCTTCACTCGCTTCTTCAAGTCGAGGCCGCAGTCCATCTCGGGTCCCCTGCCCTTGGTGGGTCCGTCCAAGCCGGTGCGCCCGAGTATACGGCCGATGAGTTCGGATGTGGCGGGGATGGGGCATAGCTGGCAGGGGTGAGGATGGAGGTGGAGGTGGGAAGGGTGGGGAAGGTATCTAAAGGATAATTTCGCTAGTTTTGTCAATTATATAGGTCCATATTGCTTAGTGTGATGTATGTCCATAGCCAATCAGCAATTGTCAGCTAGACTTGACTCCAGGCATCCGATAGGTACGACCAAGTCAGTGATTTGTGATGCGGAGACAATCTGCCGCATTGCGTTCGCGGTTAGTCGATAGCCTTCATAAGCATCTAAACCCCACACGAAGCCCAAAATTCCACTCGTAACAACGCCAGATACCGGATTCCCTTCCCGAGCTTCCTCAAAGCTGCTCATTTAGCACGGTACATCGTACAGCAGCTGGAGCCGGGGAATTGAGCCACTGGAGAGATCAGCTTCGCATCCAGCTGCAAGGCCCTCGAGGTGTGTCTAGTAGCTCAGGGGGTCACTCACAGGCAGTAACAGCCTCCGGATCTGAGCAGGAAAGCGCCTTGCGTGTGACCTCATAGGTCGCCGTAAAGTAAAAATTGAAGTTGACGACAGTGAAGCACGAGGATTCGGCGAGCTTGTAGGTAGATGCTATACACGCTACAAGGTCAGCACTGTCTGCTCTGGCAAGCCTCGAGGCTGATTGCTTCAGGTATGTCCCATCGTCATCAGTGACAGTAGAACTCACATGGCATGTCCTCACAAATCTTGTTGCACGCCTCCCGCGTTGCTATTCCAGCATAGTTGGTAGCGCCCACTGCTGAATTGTAGTCCAGATTTGTGAATTGGGCGTAGGGAGTTCTGCCCGTCGAGGTGTACCCCGCACACTGGCTCAAGGGAAAGGGTAGCGGACTAGCCTCCTGTCTTCGTTGAAGAGCTGAAGGGGGACGATTATGCCAAGCGATGATCTGAGCCCTGGTAGCCTGCTTGAGAGCTCGAGGACTAGGCATCGGTATGGAGGGGAAGCGGACGCCGGCGGAGACAATGCCGGTCAGAAGAGCGAGGATGATGGCGAGGGGAGCGGTGGATAGGGGTGGGAACAGCATGGTGAGAGGGGATAGGTGAATAGGAAAGGCAGTGGCAATTGTGATACTTGACGTGAAGGGATAAGTGAGAGAAAGATCGACGGATCTTTGAGCTCGGTTGCGAGATTCGTATCTCGGTGTCAGCTATTCCCAACCTGCTGCTACCACTTCCAGCGTGTCTCACTTACTCAGGCACGGGTGTTTCTTGTCCTCGTAACCCTGAGTGTGTCGCTCGGCGCTCGCGGCATATCTCCCGCGAGCCTCCGCGAGCTCTCGATACAACCGCTCAATCGGACTCCTGAAACTTGTCCCTCTACGCCCGCCGCTTTGGGTTGTCCCTATTCTGCCTCATCAACGAGACCTTCCTTACTTTATTCACTAGCAAACATGCGAAGGGGGACACGCGAACGGACCTGAATGAACAGCTGAAGGGACACGAACGGACAGCCGAAGGGACCGATCGGCTGGGAACGTATCCGAAGACGCCACTAATCGATCAATGTCCGCTTCCATACTGTGCTCACACGCCGTGAGACGCGGAGCGGAGTGTATTGGAGATCGTCAAACCTCGTTGGCAGGTAGGAGGGAGGGAGAACAGAGGGAGGCGAGACGGAGCAGATTCTCTTTTGTCTCTTAATAGCCTCCGTCGCATTCCTCCGGGTGGCGCATCTCAGGCACTACATTCCTCGGCGGCACGATCGGCCTTTCGGGACTCGGGGAAGTGGAATAGGTCTGATGCTTAGGCCTGGCTCGGTCCGAGTTCCTCGCCTCACTATACGACAGGCCGCTGAAGCGATAGGAGGGGCGGGGAAAGGCCACAAGTCAGCTCAACTGATTTTACAGCAGTGGGCAGGGGAAGAGCACAGTCCACGACATAGCGCCGAAGCCAGTCCATCTGGACTGGTAGTCATGGGAAGCCAGTCTTGATATATTTCGCTAGCTGTTCTTCTCCTGCTCTCATATCTATACACGAATCGGATTCGCCGTTACCAGCAGTCAATAATGCTGAAAGATCTTGATCAGCATCCGTCCGCTTCCTTATCGCTATCGGCCGGTTAAAGTAGAGCTAGTACATCCGGAGCCTTACGGCATCTTCCCGGAGGCAACGACGACGCAAGCTCCTTTCCTTCACCGCTCGCTCTTGCTCTCCATCCCTCCATTCGGTCGTATTTCGGTAGACAAAGGAAGCATGAGCCTAGCGCGCGAGGCCTAGCGCAATCCCCGAGCTGACAAAGCTGATCATACTTCAGCTTACATCATGCTTGACACGGGGGCCACGGGACGCGTAAGCGGACCTCGGCGACAGCTGCTTCGGCGACGGGTGTCTTCGTCAGATCTGACTTTCAGAATAGGCATCCAGATTGTCAGCCATGTATCGACATGGTCAAGCCACCATTCCAGTCAAGGTTAACCTCATCATCCTCCGCCCACATCCTTCTACAAATATTGACTCTGGTCAATACTCGCCGCCATCGCCCCTCTGGAATACCGCATCGACTCCGGATTCGGACGACTCAACACGCGATCCTCGCCACTCGTGGCTGCCCTCTGGTAGCCCAGCTCTAGGACTGATATGGGCGCATTCGACCATCTCAAGGTCGGCCAGGTCTCTCATGGCTGTAAGTGTGATATCTCTCTCTCTCTATTCTCGCTCCTCCTCCCGATAATCCGCTTAAGAGCGCTCGCTGACATCTCAGACTGGGGCAATCACACCGCCTCAATCGACTGGTGCGAGCAGAACTACGTCCACACGCCCTACATCGCCGAATTCTACAACACCCTCACCAACCTTCCGACCATTTTGCTCGGGCTGTGGGGATGCTACGGCAGTTTCAAGGGCGGACTGCGGCGGCGATATGCTCTGGGCTACCTTGGCTTGACCGGGATCGGCCTGGGGAGCTTGCTGTTTCACGCGACGCTGAAGTATGAAGCTCAGCTACTTGACGAACTGCCCATGGTACGCCGCATCTTTCTGCGTAGGGCAGTGGAATTTGCAAAGAGAAGGAAGTTTGCATTGCTGACAGCTCAGATCTACCTTGTATCCTATTGCGGCTATCTCGTGCTTGACACATTGCCTGGCTTTGTGCCTCGCTTCGGCTGGTTTGGCCCTGCGGTTCTCATCGGCTGGAGCATATTTGTGACGGTGTCATAGTGAGTCACAGTGCCAAATGGCGGGGGAGCCTGCAGGAGAACGGCCCGAACGGGTTTGGAACAACACCACGCTGGACTCCTCCACAACATCTCACATCTTGTCTATCTCTCGTGGACATGGCTGATCCCCCAGCTACTTCCTCCCCAATCCCATATATCACCAACTCGCCTTCGGCGCTATTCTCTTGACAGGCGTAACCCATAACTTCCTCTTCATCCGCCGCCTCGGGGCCGATCCCCATGTGGACCCAATACAGCACGCCAAGGTCGTCCGTACGCTTCTGTCGGGTATTGGAGTCTTCTTCCTCGGCTTTGTCTGCTGGAACATCGATAATTTCTTTTGTGCTCAGCTGAGGCGGGGCAGGGAGCTCATCGGTCCGTTGGGTCTGTTCCTTCAGGGTAAGTCAATCAGATCGACCAGAACAGGGGATGATGCTGATCGCTAGGTCATGGGTACTGGCACCTCTTCACGGGGTACGGGGCGTTCCTGATCATGACTCCCTCAGCATGTGAGTACCCGGTCGCTCAAGACGAGACGCTCAGGCTGACTCGGCAGACCTGCAACTGGCCATCAAGACCTCGCCCAAGGCTTACGACTTTGATGGCTCGGCATGGTTCCCCGTCTGCTATAAGGTCTCGCCACCGCCCTCACAGCTCGAGCCGGCTGCCACCTCGGGAATATCTGGGCGGAAGATGAGCGAAAAGCGGTAGCCGGGGGATCAGTCTGTTCAGGTCTATCTCATATCTATCTGTAGCCTTTGTTCCCCATCACCTGCACTGCATCATTCAGACCCATCATGTACCTCTCGGCGTCCAGATGTAGCCCTAGGCCCACCCTGGCCTCCCGCAACAGCCTCGGTCAAAGGGTTGCCGTAAGGCGCAGCATGCCCGAGTTACCCGAGATATTTTCGGTCACCCATGGCTCCGTGTTCCACCCATCTCTTCAGTCGCTCGTTGTGTATATAGAACGTTGAGGTCTGCGCGCAAGGTCAGGAGAAGGGGAGTCAGACGAAGATGGGCGCATTTGAGCACCTCCGGCAAGGCCAGTCAAGCCATGGGTGTAAGTTCCATACTTCTCCTGCTCAACTCCTCCACTCCGCCTCGGCTGGACATGATGATCTCACCATAGTACGTACGCTCAAGCTGATACCCTATAGACTATGGTAACCACACCTCGACCATCGACTGGTGTGAGCAGAACTATACCCACACGCCCTACATTGCCGAGTTCTACAATGCGCTCACCAATTTTCCTACCATCTTCATGGGATTGTATGGGTGCTATATGAGTCTGAGGGGCGGGCTGAGGAGACGGCACGCCATGGCCTATTTAGGTTTGACGGGTATTGGATTGGGCAGCTTCGGGTTTCACTCGACGCTGAAGTGGGAGTGGCAGCTCCTTGATGAGCTTCCGATGGTACGTCCTCCTCATCTCGCCTTGGTCGTATGGGATGGGGCGGAGCGGATTACGGGAGCCTCCTAGGCGGGACATCGTTGCACGGGTCATCAGCGGGGGCGATCGAACGAGGGTGTCGAACGAGGGTGGAGCTTGGAGGCTCTCCAGCCAAGTAGACCAAGCTGAACCCGCAGATCTACCTCGTCTCATACTGTGCCTATCTCGTGATTGACACTCTGCCAGAGTTCAGACCGCGCTTTGGCCTCCTCGGCCCGCTTGTGCTCGTAGCATGGGACATCTTCGTTACTCTCTCCTAGTAAGTGGGAAACCCCCTCCATCCTAAATTCTCTCGGTCGGGTCTCTCGGCTTATTCCCCTGCCTTTTGTGACTCTACATCACCGTCTTAGAGTCTTCTAGCTGACTCCGCAGCATCTACCTCCCCAATCCCATCTACCACCAGCTCGCATTCGGCTTCATCCTCCTCTCCTCCGTTACCCAAAACTTCCGCTTCATCCGCCGCCTCGCCTCTGCGGCGGATGCCAACCCCGCACAACACGCCAAAGTCGTCAATACGCTCTTGTCGGGTATTGCGACGTTTATTGTGGGATTCATCATCTGGAATGTGGATAATTACTTTTGCGATGTCTTGAGGAGGGGGCAGGAGCTGCTGGGGCCTCTGGGATTCATACTGCAGGGTGAGTCTTCCGAAGGTCGGGAAGAGTGAGCCCGAAGGGGACGGGGAAAGACGCTGATGATCAGGTCATGGGTATTGGCACCTCATGACGGGATATGGATCGTTCTTGATCATGACCGCTTCCACCTGTAAGTTCTTCCTGCTCCCTTTTTCGATTCCTTCGTGAGGGCCAGCTGACCTTTCAGATCTTCAATTGGCCATAAAGACCTCGCCTGAGCTGTACGACTATGATGGTTCAGCATGGTTCCCTACTGTACATCGAACGAAGGTGGCCAGCAAGAATCTATAGCGTGGGACCGGGGTGGATGTCGTTGGAGCAGGGAGTAGAGACTGCGGGGAGAGGACTGACCAGCTGGGGATCATAAAGGACGTCGGACATCTCATGTAGCTATCGCTAGAGCTTAGATCATGTTGGAACGATGATACACATATGCATGGGTTTGGACATCACCTCGTTCGTAAATTGGGCGTGAAAGACGACCGCGTCTTGTATGTACATCTATGAAAGCCCTTCTAGCTTGAAACTTATCCTCTACCAGTCCACACCGCTCGCGAGAGCCGCTTCGAGAGCCTGATCGAATCAGCTCCGTCCCTCATCAGACTGCAGAGGGAAATACCTCACCCTGTCCAGCTCTGGATCGTCATACATGCTGGTGCCATCGTCAAACTCTGTCGCGCTTGCCAACAGCTAGGTCATCAGGTCTACCCGAAGTGATAGAGAGAGTACATACCTGGTCGAACACAGCATCCCCATACTCGTCCTCATCGATCGCCTGTAATACTTTCGAAGGCACCTTGGTACCCTGCTTGGCCGTTGTCGCCGGTCGCGGTTTCGGCTGTGTCTGGACGAGTCGGGCGGACGAGCCACTGGAGGTAGCGGTGGCGGAATAGGGAAGAGCTTGCTTTCGTTTCGAGGTGGGGCCGAGCTGGAATTTCGACGAAGGCTGAGAACGGCGATCTTGATGCGAAGCCGGAGCTGACGAGTTCGGCTGAGTTGGCTGGACAGACTTGAAGGGCTTGATGGTCGGGTCGAGGTAGTTAGTCCTCGCAGTGCTGTTATTCTTCTTGTTCGAGGAGATGATCTGCGGATCAGCCATGGTCGTGGAATCTGGATGTGAAAGAACGAGGGAGCTCGAGGGGAAAAGAGGAACGGGGAATGCGCTTGCGAGAGATGGGCTTACGCTGTCGAAGATGGTATCCTTCTCTTCATCGTCCTCGTCCGCCAGCTGGTCATCGTCTTCTTCCATGACAGTTGGTGGAGGCCATCTGTCTTGCCCCCCCATACCCTGGACCGTATTTGCCTTCTCCACCGTCCACCCCGGCTTCGATGACCCCCCTCTCCCTTCCGGCTTGACGATCCCCCTATCCGGCACCCTTTGAGTGCTCTGCTGCGCCCTGGGAGACGCGATATGATTCTGCACCGCATCGGGATCGCGCGGATCAAGCCCGGTGTACTTGAACTTCTTGATGTCGCTCGCGAGATCCTTGTATCCCGGTTTCGCCTCGGCCTCGCGGCGTCGCTTGAGCGCAAGCGCGTCTTGTCGCTTCGCTTCGACCGTTTGCTTCGTCATCATGGCGGCGGAGAGAGCGTTGAGGGGCGCTTTCGGTGTGGGGAGAGGACTGGGAGGAGGGGGCGCCGGGACGGTACCGCGTCGAGGGATGTTGTAGCAGGAGGTGTCGATGTCCGCGTCGGACAAGGGGCCAGAGGGCGCAGCTATTGCGCATCAGCTTGGTCTTCCTCCATCATAGAGAGCCTGGAAGCTGAATATACCCGGCTCCGTGAGTAAGGGAAGCTTCTGACCTATCAGCACAGATCCAGCATCCTTGAGGAAGGAAGCGCGAAAAGTATCCCCGCTTACCTTGTAGCCGAGCTTGGTGACTGGTCGGTTCCTACCGAGACCGCTCATGATGTGCCCCAGTCCTTGCTGTGAGCGACATCCACCGAGATACCGAGTTATATGTAGTGATATGAATGATCCACAAGGCAAGAGGATAGCTGGAGCTTTAACTCTTCAGATCGCCCGAGAGTCAAAGCGGGGACACGTGGCGTCGGCCGTCGGAAGCAATCTGAAACGTTAACAGTGCAACTATGGCACGCGAGCCGAAACGCGTTTCACTTTGGCACCACATTCCTCAAAGCCTTCATCATCTGCCCGGTGCATGCTGGTGCATGCTGTGGGCTACTCATGTGCCTATCTACTGCCTATCTCCTTTGAGAGCTTAGTGCACTAGGGGGTGAGGGAGTCACGTACGATAGCAGCGACTTCGCCGATCTATCTGATACCAGGCGGGAACCTAAGATGCTCCCCCCATACAAGATTCAATCGGTCACGCGCCAGACTCGCTCATCGTTGCGGAACCCAGCGCGTTCGTTCGGACCTTCCACTTTACCGAGATCGCCGACCTACCCATCCCCGTCGGCATACCCGCTAGGCTCGTCAGCAACATGCCGCCGGACACGCAATGGCAGCGGGCCGAGGCAGAGCTCTGCGATCGGTTCGCCGAGCTGGTTGAATGTCGGGAAGAAGGTTGCTCGGCGGATGGGCTGTACGCGCTAGACCCATCGATACCAGCGGATATACACGTCTATCTCTCGACGGGCGTTATCGGTGTAGCAGATGAGGAGAGCGACGTGGACGAGGATGAAGACCAGGAGGTCAGGTCCGATGTCTCCCAAGGAGCAGCGGCAGGCGGTAGAAAAGGCGGCATCCGACGCGGCGGATTACCTTGGAGGGGAGGACAAGATCGTGTGGCTACCTACGCAGGATGCACCCGTCTGTTCCGCCTGTGGGTGGCACCCTCCAGTCTAGCGCGGTCGCGCTTCGGAGGCTGGGGATAGGCGGATCTAGGTCAGGATATGGCGGGCAAGGAGGGGATGGGCCGAGAGTAGACGGCGGCGGTGAAGGCGGCCGGCAGGGGGCACGAGTCTGTTGGAGGGAGCAAAGATGGGAGGTGGACAGGGAAGGTGGCCGGGAGGTGCGATGCGGACACCAAGGGAGACTATTTATGGGTTCTACAGGTACGGACTGGAGCGAGATGCCAAGCTTTGATATTGCTGATGCCTCCTCTTTGGCCATATTGATCGATTATCCTGACCTCTTACTCACAGCTCCCATACTCATCTGTCAGTGCGGGAATCTCTGACTTTGCCTGGGCAGGAGGATACTGGACTAAGCTGCTACACATGATGCACATGAAGGTCACCATCTCTCTGATCTGCACTTGCGTCTACCAGCATCCACCCTAGTTCCATGTCTTCCATTCAGTTGGATCGCCCCTACGGGCCGCGTCGGCCGCTTCGACAGCCATTAGCTACCTGATCAGCATCTGGCTTGCTCATGGGCCTTCGCTTTCAGAACGTACATCTTGGATAAACGAATCGTCCTCGGTGCCGTTGCCGTATTCGTCGATCGAAGGCTCACGAGCGAGAGGCGGCGGCTGAGAGTGTCAGCTTCATCCCCCTACAACTCCTGCTTCAAGCTAGACCAACCTGGGTGATGTGCTTCCGCGGCTTGTCGGCGTTTTTGTACGGTACCGACGCACTTGAAGGTCCTGCTTGCACCTCGGCGTTGCTGCCTGGCCATGCGGCGTCTTCCGCTGCCCATTCCGCTATCAATCGCTGCATTGATCAGTGAACCGCCGAAGATAGTGTCGAGTGAGAGCAGAGGATCTACCTTATAACAGTCTGTGTCATACTCGTCGCTGCCGAATTCGGGGCTAGACAACATTTTGACGGCGGGCTGAGACCATCAGCGACCCCATCGGTGTCTCTCTTCCGAGTACTCACGATGCCCATCCCGCCAGAACTCGAGAATGAACCGATAGAAGGCTTGCGCTTGCGCGGTTTGGGCGGACCGGACGGAGCGGTCTTGCTGGCACCCATATACTCTACGATACGCGCCTGATCCTTGGGCAAAGCGGGCAGAACATTGGACTGATGTGTAAGCGCAAGCACTGCTACTGATGGTGTGATCCAAGAGCCCACCTTTGCCTCGACCTGCTTTCCGGACTCATCCCATCGAGGAGCGTACGCGATGATAGACTGTATAGTCAGCATGTGATCATACTCCAAACTAGACAGACCAGGGAAAGGCCCTCACCTCCGGATCATACCCATACTCGTACTTGGGGAATGTCTCGCCAGGCGGGGGAGTCTTGACGGAGATCCCGTACGGCCTGGTCAGACCTTCGTCTTGTTTCTCGCGCCAGGCTTTCTATTAACGTCAGCCCAACATAGCCCTCAAAGGCGTGAAAGCCAGAAGGGAAAGGTCGAAGTGGTGCTCACGTAGTCAAAGTCATCATCGTCCAGCTCATCCATATTCTCATTCTTGACCGCCATCCAGCCTGGACGACCGGGCGTCGTTCCAGTGACGAGGACGACCTTGTCAGGCTTCTTGTCGACCACTTCGACGATGAGACCTTGTCGGTTGTTGACTGGGCGGAGGGGAGCAGGCGGCGGCAGCTGGGCAGGACGGACTGAAGGGACCTGACAAGGTTTTTGCTCAGCTTCCTTCTTCTCCCTCTGCGCCTTCTCCACCTTCTGCTTCTCCGCCCGCTCCTTCTTCTCCGCCCGCCTCTTCTGCTCCGCTCGACGCTCCGTTTCATCCGCCTCGGCCTTCTGCGCCTGTCTCTCTTCATCTTCGTCTCTCTTCCTCTTCTCCGCCTTGCCGTCCAGGTATTCCTTCCTCACCGTCCAGTCCTTCTCTCCCGCGTGCTCCGTTTCGACCGGTCCCCGCGCCCGGTCACTGGTGCTCCTCCCATCACCCAGATCCAGAAGCTCCGCCTTGACCTCCACCTCGTCTAGCGCGTCGTCCCATGAGATCGCCTGAGGAGGCGAAGTCTTCGGCGTTGTTATCGCCTGGCCGAATTTGCGCTTCGACACCGCCAGCTGCGTTGTTGTGCCGGAAGAGGCTGGCTTGCTGCTGCGGGCCGCGACAGCACCGAGGTTTTTATGAGAAGACGCCGATGGGGGAGGGACGGACTTAGTGTTCCTTCCGAATTGTTTACGGGCGGGAGCGAAGGGCAGCAGGGATTGCATGGTGGGGGGGGCAGTGGTGTGACACCGTGACTTGGCTGAGGGCAGAGTGAGCGGGGATGGGACAGGGTTCCTGCTGGCCAGACTTACATGTAGATCCGGAGCCTGGCTCTGGCTGTATGATCAGCTTATATAACATTCAGGAGTGTACCAGGGAGAGAAGGAAGTCTGGATAGAAAGATACAGGTGTCCTCAGCCGGCCGGGAAAGAAGGGCTGACGTGACTCGTACGTACCTTGACCCAAGGCCCCATCTTCAACGATGGCTTCTTGTCTGGAGATGACATACTTAATGGTGCTAGATAGTGAGAGATGATGAGTGAAATGCAAGACAAGGAAAGCAGGATCCAAAATATGGCGGTTAACATGGGAGAGAGGGTCCGAGCGCAAGCGGCCTCGAGGCCGTTCCGCGCACGGCCCTTTTTACACAACTCGTCTGCAGACCTCAAAAGCCGATGTCAGTCAATAGGTGGCTCCTGAGTGCGGCGCATGGCTCGTCAGTGACGGAGTCAGCCTCAGATGGTGTTCATGCGGTACCACCATGCGCTTGATCAGTATCATCAGCGGTCAGAGCGATACGGAAAGCGATTTCATCAGATCCCTGTGACCTCACCGAGCCGAGTGCTCTCTCCATCATGGACCCGCTTTGATGGACTTAGGATGGGATTTCTTCGACTGGGTACCCGCTGTCGCTATCAGCGCCGTCAGTCTCCCTGTCTAGGCATAGAGCAGATGATGTACAACACCTCAAGGCAGTTCGCAGGGCAGAGCGGCGAAACCTTCCGGTTCTTACCGCTTTAAACCATCCCCCCATTTATCTGTAGCAAAAGTCTTGGATCGCGAAGTCCTCCTGCTCTCTCCTACCCATCGTCTACGACACTTATCAAGGCAGACAGTAGCAGAGGCGGAGAACACTATAGGGTGCACATGTCTAGCTGAGTGGTGAATTAGCCCTGACCTCGGCGGCGAGGAAGCACAGCTGACAATCAGAGAGGCGCTCTGCCATGTTCACTTCTGCCCGACAGGGATGCTCGAGATCCGTCTCGCAGCTCGGCCGACCCAGCTGGAGTCTTGCGCTACACGCCGAATCGTCCACTCAGGCTTCTCTGCGCGCAGCTGCAGCAGCAGACAAAGCCAGACGATCCGCGGGAAGGCCGATCATCCGGGCGGCGCACTCGAAGGCGAGATTTTCAGCTGCTGCTGCCGCTGTGCTGAGCCATGATCATCTGGAGCATGCCGAGGCGGAGGAGGCGCACGATACGTCTTGGCGGAATAGAGCGGCGGCGATGGATCATATTCCAGATCTAGAAGCCGTCGAGGATATCATCGAAACCTCGGAAGCGCCGGCCGTTCGTCCTCGTCCCCGTCAAATCCAGGCTCGTCCCTCCCACCCCCCCGAACCCCCTATCGTCACTTTCCGGCGCTGCCTCACTACCGATCCGGTCGCTAGCCTCCTCAGTCTCCGCTACTGCCTCCCAGACCAACTCCAATCCCTCACACTACTCGAGATTGACGTCCTCATCTCCTCCCTCAACTCCTCACTCCGCCATACCGCCGTCCCGTTGGATGTCGAGTTCGAAGACATCCAGCGCTCGCTCGTCCACGTCCGCGGGGCGCTGCTGTTCAACTCGTGGGGCCAGCTCCCAGGACAGGTGTTTGCCGGGAAACGGTTCTACCGGTTCATCCGGGTCTGCCTGTTGCTGGGCGATCGGGAGCTAGTTCAGACCATGTGGAGGGAACAGGTAGAAAGGGAGATAAGGATTAGAGAGGAGGTGGAGCAAGGAGTGATGAGAAATGCGCAACAGAAGATCAAAAGATTAGACGCGGAGCGGCTGGTGACTATCCTGGCGGATGATCTGAAGGAATGGCGGATGTTGCTGTGGATGATGGATCCGGCGTTATTTCCGGCCAAACTACACACCTCGGCGACACTGCAGCGGTACCTCCAGGCGCACCTCGCTACTCGTCAACCTGGCCGCGTTCAAGCTATCTTTGATACCCACGCCGAGCTGGGTCTCACGCCCGCCAAAGAGTCTTACAATCACCTTGTGCAGGCCAAGTTGGCGCTGGGAGATGTTGTCGGGGGACGGGCGGCGATCTTGCTGGGGCGGAAAGAGGGAAAGCTGGATAGACATGAGCAGCAGATGGCGATACTGCGCGGACATCGGGACCTGGGAGGGACGGCGCACCTTCAGGACAGGGTGTTGAAGAATCTAAAGTCATTAGGGGAGGCGCCGTTGGGGAGCACGATCAATGCGTTGATCCGGCTCAGGGTGGATCAGGGGGACATGCACGGGGCGGAACGGCTCTTGTCGTTCCACCGTCTCGACAAATTTGCGGATACCTCATCCGGCGTCGAGGGGTGGAAGTCGTTCCAGCCCACCTCCAAGGATGCCGCATTCCTCGCCCTCAAGGTCGCTTCTCGGCAAGGCGACCTCCCTCGTGCCCGCGAGATATGGGCCGAGCTCTTTCGGACCAATTACGCCGACATCAACGACAATCATCTCAGCCAGATGGTCTCGGCCCTCTGTCACGGCGGGGAGAGGGACGAGGCGTTCAATTTCGTCATGTCCATGGTGGACCCGGACTGGGCGTATCGTCCGAACATCTCCTGGCCGGGTACAGCCAAACCCGGTATTCGGACCCTCAACGCCGTCCTCAACGCTGTGCCTAAACGCCACTTTGGCCTCGCTCCCCTGCACAAGGTCCTCCGGCTCTACCCCCGCCTCGGCGTCTCGCCTGATCAAAGCACCATGAAGATCATCCTCAACGTCGTCGGGAGCTATCATATGCCGCCGGAAGAGATGGCCGCGCTACTTCGGGACCTCTACCGGATGTACCCGGACGTCTTTCCAGATATCGGACAACTCAACGTCATCCTTGCTGCTGCGATGCGGTCCAACCTCACTTCTCCGCGGACACAATTGCACGCACCTCCCCTCTCCTCCTCTTCCGACTCGACCACCTCCCCGTCCGCCGGTCTGACGGCGTTTAAGCCCCTCCGCTACGCTATCGAGCCCGTCCTTGCTTCTTTGGAGGAACGCGGTGCCCGCTCCAACTCTCAGACCGTCGCCATCCGGCTTCGGTACGATGCGCTCACGCACGCCTCGGTCGGGGGTTTCCCGACTGCCGACGCGGTCTGGAGATCCCTCATTGACCGCGGATTCCACCCGGACAAGCGGCACGTCCTGGCTCTTATGCTGGGCTACGCCCAATCCGGGGCCATGGCGGAAGCTACCTCGGTCATGGCGTTGGCGAAAGAGGTGGACGTGGAGCCTACGAACGGGATGTGGATGGCGCTCCTGGTTGGCTGGGCGAGGGAGGGCGATGTCGCGCGCGCCCGAGCCGCTTACAGGGAGATTGAGGCGAGTAGCGAGGGGGTCGATATCGTCGCCGTCACGGCGATGGTGCAGGCCAACTACTACGCCCTCAAATTTGACGGTGCGGCCGACATGGTCCGGACCGTTCTCCTACCCAAATTCGGCGATAAGCTGGACCGGCAAGCCCTGCTCGTGGCCACGCATGCCCTCAAGTCGAACAATGAGGAAATGGCGGCGCTGGAACTGGTTGATCGGAATAAAGGAAAGGGGTTGATGGGGCGGCCATTGAGGAACGTCGTGAGGAAATTGAGGAATTGGTTGACGAAGAAGGTGCAGGCGGAGACGGACACGGAGGGGCATGAGGAACAAGAGGGACAGGGTGGGGCGATGATGTCGAGAGGAGGGAGGGAGTTTGCGAGGGGTCTGCAGCTGTGTGAGCGGATCTTGGAGGATGGTGATGCGGTGAGGAGGCCGGAAGGGTACGAGGCGGTCAGGGCGGATATACAGCGTAGTCTGACGCCGAGGGGGTTCAAGTTGGAGTTTACAAAGAAGAAGTGAGGGGTAGTCAGCCATCTATAGCATATCATAGTATCATATAGCATCAGATCGCATAGGTACATAGTCATGGCACGCCCTGTACATTGAGCAGAATCAGGTCTCGAGCCCCACGCTTCTACCAGTGCCTCAGTGCATATCGACGAGATGATCTTCATACTTCTGAGTTACGACATGACCTCCCGCCTCAGTCCTCCTCAAAGTCCTCGACATCCTGATCGGCCGTTTCCTGCTGTTTCCGGAAGTACTGGTCCGCCCGCTGCTGAAACTGCTTATCGGGCTATACACCTTCAGCCACTGTTGTGTCTGAGTCTGACTTTGCGATGGAAAACCTACCTGCAGCGCGTTGAACTGGACCTTTTGACCACAACCGACCGACGGGCACTTGATCGCCGCCTTCTTGTTTCGCCCGTCTTGCTGCTCGAACAGCTGGTAGATGTTGATTTTCGAATAATGGTGTTTGCAGGCGGGACTGTAGATCAGCACTAGCCCTGACGCCAAAGAAGCGGCAAAGGCAGGGGAAAAGGCTTACTTGACCATGGCGTCCACGATGGCCGAATGCGTTATGGCACACTTGAAGTTTTGCATCGTCGGCCCAACCTCGACCTCATCGTCGCTGTCCGAAGCGTCCCCATCGGTCTTGTCGAGCCAGTGCGACATGGGTGGGCAGGCTTCGGATCCGTGGTTGACGTTCTGTCCGGTCAGCACTTGCTTCCGGGGGAAGAGGTGACATACCCAAACTTCACTCCTGAATTGGCTGTATTGATCGTCCTTGACAACTGCCTATCAGCGCCAGCATCCACCTCCTCGTCCGCACAAGCCTACTGTGATGGAAGGAAGAAGTCGACTTACACTTCTGTCGGGGTGTCTTCTTCATGTACTCTTCAGTCTTGTCCGCTGCTTCCTTTTCGTACAGCGCAACAATCTCTTCCTGGAGGATCAGCGCCGGCATTGGCTCGGAGCAGCCGAGATGTAGCAGAGAGTGGACTCACAATCTCCTCCCCGGCTCTCATCCTCCTGAGGATGTCCTTGATGACTTGGTACTTGACCTCCAAGACCGCCTTGACTTCGATAGACCTGCAAAGGGATTTGGCGAGCTCTTCGGCCATCTGTTCACGATTAGCTCTTGTCGCGAGCTTCACTCAGCGAGCCTCGAGGGGTGACGGACCTCATCATCTGGATTGTTCCCCTCCACAGCTACCGCAGTATCGATGACTTTGGACATGGAGTCCGTGATGCTGGTCTCCATGGCCCGAAGTCCATCAGCGATTCTAGTAAGCTGTTGCGTTAGCTTCGCCCTAACTCAGCCTCAGTAAGGAGAGACATACTACACCATCACTCGCAACATCCCTCTTCAGCGCCTGCGACTTGTACGTCTTGACCGTCCACTCGTTCCACTCGTCATCCACCTCCATCTCCCCAAGCGCGGGCTTGGTCCGTCTCACATCGTCCGAACCTCCTTCCGCTTCCGGCGACTCGCGGGCTGCTTGACGGGAAGAAGAAGCTTCAGCGTTGACTGCGCGTGCCATCTCGATTGGCTTGTAGCTAGTAGCTGATTGAAGTCGATGTAGGGGTAGTTAGGGGATAAGCTGTTGAGGGTACAAGTTGAGCGGACTTTTGGCTGTGACGCGTCGTGGACCAAGGACGCGACGATGCCGGCAGCCGCTGAAATGGCTCCGCCTGGAATTTCATAACGCCGCTATTCTCCGTCTCGGGAATAGCTCAGTTGATTAGATCGTGCCTCCTAGGTCGAGGGTATAGCGGTATCAGCTTCGGACATCTTAAACAGGTGATCGGCGTTCGAATCAAGCCAGAGACGGGCCTTTATATCATTTGCCACCCGCCTCCACCGGCGCGTCGGCGATCGCCGTCAGGTCTATCAGCGACGCGTCGCCGGCCTGGTTGACTCACACTTTCCCTCTCCACCTTGTCACTCTGCTCTACTTGTCAACCACTCCTCACTTCTGCTCCACCACCCGCAGCCTTATCACGCCCATACATTCAAAATGGCCGACCTCCTCGACGTCGGATTCATCCAAGCCGTCTTTGGCGACGGGGAAGCACCGGAAGGCGCAAGTCCCGTTCTTCAAATCCTCAGTGTCAAGAAAATCAACAGTGCTTCCTCGGCATCGTCAGGCGTGGTCGATCGCTACCGGTGAGTTTCAGCGTCCTGGGACAGCACAGCACCCGCTGATCAAGCAGAGCCATCCTGTCGGACGGAGAATACTTCGGCCAAGCCATGCTCGCTGTGAACCTCAACCCACTCATCGACAGCAAAGAAATCGACAAGTTCTCCATCATCAAGCTCCGTAGCTACACCACCAACGCGGTCCAAGGGCGCAGGTATGTCAAGCTCTCTCTCTCAGTCGAGCTTGTAGCTGATTATCAGGCTGCTCATTTTGCTGGAATTTGATATCCTCGAATCCGTATACAACGAGAAGATTGGCGAGGCGGTCAATATCGAGCACGCGGTGGCGAATGGGACGGTCAGCCGAGCGCCAGCAGGCAATGCCAATGCGGCGCCAAAGGCGGAGCCAAAGGGGCGAGCGGGCGGGGCAGGGCCTGGTCCAGCGAGGGGGGGCGCGCGGCAGGGAGGAGGGAAGGACGTAGGACCATTGTTCCCTATCGAGAGTCTGAGCCCGTACCAAAACAAGTAAGTTTCCCCTTTACTAGTGGTCACTGGAGCGGAGAGGAACGGCGGTCCATGACATGTCCTTCCCGGCCTTGACAAATACCTCGCTCTGGTTCCTCCATCTCTATCCTTTCGGGCGCCGCGGGAAGACCATGCCGATCGCTACCCCTGCTTCTCCATTCGGTTTCCCTCTCTCCGAGTACCTAGCCCTCTGCTGTCCCGGCGTTCCCTGCACCCGGTCTCCTCGTCCTCTCTCAATTGTCGAGTCATCTGCGCACGCGAGCAAAGCTTACAATACCAGATGGACGATCAAAGCGCGAGTGAGCGCCAAATCCGAAATCAAGCACTGGTCCAACCAGCGTGGAGACGGCAAGCTCTTCAACGTCACATTCATGGATGAGTCTGTACGGCTACTCTCTTTCTGTCCTGTCTGTAAATGCTGACTCGATAGGGCGAGATCAGAGCGACAGGCTTCAATGAACAATGCGACAACTTCTACGACCTGCTCGAAGAGGGCAAGGTCTACTTTGTTTCACGTGCCCGGATCAACATTGCAAAGAAGCAGTTCAACAATGTCAACAATGAGTACGAGATTGCGTTTGAGAGGGAGACGGCTATTGAGCCTGTAAGTACCACGATCCTCTCTCTGACCCCACCATTCCAAGTCGTGGCTAGATTTGGAGCTGACTTGCAGTGTGACGATGCGTCTGTCCCGCAAATAAAATACAACTTTAAGCGGGTAGATGAGCTGGCGGACCTGAACAAGGACGATATGTGCGGTATGTTGAGCTTTTTCCGAGCTTCCTGGGTACTTTGATCTCTGGAGGCTGATCCAAGCAGACATCATCGGTGTCGTCCGGGAAGTCCATGATCTCTCTTCGGTCACGTCCAAAGCGACCCAAAAGCCAGTAAGCTTGTGGGTTCTGTTTAAAGGAACGAACATTAGCTGACGTACCAGTTCGCCAAGCGGGACATTCAGATCGTAGACCAGTCGGGTCAGGCTGTCCGGCTGACGCTTTGGGGCAAGCAGGCCGAGAGCTTCGCCCACGACGACTCACCGGTCATTGCGTTCAAGGGGGTCAAGGTTGGAGACTTTGGTGGGCGGAGTTTGAGCATGTTTAGCTCGGCAACCATGAGTGTCAATCCGGATATCAACGAGGCTCATGCGCTTCGCGGATGGTGAGCGATGTTTACCCTTGCCCAGAGGAACCGAGCTGACATATCTAGGTACGACTCTGCCGGGCGCAATACCCAATTCAACGCCTACACCTCCACCATGGCTGGCCGATCCGACAACTCCGCTCCTCGTCTGAACGAGCTCAAGACGATCGGCGAGGCCAAGGACGAGAATCTCGGTATGCGCGACAAGACCGACTACTTCACCACCGCCGCTGTGGTCGCCTTCATCAAGTCGGAGAACTTTTCTTACCCCGCCTGTGCCAATCCGGACGGGTGCAACAAGAAGGTTATCGAGGATGGGAATGGAACGTACGTGTGCGACAAGTGCGACAAGCACTGGCCGGAGCCTATACATCGGTACGTCCTCTAAACGAAGGATTAGATGCATGTGTCAGGAGCTGACCATGGCAGTTACATCCTCAGCATGAACTGCATGGACCACACCTCTTCCTTCTGGATCACGGCGTTCAACGAGGTGGCTGAGAAGCTGCTGGGTATCTCGGCGAATGACCTGTGGAAGCTCAAGGTGGGTTTCCTGGTTGGGGTTTTGCCCGCTGGCGAGCTGGTTGCTGCTTGCTGGTTGCTGACAATACAGGAGGGGGGCGATGAACAACAATTCCAATCATACTTTACAAAAGCGGCAGGACGGTCGTACACCTTCGAGATGATGGCCAAACAGGACTCGTACAATGTGAGCTGTCGATTCTTCTTAGCATGGACAAGATGCTGGCAGAGAATATTTCAGCTGACTCGACAGGAACAAGTCAGGGTACGGTATACCTGCCGCAAGGCTGGTATTCCCGACTTTGTTGCCGAGTCTGCATATCTGTCTCAACAGATTGCGCTGTTCAACATCTGAGTGGACGGCGAGGGGGTAAGGGTGATGAGAGAGGGTAAAGGGAGAGGGTAAAGGGAGAGGAGCGGAAGTCGCAAAGGTGGGGGTATGAGTGTGTGTGGGTGTGTTCCGGGTTTCGTGCTCGTGCTGCGAAGTGTGCATTGTGTATCAGGCTATGATCAGAAGTCAGGGTTATGCAGAATATATCGAAAACTAGGCAGCCAAGGCCTGTGGCTAGTCCAATCTCTGTCTTCTTCTCCTGCTTCGGCCACAAGATCGCCAGGCCGCTCGACTTCCACCTTCTTACCTCTCTTTTCTGGTCGAGATCCAGGCCGCGGCTCCATCCCATCTTCACAGACTGCAGTCGATGATGTTACATACGATACAAGCAATGCACACCGTGTCAAAAGTCTAGTGTCCCGCAGCCCCGCCCCAGCTCAAGCCATCGACCAGCTCTCCATCTGCCTCTGCAGCGCCTTGACCACCTCCATCTGCAACAGCTTGCCCACCTGCTCTCTCTCCTTGGCGCTCAACCCCCGATCCTCCAGCTCCTGATTCATGACCACCCGATCTAGCCTGAGCGGGTCAAACCGAATCAACTGGCCGTTGGGGAGTTTCACCTCGGCGAGTCTGGGTTGATCCCCAGTTTCCCTGCCTGCGTCCATGCCCGCACCAGCCCCGGCGCCGGCCCCGGTCTCGACCTCTTCTTGCCACAGGAGCGAGGGATTCCGCTTAGACCGGACGGACCGAGTCGGGGCGGACCGAGAAGGCTGAGACTGGGATTGAGACTGCGCCAGAAGGGTGGCCGTGTACGCCTCGACGTCGGGCAGGTCATCCTCCTCCGAGTCGTCCCCTTCTGTGACGTCGTCCGCAACGTCCTCCTCCTCTTCTTCCTCTTCGGCGATTCCGGCGTGCTGGACGGCCGAGTGGGTAGAGGGTCCCGCTATGGCTTGGCGATCCCGAGTGGATTTCGATAAGGGGTTGACGACGGGGGAGCCGTTCATCGTGACGAGGATGTCGGAGGGATTCATCTTGCGCAGTGGTGTAGGAGGGAGGGATGGGTTAAAGATGTGGTTTTGGGGGAGGCTCTGGCGGATCAGCTCCCGAGTCAACTCGCGACGAAGATAGGTAGTGGCTGTGGGGTCTCTAGCGGAAGGAGCGAGGATGAATTAAACTTACGCTGGGACCCTTTTGTGAGGGATTCGCAGATACGAATGGAACGGCCTTCTTTCCAAGCTTTCTCTTGGACGTCGAAGATGGGATCGTGGGGACGGGTCGAGTCTTGAGCGGGGTACCGTCTTTTCGCGCTGAGATATTAGCTTCCTCTCGATCGTGCGCGAGCTAGCTAAGCGTACCATTCTTGTTAGTTCGCTCAGGTGATGACTCCGCAGCCGCCCCAGCTCTCTTCCTATCCTTGTCAGCTCCGCTTCTGGATCAAATACACTCGACAAGCCCAGCAAAACTCACCGTTTCCCCTTAACCCCCTCCCGCATAACTCGCTCCTTCTCCTCCTCATCCCCCTCCTCCTCCCTCTGCCGTTCCATCGCCATCCGCCCTAATGTCCCTGCCCAATTCCCACCCCACATCTTCTCCACCTCCTCGACCGTCATTTCCCTCATTTTCGGCGGGATCCGGTTGATCTCTGTTTCCCCTCGGATCCGGAATGCCCTCAAGGCGTTCTGGAGCTCGGAGCGGAATTGACGTTCTTTGCTTTCGACTGGGATGTCAGCTGGGACTTTCAATTCACAGGAGATCGACAACAGGGCAGCTGGCTATACGGTGGATATAGCACGTACTTTCAAGATCAAAGTTGAGCAGCAGCCCATGTGTGCCCTCCCCACTCCCACCCGCAGCGTCCGTGTCGATCACAACCCCCTTCCCGCCCTTCTTCTTGGACTTGCCCGTACGCGATTTCGGTGGTGGTGTTTTGAGGCTCATATCGTCTGGCCTGTGTACTACTAGTGCTGCTGACATGGTGTATAGTGTATGTAGGCCAGATCAAGGTTGATATCAAGACAGAAACAGAGAGGAGAAGGGTTTGTTGACGCCTCGATCAAAGCCAAAGCCAAAGCAGGCGCGTCGGCCATCGCCGCAACACACAAACACGTGGCTGATTTTGCTCCGCATGTTGCGCATGCGCCAAGCTAAGCTCTCTAGCCGGCTGCTCTGCTGCCTGGGTCACAAGCTGTGCATGCAAGACAAGACTCGCACAGCGGGCGCCCTGACATACAGAAAAGGATTAAGATGACCTGGAAAATAGGACGAAGCAAGGAAAGGTACGGCGGGCGGGGATGAACTCCCCATCTTTTTGGCTCATACAGCGTGCAGATGCATCTTGATCCTCTACAACCTCTAATTTAACCCAAAAGGTCCGCATTTCCACTCGCACTGATCGCAATGATAGTCTTCGTCGCATCAGCTCTGCTCTCATACCGAAAAAAGTTGCCAAGCCACGCAAAAGCTCACCTCATCCTCCAAATACTTGCTGACGGCAATACTATCACTCAACCCCTTCCTCCTCCTCGTCTTGAGCACCAAATCCCGTGCCAGACTCTGTCCCTGTGCAGGCTCGAGCGGGCGGAGCTGGATAGACGTATCGGTCGGGTCTCCAGGTACGACCGCCCAGTGATCAAAGCTCATTTGACAGAATGCTTGGCCCATCGTCGCGGTCCGGAGATCCGTCTCGAACCCGTTCGCGTCGAGGACGGGAATAAAGGCCTTGACGGTGTAGAGGGGCGAGCCGGGCTTGGGGGTGTCGCGCGTGACGTGTCCGCGGCGCCGGGCGAGGACGGTGTAGATGGCGGCGACGCAGTCGGCGGGGGCTTGGACTTCGACAAAGAAGACGGGCTCGAGGAGACGGGGTGTGGCCTAGACGTTAGCTAGGTCCTCTGTTGCTGTTCTGATGATGAAGGCTCACGAGGAGGAAGGAAGAGTAGCAGACACGGCGAGCAGTAGGGATGATCTGGCCACCACCGCGGTATATTGGTTCTTGCGCTAGGCTGGCGTCGAGAATCCGGAACTTGACGCCTCTTATAGCTGGCATGTCAGCGGACTCCACGATACTGAGCCTGATTTATGCGGTGTAGACTCACGCTCATCGCAAAGCGGTCCTTCCCTCGTACCCCACTGGAATCCCTGCTTGATACTCTCCCTCGCACTACCAAGCAATTTCGTATCCGTCTATCCAGTCAGCTGAAGCCCTTCGCATCTCGAACAACACGAACGCGACCCACCTCAGATGGCAACGTGTCATTCAACAGCACATTCGCACCATTCTCCTCTGGCCCAAACGCCCACACATTCCGACTCGCGAGCAGATCCCACCCATACTTTTCCTCAAACCACTTGCCCCTCTCCTTGTTACTCATCCGCATCGTCACTTTGCCCTTCTCAATCTCCTGCGCCAACCCCGTTTCGAGCGGTTCTGAAATCATGGTGATTTTGTTTCTATCCATCAGCTCAACCCACTGTCCATTATATTCAAGCAGCTCACTTTTTATTCGGCGTCTCGGCATAACACTTCAACGCCGACGTCTCGACCACCGTCTCGCAAAACTTGGTGACCGGATCCGACACCTTGATTTCAATCTCGCTAAACAGTTTCCGGAGATCGTGTAGTACACAGTCCATGTACAGCTCGCCCGTGCCCAGGATAATGTGCTCGCCCGACTCTTCAACCTTGGTCGTGAGGAGGGGATACGACTTGTTGACTTTTCGCAGACCGTCGAGCATCTTGGGGAGCTCGGAGGGCGCGATAGGCTCCACGGCGACTTTGAGGACGGATTGGGTGATGTGGCGGATAGGCGCAAAGATGTAGAGGTCGTCTTCGAGCGTAGAGTCGACGATTGTGGCTGTTTTGGAGATGGAGGCGTCGACGCCAGAAAGGAGGATAAGGTTTCCAGCACCGGCTTTTTGAATGTCCACAGTGTACCTGAACGTCAGCTTACTCTAGCGCTAAGCTCATGCGCCAAATGACTCACCTCGACTCGTCAATCATCAAAGCCTCCACCGTAGCCAAAATCATATCTTCCTCATCTTCCAGACTATATCCCTCACCCAACACCTTGACCCGCTGTCCAACCTCCACCGTCCCGCTCATAACCCGCCCGAACGCCCTGAAGCTCTGCGCGTCCGACGTATGGAACAGCTTGGTGACGTGCACAACGGTCGGTCCGTCCGCCGAGCACTTGAGCATGCTGTCGACCACGCTACCCTGGAGGGGCCCAGTGTACGTTCCGGCGATCTTGGTCTGCGCGGCATCGACGGGAGAGGGGATGAATTCGGTGATCATATCCACGAGGCCGGTGGACGGACCAAAGAAGGCCTCGAGGACCACCTTGAGGAGTGGGCGGGTGTCCATCTTGTACGCGGAGGCACGGAGGGTGATGCGCAGTTCGGCGAGGGTTTCGCGAAGCTTTTCAGAGTCTTCGGACATGACCTGTAGGAGTCAGCTCAGAACACCACCGGGCCATTGACGAGCACATCCGGCTATCGCTCCCCGCCATCGACCGACATCTCGTCCGGACTCGGTATCACTCATTGTGACCCCTCTCAGAACAAGCGAGCAGACTCACCTGCGTGTAAAGCTTGTACAGCGGCTCCAGCACAAAGTGCACAAAGCTCCTCTTCCCCTCCGCATCCGCCGCCTTCCTCGTAAACTTTCTCCGCGACTCATCAAAGTAGATATTCCCCCACAATCGCGCCGCAAATTCGTCGACATCAAACGAGCCAAACGTATCGGCATACATGGTCGCGAATGTCCGAAGGGTGAAGCACCATCCCATCTGCGCCGACGCAAATGCGACGTTACCGCGTTCGGGCGAGAGGCGGTAAGAGTCGTCCGCGTCGACCGAGCTGAGCCATCAGCTATATTCTGGCTGGACTAGGCGAAGAGGGTAAGACTCACGCGATAACACTGTTGACCTCTTCAATGGTATGTTTAATCTTGAAGAACGCCTCGCTCGGCGGTAATCTCAATTCCAAAATCAACCTATCCACCTTATTGACCACCAAGACCATCTTCAACTTTTCACGCATACAGTGCTTGATGAGCTGCTCTGTACCGCACATCACCCCCTCGACGACGTCCACGACGATGATCACCCCGTCCACGAGCCGGGCGACCGAGCCGACCTCGTCCGCAAAGTTGACGTGGCCGGGGGTGTCGACGATATTGACGAGTGAGGACTTGCCCTTGGAGGACTGGAGCACGAGGGACATGGCGCCGGCTTTGATGGAGACGCCGCGGGAGCGCGAGAGAACGTGGGTGTCGGTATACCGTACGGGGGCGTCGGCGTCAAAGGTAATTTGATGTGTTTCGAAGACGAGCATGTCGACGAGTGACGTCTTGCCGTGGTGTATGTGACCGCCGAACATGACGTTCCTGATCATAGATGGGTAGTTCATCAGGTCAATCATGAAACTATCGAAATCAGCTTTCTCCACAGCCTCAGAAAAGGAGCGGACTCACTTCCGATCAAACCGGGTAACGGGAAGATCCTTCTCCTGCACAGTAAACGCCCTAACCTTGATCGGAGCCACGATCGGCTCCGTCAACATCTGCGCGTCCTCTTCTTGCACCATCGCCTCCACGTCTGCCCCATACACCTCCTCCGCTGTGGCGTAGTACCGCTTATCCTCGTGCAACACCACCTGGTTCCCTGCCGTCCCATCTACCCCATGCAGCGTCATTTGCATCCCATCATCCCCGTCCATGTCGTCATCCTCATCCTCCTCTAGCCCTTCGAGCGGGGCATATCCGCCTGCATTCGCCTGTGCAGCGGGGGCAGAGGGGATGGTGGATGGTCCAGCGGCAGACGAGTCGCCAATGTCGATATCGTCTTCGTCCGACTCGAGGTCGGCGCCGATGTAGTTGCCGAACTCTGCGGGTCAGCACTGACACAGGAGCAGGTGAGTGAGGGGAAGTAATGGACGAACCGTCATAATCTTCCATGGACATGTTGGGCAGATATTCGGTGGTCAATGCGCTCTTCCGCGAGCTTTTTCGGAGATCTTTTCGGGAGCTGTGTATGCTCTAAAGCGCTTTTCTGCGCTGTAGAAGCTGAAGCTAAGATTGATATGAGGGAGATATAGGGATAGGGATATGGAGAGTAGAGCGTTAGCAGGCGTTAGCTCAGTGGAAACATAATATTTCCCTGCGTCACTTTCTCGCTTTTATCCCCAGATCTTAGCCATAAAGTCCAGCTTGAACCGCTCACCAAAGACCGCTCCAGCTGTCTCTGCGTCTCTGCATCTCCTCCATAGCTACAATGACAGCCATCAACCGCTTAGCGCCGCTCCTCAGAGCACCAGCCCGCGGCTCGTTCCGCTCAATCACCACATCTCGCGTTCTCTTCAACGCAAAGTCAGGCGAGGCGGAGGGATCCCCCGACTTCAGCCCTCCAGTAGAGATCACCGAGTCGCATCGCCGGGATGTGAGATCCAAGGACGGTCCTGTCTCTGACGCCCCTCAGAATGTACGCACGATCAATCACCGTGGTTATAACGCCCAAGCTGACTCGTCCAGACATTCCGCCGTCAAGTTAATCGAACACGGTACACCAAACCCTCCTCCCCCAATCGAAACCCCAAAGCCGATCAGGCAGACGAGCAGACTACCGACTTTTTCGACTCACCAGAAGGCGCGTCGTCGGTGTCGAGCAAACGAACCGGTCCCAAGTCGGGCTTGGGGGAGCTAGAGGCGATCTCGATGGATATTCTGTCGTCGGCGGAGATTAGCGAGTTTGCGAATAGGAAAAAGGGCAGCGGGAAGGGGGGTGCTGGGCAGAGACAAGCGCAAGGACAGGGACAGGGGCAAGGGCAGGGGCAGCGACAGCGGATCTATCCGGGCCAAGGGCAGGGCCAGGGACAAAGAGGAGGAAGGCGAGATTCCCGTTCACCAACCGCTGGTTCCGCGTCACTTGGCGGACCAGGCCGAGGTGGACCTGGTGGACAGCGCAGTGGACCAGGTGGGGCAGGCGGTGCAAGGGATAGGGGACCACCGCGAGACAGAGATAGAGATGGCGATCGGGAGGGCAAGTCCTCGGCGCCCGTTCCTCGGGGACCTAATCAACACGCATCGGTGGTGTACGATACCTCCCCCTCGGCGCTTTTTGGTCTGGGAAGCCTCATCAGTCCGGCGAGGCGGGGAGCGAGGGACGCGGCGGGGGCGTTCTGGGCGACCGATATGGCGGCGGGTGATGGTGAGTCTCCTCCTGTCTTCCCTTTCTCCCTTCGAAGCAGAAGGCTCCAGTGAGCCGGAGCTGACCTCATAGCGCGAAAAGCAGATCTCATGCGCCTCGCGGGGTCATATGACCTCCGACTACCCAGCTCGTCCCACCCCTCAGAACTCAAGGACAAGGCGACACCGGTAGAGCGTGCAAAGGCGAATGCGAGGTGGGCGATGGCGTTGAACCCGACTGTGCCGATGCGGGTGAGGGATCCGGGAGTGGAGGTTGTAGATCGGTTGCTCAGGTGATGCATGCGCGGGCCGTCAGGCTTAGGATCTGAGAGAGCAGCCATTGTCTGTACTGCACTCGGCACTGCGCAGGCCTTTCTTCAAGTAGCGGTGCGACCGGACCGGTAGTTCTTGACCGTGATTTTTGAGTGTCATACGATACTGCCCACACTGCTCTATGCTACAAATCACCTGAGCCCTACTCGTCCCCCTCCCTCCTCTGTCCCTGCCCTTGCACTTGTCCCTGTCCATTTCCCTGTCCCTGTCCCTGCCCCTGCCCCGGGCCCTGTTCCTCGTCCCCTTCCTCCTGATACAGCTCATTCGGCAGCGGCGCATCAAACGGATCTTCTGCACGCGCGGGCGTGACCTGTCGCTGTCTTGCGTAGAGGTTCCGGAGATGTTCCGAGCGAGGCTGGGGGTCGTTGGACGGATGTAACGAAGGTGATGGTGGGGATAAGGGCCGTTTTGCTCCCTTGCCCATCAGCCCACCATTACCACTTACAGGCTGGCTAGAAGCGTAAGAGGACTTACAGCCATCCCAGGCGGAACTTCCCTCTTCTTCTCACTCTCCAAAACCTCCCTGATCCCCCTCTCGCCCCATCCTTCCCCTCTTCCCCCTCCTCCCCCTCCTCCGCCCCATCCACCACTATAGCCGCCAGCGCCCCCTCCCCCTACTCCTCCTCCTCCTCTCGCACCAAGCGCGATCCCCCCATCCCCCTCTAACGTCCCCATCAAATTCCTCACCCCCTTCTTCCCCATCTTCGTCCCCCGCGTACTGGGCCGCCCAAACGGGTAGCTGGGATGCATGAGACTAGGCAAAGTCTCGTCCGCATCCGCCACGGGCGGCTCGAGGTGCGCGGGGATGGGGATGGACTGGTCGTACCCCGGCATCACGCCCCATCCTGTTTCGGGATCTGGGTCGATGTGGAGCGCGATGAGTTGTTGGGGTGTGAAGTGGAGGGAATTGTAGCGGGCGTCCTGGGGGATCAGTGGGAGATCATGAAGAGAGACGCACTGTTTGGGAGGTGGTCATGATGCCGGGGTCGAGTCGTAGATCGTAGATGAAAGCCAAAACGACGCGAGGGTGGACGCGAAATCTGGCTGGCGCGTCGAATTGAGGAATGAGGAGTTGTGGCACTGCAGGAGATGCCGTAAAACCAGGCCGGGTGGCTTGTCAGAGAGAGTTTCGCTTCCTCTTAGAGTGTGTCTAGCCGGCGAGCCATAGCCGAGCCCCTTGGGATCTCCGAAGAACGCCTGTCGACCGAGGATTCCGGAATCCCAGAGACAAACCTTCGTGTGCGGACTACGCCCCAGAATGACCCAGTTGAGACAAGAGGCGCTCGCTGCCGAGAAAGACGTCCTCTTTCCCCTCGTTTCAGCCCTGCGCCACCAAAATCTGCTCCGTCCCCGCTCCACCCAATATCGGCACCTCCGCGCTCTCAGGATTACAGAATCCTGGAGAATCTGAGTCTCTGTAGTCCCGCTCCGTATAATCTGCACAATATGCAAGTTGAGAATTTTGTAAATTTCTAGCCTAGCCTGAGGTACCGCCCTGATCGGAGTGAGGGCAGGACGTTCAGCTGGGTTGACAGACCCTCTACTCAAACAATCTGATGACGCCCTGTAAGGATCCAACACTGACTTCGCCCCTTGTGCCATCGTCATATCCGTCCGGCCGATAGCATTAGCTACGTACACCACCTTGTCCCCGTGGGGCACCCGTAAAATCAAAAATCTATCTACAGGATGCCCGTCGCCGCTTCCAGCTCCTCAATCACAATCCACCCGGACGTAGTCTCTCACCCGCACTTCTGCGCCTGCCCGGTTCTTATCGACTTCGTCGCGAGAGGCTGTCCGCTCCCTGCGAGCGAACCAGTGTTTGAGGCGTTCCGTCGGTTTCTCGGGGACCGGGAGAGGGACAGGGACCTGGACGCCTTCAAGCTGGCTGCTGTTCAGAACTTGTTCAAGATGTACTGTCAGCGAGATCATGGTGAGTAGCTAATATAGTCGTAGATCTTCGCTTCTGTCAGTGTATGTCTATGGACACTGCTGATGACAAGACATTCCTTGGGTTGCTGAACTCCTTACCAGGTACCTCCCGACCGTCATGACGCAAAGGGCTACGCTCGGGGACTTCAATACCGACCTCGGTCCGGTTTGGATAAAGCCTCCAGCCGATGGCACAAGGATGCTCCACAGCGAGCTGGAGAGAGGTCGGAAGCTGAGGTTAACTGAGCCCTTGGAAGAGATGCTTGACGATCTGGAAGCGGTAAGTGTCACATCGCAGTCTCGACCTTTCGGCGGTTATTCGGATCCAGGAGTCAAGCTGATCCGTTGGCCTGGTCTGACTCGGTCACTCCATCACAGATACTGATTCGGGATCTCGAACATTACAGGCGAAGAACGACAAGTTATCAAGTAGACAGGTGTGAAGCTACAGTATGCATAAGCGGACGAGCTACCGTCTATTGTATTCTAGAAATCTATATGACCTGTTCTTACTTCTCATCACATGCCGCGGCCCCGTCCACCTTTTGCCGGTCCCTGTCCACCTGCACCACCTCCACGCTGGCTGTTGGGCCGCTTTTGACCCCTGCCGGGCGCGTCACCCCCACCGCCAACGGGCGGTCCCGAGCCAGGCACCCCGCTCCCGGGTACGGTCCTTCCCCCACCTCCGCCGCCACCGGCCCCACCGCCTCGTCCCGCACCACCACCACCTCCTCCCCTGCCGCCACCTCCACCTCCCCTTCCGCCGCCACCGCCACCTCCACCACCACGTCCACCTCCCTGACCCCTCCCTCCTCCGCCTCCCCCGCCTCCAGCACCCTGTACCTCCCTCACCACATTCAGCCCCGGCGCGCCCTTCAGCCCCATCTTCCCCACCGTCTTCGCCAGCAACCCTGGCGGCTTCCACTCCGCCCCCGACCCACTCCCTTCATACCTCAGGGACACCCTCGCAAACTCGTTTGCCCCGTTGATCAACTGCCCCTGATTCCACCCGAGCGCCTTCGTGCTTCCATTATAATACCCCAGCCAGGCCTGGTACGCCTGCGTCTTGGCTTCGTCCGATACGGTCCGAAGCGCCGCGTCGATGTGTTGTCGCGCGGAATCGCGCGTGGCTGGGGTAGAGCCAGAGTAAGGGAGGATGTTGAAGGTCTGGAGGATCTTGTTGCGGAGGAACGAGGATTCAAAGGCGCCGAGGACGACAACACCGTGCCCTTTGCTCCCGGCTCGAGCGGTACGGCCGAGACGATGTACATCTGCCGTATCAGTTTCCCTTCTTGAGAAGCTCAGCTGGCAAGACTCACATTGCTCGGGATTGGCAGGCAGACCGATCTGAACTACACCCGTCACACCCTTGACGTCAATCCCGCGCGCCATGACGTCCGAGGAAAACAATACGCCGGTAGGGGCGGCACGGAAGTGCTCAATCGCCTTGATTCGGGCGGGTTGAGACATGCGCGAGTGGATTTCCCATACGGGTACGGCGATAGAAGCGTCGAGACCGTTAAAGATGTCGGCCATGATCGCGGCGGATCGAGCGGTCGGCAGGAAGACCATGACTAGGGATCAGGACGGATTTCTGCAGCGCGGAAGAGACGTTTCGAACTCACCCTTGAACCCGCCTCGTTCAGCCGACAAGCTTTGTTCCCTGAAGATCACCTCTGCCCCGGCAACGAGTACTTCGGTGTCCGGGACGACCAAGCTCTCCTGGATGACGTGCTCGTGCACGTTGACATCCTCCTCGGTGAGGGTGGAGATGAACTCGTGATTCTTGTCCAGGGCGAGTGAAGCGATCTGTATTGTCAGCTGATCCCCAAATCGACTGAGGTGGATGCAGCTCACGTTGTGCACCTCAGCGGGGATAGTCGCCGAGAACAGCAAGGTCTGACGAGGCTGAGCAGACTTTTGAGGAAGAGACTCGATGATCTTTACGAGTTCCCGGCGGAAACCTTGGTCGAGGAGCCGGTCAGCCTCGTCGAGAATGAGGGAGCCTACTCATCAGCTCGAACCCCTGCACTCCACTTGACGATATGAGACGTACGGATCCCAGCAAACCTCTGCGCAATCCCGGCATTCTCAATAAGATCCAACAATCGTCCAGGCGTAGCAATGAGTATATCCGCACTATCGCATGAGCCCCATCCTCGCACATACCAGTGACCAACCTTGCTCACCGACGGGACTTGAGGTCCCTTATATCCTTCTGCATATTCGTTCCGCCCACGACGCACCGCACGCCCAGGGTGTCCTGGTGGTTCCGCAGTAAACCCTCGGCGGCAACGCTGATTTGCATCGCGAGCTCACGGGTCGGAGAGAGGATGAGGACGGAGGTGGAGGATGCGGGAGGGGCGGGGGCGGTGATGAGGCGCTGGATGGTAGGGACGAGAAAGGCGAGGGTCTTGCCTGTTCCGGTTTTGGCTTGCGCGAGGAGGTCGCGGCCGGCGAGTACGGCGGGGAGAGTTGCGGCTTGGACCTGATAGTCAGTACACCTTCTCCGTTGATGACGGAAAACTTGCATCTGTGCAGAACTCGAACGGAATACCCTTCAACACCTGCTCCGATAATCCCTCGAAATCCCTAAATCGGACACCCGAACCACCCTCTACCGCAGGCGTAACGGTTCCACTCGGCGCAGGCGTCGAGTCGGTAGTAGATGCCACTCCGCTGAACTGTTGGGGAATGGCCGAACCTGCCGCGCGGGGTTGTTGAGGTTTGCGAGGACCACCTCGGCCTCGGAATCCCCCACGGGAGCCTCCTCTAGCGGGAGGAGCGGACATGATGTAGCTAACGTGGGTTGATATTGATGGTCGAAGGGAGGTATTGATTGTCTGTCTAGCTATAGATATAGCTTTGAGCATATAAGAGCAGATGAAAGGAGAACGAATGAGGCTCAAGCTGAGCCTGGCCAAGAGCTCAAAATTGTATGCCGTAAGGAATGTGGGGTAAAGTGGGGCAAGATCTAGCCTTGGCTCGGCAATGCCTGATTTCGTAGCGTCAAGGGTCGTCCCCCACCGACACTCACATGTAGACAGTTGCAGACCACCCCCGAGGGAATGAAGACCGTCCATCTCCCGTAAATCGAGCATGAGCGCCCCTCCACCAGAAGCAACGCGCTTTAGCGCAGACATCGAGCTCCGCCCGGTCCGACCGTCTTCGCCAGTCCCCGGTCCCTCCTTACCGTCGACTTCCAAGTCATCGACTCTGACTCTTCCCATCGCTACAGACCCGTCTGATGTCGGGTCAGGCCGTCGGACATCGCTCAGCGGTTCCGGGCTGACCGATCCGCTTAACTCACAATTCCTCCATCCTGTCGATAGAGGATCCCACGCCTGGCTATTCCTCCTCGGTGCAACGACAATAGAGGTTCTGATATGGGGATTACCGTACTCTATTGGAGTGCTCCATCTGTTCTGGACCAACACCCTCTTCCCTGGGTATGGAGCTGCAACTATTACGCTTGCGGCGACGATGCAGGCGGGGTTATTGTACATGATGACTGCTGTTTTTGGACCGTGAGTCCTTTTGCGCGAGAGGCTGAAGCGAAGCAGTGCTTATACGCAACCAGATTAATCACCGCCTATCCTAGATATACTAAGAAGATTCAGATAGCTGGAGTCGTACTATCCACGATTGGGACTGTAGCCTCTGGTCTCGTCACCGAAGTAGGTCTCTCTTACGCAATTCCTCTACACCCGCTTACATGGTAGCCATGGCACCTTGTCATCACCTTCGGTGTCCTCTACCCCTTCGCGGCCGCCACCTACGTCCCATGCGCAACGATCCTCTTCGAATGGTTTTCCGCAAGACGCGGACTGGCGGCCGGCATCATGTACGCCGGAACGGGTGTCGGCGGGACGATCTTCCCCTTCCTCATCTCGGGTCTCATCGGACGATTCGGCTACAAGGCAGCCATGATATCCCTCGGTATCGGCTATGGCGTCCTCTCTAGCATCGCCCTTATTCCTATCAAGCGGCGTATACCGATTCCGCGCAGGAGGGGCGGGGACGAGGCTATTCGGAGGCCGAGGGCGAGCCTGGAGTTCCTCAAGACTAGGCTGGTATGGATCGGGTGTGGGATCATCGTGGTCAGCAGCGTCGGGAACTTCATTCCTAGCCTCTGGCTCCCAGGTGAGTGCATGGCCCTTCTGTTTCTGAGGAGTTGAGAGCTGACCCCGTATAGCGTTTGCCGACGATCTGCACGTTTATCCCAGCGGTACCGGTCTCATTTCTATCATGAATGGTAAGTTCTGTCTGGAACCTTACACGCGCTAGTGCTCCATACGATCGCTGACAGTATAGCTGCATCAGTCCCCGGGAATGCCATTATCGGCTCCCTCTCCGACCGCTGGCCCATCCGGACCGTCATCCTCCTCAATTGCATCGGTACCGCCTTAGCTTGCTTCTTCCTCTGGGGCTTCGGAACGAACGCCGGCCTCCTCGTACCCTTCGTACTGGTCTTCGGGGTATTGGGACTAGGCTTTGTGAGCGTATGGACCAGGATGATATCGATGATCGCAAGTGAGTACCTCAATCGACGAGGCGTTTGGACCGGCGGCAATTGAGCTGACGAGAGCAGAGGATGATCCAACTGTCCCAGCCATGGTCTTCTCCCTCTTTGCATTCGCCAAGGGTGTCGGAAGTATGGCGTCCGGACCCATTGCAGATCAGCTACTCAAAGTGGACGTCCTCAAGGGCGGGACCGGCGGGTATGGAGTCAATAATTATGTGAGTGTGGACAACGCTCTCGCAGCTCCACATGACACCTCAGGAGACAAATGGCTGATCGTACAGGGGATACTGCTGATCTTCACTGGTACAGCCATCTTGCTTGCCGGCGGCATGGGACTGGCGTTCCGAGAATCGAGGAAACAGAGCGAAGCGGGTGGCCGCTTGGGCGCCTCAGTCGAGGGAGCACGGTGAAACTATGGGCATGACAGTTTACCCGGCAAGCGCCACACTCACACTTGGCTGTCTTCGTCATTCGCCAGGCCGCCAGGTCCAATGAAATGCCGAGCTACCATGCTGAGTCGGTCTGAGATGTGCACATGCTTGGTCTCCGTCGAGGAGCACAGACGCAAAAGATGACCACATTTATTTCAGAGCTGACAAAGAGCAAGGCGATTCTACAGCAGCTCTAGAGCACCGGCCTAGGCCTCGAGCGGATCAGATGACGTCATGTCGAGAAGTCGTGTCGCAGAGCTTGTCCGCGCTTGCTTTTGATATCGCTCTTTACCGCATGCTTCGAGGGAGTTGCAGCTGATTTGAGCTGTCGGCAGACTGGTGAGCGGACATCTGGAGCCAGCATAAACATTCACAGGCCACGTCTGACTCACTCACCAGAGCAGTCAGTCACTCTCCGCGATGAACGGCCCTCCACCTTCAAGCGCCGACATCGAGCTCCACCCTGTCCTTCTGTCATCTCCAAGCCCAAAGGCCTCCCTGCCGCCCACCGCAAAATCATCAAACTTGACGCTCCCGCTCTCCCCGTCCCCCTCTCAGCCCGTTGCCGGGTTCGGCAACTCGCTGAGCCGGACCGACTCCATTGACCCACTCAATACCCAGTCCCTCCATCCGGTCGATGGAGGGTATCATGCCTGGATGTTTTTGGTCGGAGCTACGACCATAGAGGTGCTTATATGGGGCCTACCATTCTCAATAGGTGTGCTTCATCTGTACTGGACAAACACGCTGTTTTCGGGATATGGCGCGGCTACCATCACGCTTGCTTCGACTCTCCATGCGGGGCTACTCTACATGTTGACGGCTATCGCTGGACCGTGAGTCTTGCTGATCTCCAACAGACCGAAGATTGTAGGAAAGATTGGGGCTGACTCACTAATAGACTGATCACGGCCTTTCCTAGGTATACCAAAAAGATGCAATTAGCAGGAGTAGTCGTGTCTACGCTGGGCACCGTGACCTCTGGCTTAGTCACTGAAGTGAGTGAGCCACCACGCAACCTGCCACGCCGCTGACGAACAGCCATGGCAGCTCGTGATCACCTTTGGAGTTCTCTACCCCTTCGCAGCCGTCACCTACCTCCCGTGCGCTACGATTCTCTTCGAATGGTTCTCCGCAAGACGCGGGCTGGCCGGCGGGATCATGTTCGCAGGTACCGGCGTGGGCGGCACCTTCTTCCCCTTCCTCATCACCGGTCTCATCGGTCGTTTTGGATACAAGGCCGCCATGATCTCCCTTGGTATAGGGTACGGTGTGCTTTGCAGTATCGCCCTCATACCCATCAAGCGAAGACTGCCGCTCCCTCGGAGAAGAGGCGGGGCGATCGGGGACGAAGCAATACGACGACCAAAGGCGAATATGGAGTTTTTGAAGCATCGGCTGGTGTGGATTGGCTGCGGAGTGATTATGCTCAGCAGTCTAGGGAACTTTGTTCCGAGTCTATGGCTTCCAAGTAAGCTTCCCTTGCAACCATAAGAGGGAGAGGGGGAAAGCTAAACATGCAGCATTCGCGGATGACCTTCATGTTTACCCGAGTGGAACGGGTCTCATATCCATCATGAATGGTCAGTACTCCTGTCCCGTTCCATCTGAGCCTGCTGATGATCAGCCGCTTCGGTACCCGGCAACGCCATCATAGGATACCTATCAGATCGATGGCCGATCCGGATCCTCATCGCCGTCGACTGCCTCGCAACCGCGATGGCCTGCTTCTTCCTCTGGGGATTCGGCACCAATGCCAGCCTCCTCGTTCCCTTCTCGCTAGTCTTTGGGGTCCTAGGGGTCGGCTTCATCAGCGTTCAAACGAAGATGATGTCAATGATCGCCAGTGAGTCCATCTCTTCTTGCTCGAGGACGGTAACTGATGGTCACAGAGGACGATCCTACAGTTCCGGCCATGGCATTCTCCATCTTTGCATTTGCGAGGGGAGTGGGCAGTATGGCTTCTGGACCGATAGCCGATCAGCTGCTCAAGGTCGACATACTAAAAGGTGGTCCGGGAGCTTATGGGGTCCACAACTATGCAAGTTGTTTCTGCCAGGTCCCGCATATATGATAACGTGCTCGAGCTGATCGATCCAGGGCATCCTCTTGATCTTCACTGGATCAGCGATTTTTTGCGCCGGAATTATGGGATTGTTATTCCGGGAAGGCAGAAGGCCTGTGATGGGGCCGGTGAGCTGAAGCATCTGCTACATACCGGACCAGCCACGTCGAGGGCGTGCCAGCCCCTGCGCAGGACACGCACGAGCTAGAAGGGCAGTGCGCCCGACGCATCGCCAGAGACTAGAGTGGGGTAAAGTGGGGCAGATGTTGCTCGCAGATGTAGACATCTCTGTCCACGCTCGACACCAATGCATACAATGCCAGTTTCATGTCCTTGATCGCAAACATCATTCCTAGATACCGGCCTGAGACATCTCTGTTCACGCTCGACACCGATGCATACAATGCCACCTTCATCTCCTTGATCTCGAACACCATTACTGGATCCCGGCCTGGGCTAGCTTGACCGCCTCGCCGAGCCGACCTTCCGTGTCCCACTCCCCCCATACAGCCGCCACGTCCAAGCCAAGTCTCCGCACCCTGCCTTCTGGCAACTTTGTCCACGGCCCCATCGTGGACCCACGAGTCGGATGGGCGAGATGGAAGAACGGAGCCAGTCGGGCAGATATGCTCGGGTAGGTCTGAAAGGATCAGCTTCTGCTTGGACCCCTCATTCCCCTACTGCAAAGACATACTTTGACGTCCAGTAGACTGCATCCCTCTTCCGCGCCACCGCCTGCCCCCCTCATCCCCATATCCAACAACCACCGCAACAACCTCTCCGTCGCCCGCTCGTCCCTCGCCCCAATATCCCAAAGCGCCTTCGGCACCCCGTCGATCCAACCTCGTACCGCCGCCCTCAGCTTCGATGACATGTGTATGAAGAAGGGTAGGGTGGGGTAAGACTGTTCATGTGTCCGTACGAGCCGAATGACAAAGTCGTCCCCCAGACCCCGGAGCGCAGAGGAGGCGTTTTGACGAGCGATGAACGCGAGAAGGGCGGTACCGACCATCTCGGGTATATTCTCCTCGTCCTCTTCGGTCGAGCTGGGGGGAGGTGGTTGCGTGATGAGGGTCCACATGATCGGTAACAGGGCAGAGAAAGTCGAGGTTGTGATTGGGGGTGATAACATGTCTTGAGACGGCGTCTGATGGTCAAATACTGCATCGTCTCGTCGGAGGACCAAGAAAGACTTACAAGAATATCAGTCAGCCACGCTGCGACCTCGGCCATCGCCCATCCGTCGACGGCCCGACCCTTGCCCTTGCCCTTCCGCCGGTCTGTCTCCGCCCTGACGGTCGCCCAAGACGCCTCGACCGACCTCACGCGCGCCTTCCACGCCGTATCCTTTCTTCTCTCGGTGGCATTCTGACCGTATGCAAGCGGGACAGGCTGTGGTGCAAGAAGCGCAGCCAGTCGAGCATACGCTAGATTCAGCTCCATACCTGCGCTCAAAGCGGAGGAACCGGTGGTGAGGCTGGCTCCTGAGAAGGGGAAGTAGGGCGATAGACGCTTCAGAAAGTCGGAGATTCGAGCTCGGACGATACCGGTGTCCTTCTCCGAAGCGGGAGCGGCGGCCGTAATGATGTGTTTGGCGAGCACGGAGGTCAAGGTGGCGGTGACTACGCATAGTTCGATATGGGTCTCGGTCGAAGCAGCAGTAGGGGCGGACGTGGACGTAGGGGAGAATGCGGAGGGGGCGGACTCGAGAAAGGTGGAAAGTAAAAGGGGGTGGAGCTGGACAAAGAGGTTCTGATAGTCAGCGGTGTTCTCCCGACGGTGTATAGTGACCCACCATTGTACCGGAGCCATTTTCTCCAGACTCGGCAGTACTTCCCCCTGCATCCAGCCTGCCGAGCTCCCATCCCGACGTCGCAGCAGTATTCACCGCCCAGCTGCCCGACTCTACGACCCATCCCTCGTTCGTCCCATCAAACGCCAGCCCGTGCTCGCTGACCTCCAGCACTGCTCCTTTATTGCTCGCGCTGTTCCCCTCGTCCAGCCAGCCTTCCCACATGCTCTCCGTCGCAGCAGAGTCCGACCCGCCCTCCAAGGCTTGCGTGACAAATGCCAGTACAGCTTTGAGGAACACTAACTTTCCACCCGCCGTCAGTCTCCCTTGGGCAGAACTGGCTTTATCTCCGCCCAGTCCCAAAGCGAGACGCAGTCCCTCGAGGATAGTGGAGCCCGAAGTCGAGGTTGCACCTGCTTCGCCGGAAGCAGAAGGCGCCGAGGCGGGCCAGCCGGCGGTGATGTGTCTTGGGACATGTTGAAGGAGGAGGGAGACAAGTCGGGCGGCGTCGAGGCGGATTTCAGGGAATATGTGAGATAAGGCCGAGGATGTTAGAAGGAGGAAGAGAGGTAGATGTGGGACGAGCGAGACCTGGAGGTGTGAGCTGGTCTATTGTGATATCATCGTAAGACAGTCTTTATCGAAGAGTAACTTGCCTCGGGCGTAATGGAAAAGTACCAGTCCAACAACCCCAACAAGCCCTTCCTCACTGAAGCATCATCATCAGCCACCATCCCCCCCAACGCCCTCATCACCCTGCCCACCTCTACTCCACTCCTGATCTTCAGAATCTCCTTCACTCCACCTAGGCTATCCCTTCTTACTCCGGCATTTGGGTGCCGTAGCCTGATGAGGACCTCATCGAGGTCCAGACCGCTTGATGTAAGGGGTTCGGCGCCGGCGGAGGTAGAGGCGAAATTGGAGGATGGGTCTTGCTGGATCGCGGCACGTTCGAGGGGTTGTTGGCCGGGCAAAGCGATAGCTGAAGAGTAGATCAGCGATATCCCCACGGTTGGCCGGACAGGGCTTACATCTAGCTTTGAAAGAGGTATTGGTAGCGTTTGTAGGCACCTTCTTGCCTTTACCCAGCTTGAGCTTCGCTTTCTGGGGCTTTGTCAGCAGCTTCCTAGTGATGAGAGGGAGCAATTACTTTAAAGTCTGCCTCCTTCTCCTTCTTCCTCTTTGTAGCTGGCGGCATCTTGGCAGTACAGCTCGATGGAGAGGTGATTGAAGGTGATAAAGTGAGCAGCAGACCTTGAGCATCCCAAGTTTTGAAACCACAATTTTGAAACCACCTCAAAATTGCCCCTTCAAGCGATTTGGCCCCATTTGCAGTGATGCAGCAGACCATGCTGTCCACGCAGCATGCTACGTACAGCAGACGTGCCCAGATTACATCTCGAACCTCTACATTCCAATTACATTCCCGCCCGGCAGATTCCTCCCTCCTCGTGACTCTACTTGGTCTTGATCCACCCTCTATGCCCGACCCACCCTTCCCGACCCTTCAAGAACCGATGTCCACACAGAACATCCGCGGTAGGTCTATCCCCGACTTCCAACTCAAGACACCTCCTCACTAGATCTTCCGCATCTTCTAATCTTCCTCCTCCGTCTCCTTCTTCCCCTTCCCCTGCCTCTTCCCTCTTCCCATCTCCCCCATCCCCATCCCCAGCCGGCTCTTGTCCCTTTCTATCACACCGTTCCTGCAGCGCCTCGAGCCCTCTACTCCCTTCCACAAGCCCCACCAGCACCTCATCCGGCAACTCGGCAAACGGCGTCTCCCCCACAAGCAACACATACGCCACCGTCCCCAGCGCATACACATCCTGCTCTTTACCCCCATAATAGTCACCCCGGAGAATCTCGGGTGACGCGTAATGCAGGGTGCCCGAGAATGTGTCCCACCGTTTTCCAGGACGCCAATGGGCAGACGAGCCGAAATCGATCAATTGGCATTGCCCGTGTCCGTCCAGAATGACATTCTCGTCTTTAATGTCCCGATGGACGATACCGTTTGAATGGAGGAATCGGACCGCGTCGGCGAGTTGACCGATGAGAGACCGGACGTCGAAGGCCGGTAGGCCGTTAGGAGACGCTTCGACGCGGTCGAATAGATCCAGACCGGATCCAAAGCGGGGCATCACCACTGTCCCATCAGCCTTGTCTAGTTTAAAGCTGATTACACTTACTATAGTAGAACTCGCGATCTTCAAAGAAATCGAGCAGTTTACAGATATTCGGATGACCCCTGGCCGGACTGGACCGGAGCTCGCTCGCTATGCGCTGCGCATTGCTGCTGAACATGTTGGAGCTGTAGGACCGGTCGACCAGCCTAGCCGATATCCCTGCCGAGTCGGGCGAGGAGGGTTTCGCAGAATTGGGGCTTGATACGGGGGAGGTAGAGTCCGGAGGGGGTTGACTCGCATGTTGCAGGAGCGCGAGGGAGGGTCGCTTAACTCCGTCCGGAGGAGTGATGGTGCCGTCTCCCGTGTGGATGGGAGCCGGGCGCGCGCGTGAGGGGTCCCAAGGATGAGGTTTTGCTGGTGCGTTATAAAGAAGATGTCGGAGTTGATCCATGACGTGGACTACAGAGTCAGCTGGTTTTCCATTAGCATCAGGACTGATGACTCACTCTCTACCGGGATAGGACCCAGCACCTTATGCCTGACCCGTTAGCTAATTCTTCAAACCTCCCCGTCCCAGCGCAAAACTCACTTCTTCCAGCAATCCGCCAAGATCCTAACCTTGACGATATACTTTATGATTACTTCCTCTCCCTCCGGCTCTCCATTCGCCCCCTTTACTTTTGCACGCATGACGAGTCCATACGCGCCCTTACCCGCCTCGCTAAGAATCACATAATCCTCAATCCCGCGCCCGCCCACTCCGCCCGCCGTCTCGGAGCTAGGCGTCCCAGGCTCCGACGGGGGTCCGATACTAGGCGCGACAGAGATGGTCGAGTCCATCCTGTTGAATCCCGGGAAAGACGAGAGACCGTGCTTGTTGCCTACGCCGATACCGTGATCTATGCTGGTAGATGGCGTGAGTCCAGGCGAGCGGAAGGGAGAAAACGAGTTGAGGGATGCCTTTTTCGCGAGGGGCGACATGGACCCATCGATCAATGTGTTCATATTGTGGTAGGAGTGTCCAGGAGGGAGGGACGTATCAGGCGGGACAGTGAACGGCTGGACAATCCGACCGGCCACGAGCGAGACCCGCTTGGTGTCTCTGCGCCGGTGCGTCGGTCGCCGGGATTTAGGCTTGGACGGTTCGTCCATCGGATTACTCTTTTCGAGGGATGGTTCCTTTGCGTCGGCGAGGGACCGCGCATAGTCCCGGATCGTCTCGAGGTTGGCAGTGTGCGAGAGGGATAGTCGGGGCTTGGCGTGGTCGTCGCTGCCTTGGGCAGACTCCAGTTCTGGAGACTCTTCCGGCGAGACCAGACTCGGTTGCGCGAGGAGGGGCGAGCCATGCAGCGGACTACGTTTGAATGGTACAGTGGGCGATATGGATATGGACGAGACACTCCCGCTGAGCGTACTTCCGCTGGATCGGCCAGTGGGCGATAACGACGCCCCGGATCCCGTCGATCCGGGTGCACTGTCCAGCTGCAGCAGCCCCACCGAGGCACTCTCGAACGAGCTCAAGCCTGACGCCGAGGCTGAACCGACCCCGCTCAAGCCAGCCGACTCCAGCGGGATCGGAACGATCCTCCCCGACTCGCTCAATTTGAGACCCGAGCCAATCTGCTGCACGCTTTCAAAAGACTTTCCGCTCCCCTTGTCCGCCTCCAGCTCCTCGTCCAGATCGCGGAAGAGTCGCTCCCGCTCAAGCTCCCGCTTGGTCTTGGCCTTGGCAGCCTTGGGCTCCTGTAATCTGGGGACGGAGCGGAGTGACTCGCGTCGCCCGATTGAGGCGAAACGGACGGGCGAGTCTTCGTTGGGTGATGGGGAGCGGTCGGTAAAGACGATAGCTTCATCCGGATCGGCGCTTTCAGGCTGATCAGGGAGGACAGAGGTCGACTCGGCGACGGTAGGAGAGGGAGCGATGATGTTGGTTTGAAAGGTAGGTCGAGAGGGAGTGAGGTATGCGGGCGGTTGTTCTGGCGGTGAGACGGCGCCTGGATCGGGAGTATGCGTCTGCTCCCGCTGGAGATAGTCCGCCGATACGGTGGAATGGAGGGATGGGCGCTGGATAGTAGGTATAGGCCCGCGATCCAGCATCAATCCCACCTGCTTGACGTCCTCGCTTGACGCGGAAGAGAGGAGGCTGCTCCGCCGTCCATCGCTCGAGTCAGACGAGACATTCTCGTCCAGCTCTTCCCCCATTTCCTTTTTGAGCTCTTTCCACTCGGCGGTCGTCGGCGTGAGGATGACCATTGAATGTCCGCCGGGGTGTTCGGGGCTGCTTCCGGGGCTAGGGAAGAGCGGTGGGAGGTGGGATTGTAGAAAGGCGTGAGCGGGCGACAGGGCGGCAGAGGGTTGCTGCGAGGAATGGGAGGGGATGGAGATTGGTGGTCCAGGCCCATTCTGCGGAAGGGTCTGGGATCGCCGAATGTGTATTGGCGATGCCGAGGTGGAGGAGGTTCGCGTGGGCGATAGCTCGCGTCCAGGAGTCGAGTGGAGAGAGTTGGAAAGGGCTCGATCAGGCGAGGTCTGCCGAGATCCGGCTCGAGAAGTAGAGTGGAGGTGGTGGTAGAAGCGAGCACTGATCATCAGCTCGGTCCTACTCGGCGAACCAGCGACCTACCTATTATCCCACATATTCTCCTCGGCTTCCGCACTTGCCCGCCTGTATCCATCGCTCGTTATCCTCCTAAAATCCTTCCCTTGCATCGGCTCGAGCTCGTCCCTGTCCTCTCCCTCCGCCGAGCTCATCGTCAATCCCAAACTCAAGTCCCCAAAGCTCTTGCTCCCCACTACGCCATTCCCCCCTCTGAATCCGCCAGAGCTTGCCCGGCTTCTCGCCTGGGACATGAGCACGCCTCCGCGATGTCTCCGCGCATTCGCAGGGGGAGGGATGGATGGCTGGCGGTGATGGGATGGTCCCGCGTCGTTTTCGTCCGTGTCCCGCTTCTCTCGCTCGGGCGAGTTCAGGACCTCCTCATGAGAGTCCGAAGCGATTTGAGCGGATGGTGAAGAGAGAGGATTCTCCCGAGGTTCTAGTGAGGAGGACGGCGAGGTGGGGAGGAGCGGTGGGTTCGTCATCTGCGCAGGAGCAATGGAAGCGATAAGCTGGACGACGGACGGGCGTGGCGATCCCTCCGTTTCGTCCGAGGGTGTGGCAAACGGGAAACCATGCTGCGTAGGAGTTGGCCGATGTAGATCGTGAGACTGCAACGCTATGACCGGCATGATGTTTGCTGATGCGCAAGATCGATCAAGCACGGTCGTCGGCTACAGCGAAGAGATCGAACGTGCTCCCGCTATTCCCAAGGGGTGGTTGGTGCACGGTCGATCAGAGCGTCATGCGCGAAGCCAGGAGGCCGTGCGTCCTTGTGTAGGTGGCTCGTGATCCGGAATGAACGGTCTGGGGTTCCTGGACCTAATTAGCTCGTGTGTGTGGATGACTGTGTGTGCTCCAGCGATCCAAGGATGTGGGACGAGCAAACAAGGCACCAGATGCGATATAGGAAGCTGCTGCGGGGAGCAGTACGCCGGCAGGAGCAGACTCGAGAGCAGGTCAGGTATGGCAGATATGCAGAAGACAGGAGGTAGGAGTGTGAAAGGATCGCTGTTGGCAAGGCTGGTCCGCCCTGAGACCTGAGGCGGGAATGGCGCTCACCTGACTTTGACCTGAAGGTCTGCCGGTCTGCCTCCGATTTCTCAAGGGGGAAGAGGAGTGTCTACACAGATTGCGCTGTTGGCGGTCCGTCGAGCTGGGTGTCGGCTCGCTGTGCGGTGAGTATTGTATACTATATGAACGCCTTGTTCCCCTTCCTTATGGGACCGTTGACGCGGCATGTCGATCTTTGGTGGGGCACTCAGGCGGCGGTCACCGAGATTACCCCGCGATCGGAGATATAAAATCACGTGACCTCGGTGAGACACACGGGGGAACAGCCCGAGACCCGTGCGTCAGCATTCCTCAGCCGGAAGCTCGTCCGTTAAAGTTCGCGTTCGACCGGTGCTCGTTCCATACTTTGGTCGAGTTCACTCGTTCCATCCTTTAGTTGAGTCCATTCTTCCTATAGCTAGCGGACGGTCACCCCGCTGCTTGACTCCACGCAGCGCCGAAGAAATGGCATCGTCATCTTACAGAACCTCGCGCGAGACGGACCTACTGGGATGGCGCTTGAAAGTAGGGGAGGACAATCACGGCCAGCACAAATGGGTGTATCTCCCCGAAGGACCAGCGCGGGAGGCTTGGCCCCAAAGCAAAGGCGACAAGTATGCGATCGGTCTGGAGATGGTATGTGCATGCTTACTATGATATGCGTAATGGCTGATAAAGTAGGACATGCCGGATCTCCCTCAACCTAAAACTTACATGGACGGCGCGCGGAATGGTCTGGCTTTCTACAAGGAGCTGCAGGCGGAGGATGGACACTTTGCGACAGAGTACGGAGGTGAGCTGTCATGCTCTCGGTCGGGGTCTCAGCTGACATACAGGACCCCTGTTCTTGATCCCCGGCTTGATTGTGGCTCTGTCCGTTACTGGTCAAGCGCTCAGGCCTGAGCAACAAGCAGAGATGCGACGGTACCTCTTAGCGAAGCGTCGGCCAGAAGGTGGATGGGGCCTGTAAGCTAGCTTCCTGGAGTCCACGCATCAGCTGATATGCAGCCATACCGCCGCCCCACCCACGGTATTCGGGACGGTGATGAACTACGTCGCGCTTCGGTTGTTGGGCATGAGTCCGGACGAGGAGCCGATGACAGAGATCCGAGCTCTAATTCACAAAATGGGTCAGTTGCTACCCACCTATGCGGCAGAATCTAGTTGACAATGCAGGCGGCGCGGTGTGTATCCCAACGTGGGGAAAGACTTGGCTGAGTATACTGGGGTGCTATGAATGGGAGGGAATGGGTCCGGTCCCGCCAGAACTCTGGTCAGTTTAGCTCTTTCCGTATCTGACCTCTACTGATATCTAGGCTCCTCCCTGATTGGGTCCCGTTTGCTCCATGGCGCTGGGTACGGCCCTTTCTCCGCCTTTGAACACACTGCTGACCCTTCAGTGGGTCCATGTTCGTAACGTCGCCGTCCCCACTGCCTACCTCTACGGTATCCGCTTTATCGGCCCCATCACTCCTCTCGTCCTCTCTCTCCGACAAGTAAGTCCCCCTTCCGCGCATCACTGACGACAGGAACTCTACACCCAGCCCTACTCATCCATCAAATGGGCCAAACAACAAACCAACATCTCCCCTCTGGACATCTACAATCCCCATTCCCGGACTCTCGATGCCGTGCACGCCGTCTGCCACATATACGAGCACCTCCCATCCCTGCCCTACGTCTCGTCCCTGCTCCCCATCCGCAAACTCGCCCTCAAGCGGGTCTACCAACTCTTGACGTACGAAGACGAAAACACCGGGTATCAGACCATCGGGCCCGTCTCCAAGGCGTTCAACATGGTCGCTCGGTTCGCTGGCGAAGGTGCCGACAGCCATGCGTTCAAGCAGCACATGATCAAGGTTGAAAACTTTTTGTGGATGGGCAAAGACGGGTTGATGATGTGCGGCACGGACGGGAGTCAGTTGTGGGATTTGACCTTCATTGCGCAGGCGATGGTAGAGACGGGCTTGGCGGAGGAGGAGGGAAACAGAAAGTGTGTGGAGGGGATGTTGGGGTGGTTGGATAAGGCGCAGATCAGGGAGAATCCGCCGCATTTTGAGAGTGCGTGGAGGCACCGGACCAAGGGAGCTTGGGCGTTTTCTACCCCAGAGCAGGGATATGTGGTGAGCTGAGCTCTATCTCCATTTTGGTATCCGAGCTGACAAGCCAGGTCAGTGACTGTGTCGCAGAAGGTCTCAAAGCAGCCATGTCCCTCCAGTCCCTCTCCAATACTTCGAAAAACATCACCGTCGACCGAATGCGGGATGCGGTCGATACCATCCTCTCGATGCAGAACCCGAACGGCGGGTACGCGAGCTACGAGCTGCAACGAGCTGGAGAAGGGCTGGAGATCATCAATGCCGCTGAAGTATTTGGGAGTATCATGATTGATTACCTGTACCCAGAGTAAGCTACTCTGATCCCGAATCGATACTGCACGAGCTGATCGTTAGATGTACCACCTCGGCTCTGTCGGCTCTGGTACACTTCTCCAAGATCGACCCATCGTACAAGAAGAAGGAGATCGCGTAAGCTTCTTGGTACTCTTCCGATGTGAGAGACGCATAAGCTGACCCGCCAGAATGACAGTCGAGAAGGCCATCAAGTGGATCAAGACGGACCAGCGTGCAGATGGGTCATGGTATGGCTCCTGGTAAGCTTTTCCAATCCACCTCGCGGAGGCTTGAAGCTGACGACAAAGGGGTATCTGCTTTACCTACGCCACAATGTTTGCGCTCGAAGCGCTCGGGATCGCCGGCGAGACTTATGCCAATTCGGACAATGTCCGCCGGGCCTGCGATTTCCTAGTGGGCAAGCAAAAGGAAGATGGAGGTTGGGGTGAAACATACATGGTGCGCACAGCCCTTCATTTTGCTCTCCCTCCACTCCCTAATATCTCCGCATCTCGATATCTTGGGGGCTGATAGCCAGTCCTGCGTATCCCTCGAATACGTCCAACACGACACATCCCAAGTCGTCATGACAGCCTGGGCTATCCTTGCCCTTATTTATGGCCAGTACCCCGACAAGACGGTCATTGACCGGGCGGCCAAAGTTATCATGGGGAGACAAAAGAAGGATGGAAGGTGGGAACAGGAAGATACAGAGGGGATCTTTAACAAGAATTGCGCAATTGATTACCCGGCGTTCAAGTTTATCTTTTGTATTTGGGCGTTGGGGAGGGCGGACAAGTATCTCAGAGAGTAGGCGATGTGTAAACGGGCGGAGATGTAGAAGATGATGTGACAAAGTATAGTATGAACGGAAGAGCGGGAAAGGTGCCCCAAGGTGGTCGCGATGGGACGGCGTGATCACATCTATCTCCGCCCGATTTCGTTCTCATCTTGCTTGTTCTCGGGAGGAGCCAGCAATACTGCATCTCTTGCCTATAGATATGGAAAACAAGATATAGATCGTTCACAGAAATCGTCAAATATCCCAAATCCCCCTTGAACCCTCGAAACAACCCTACTGAGCCCAATCCCCACTATATTCCGAGCTGTTCCTCCGGTGCCCCTTCGTCTCCTTGCCCGGATGCCCTACCGCAGGCGCGAGTGCTATAGGCGCCTTTCCGCCACCTTGGCCATACTGTACAGTATCGTCATCCGACTCGCCATGGCCCGGTGACCGTGTCCGCTCCCACTGCTTGAGCTCATTCTGCAACTGCTCCATGTCAGCCTTGTACCCAAAGGAGAAACGGCCCAGCTCAGAACCTACCTTGTCATACTGCATCGTCGCCTCGTCACTGTTCTCGTCGCTCCCTCTTCCATCATGATCCCCACCGTCCTCTGAGCCCATATCGAACCCATTCGGCCCGCCCATCTCCAGCAGGGTGCTGATCCGCTGCTGCGCCTGCGCCAAATCCTCCCGCAGGATCTCGACCTCCCGCTCTGCCTCTTCGACACGCATCCGCATAAGGTCGACTTCGCGTTCCCTCGCAGCGAGCACATCTCGAGATGCCGAGAGTTCGGCTTGGACCGAGGTATGGGCCGACTGCAGCGAAGCGAGCTTGCGCTGGAGGTCGGCGTCGAGCGAAGGTGTGGCCCGTCCCGATACATCACGGGTCCGCGCGCCAGCTTCGGACGGTCTACCGCGGAGATTGTCAATTTCAGATTGAAGGGAGGTATTGGCGAGCTTTTGTTTGCTCAACTCGTCCTGCGATATCAGCTCGGCTCTGCACTTGATCAAGTGACAACTCACCTTCATCCGCTTCAGCATCTTCTCCGTCCCCTTGACGTATCGTACCGCCGTCTGATAATCCGACTCTAGCGCCGCCAGCTTCTCCTTGTGCTGGCTCTCGATCTCGGCAATCTTCCTGTCCTGGTCGAGACCGCGGAGGCTTTGATCCGCCGAAGGACTGGGCGAGCGCATGGACATCCCGGTTGGGGATCGCGCATCCTTGAGACGGTCGATCAGTCGGCTCAGGGACTCGGCCTTGTCCTCGGCGTCTAGGCAGCGCTGATTGAGAGTCTCGATCTCGCGCTGGGCATTCTCGTGTGCACGGTCCCGCTCGCGGAGCTGCGTTTCGAGCTCGCGGGTACTGGACGTTTCGCCAGAGTCGAGATCGTGATCGCTAACGGCGATCCCGTGGTCGGCGACTGCACGTCAGCTAGAGCCCATCCTCAACCGATGCAGACGTACGCAGGTTCCGCAAGACTGTACACCTCGTCTCGATCTCCGTGACAGCCAGATCCCTCTCCCTGAGCTCCGCGTCCTTGGCCCCATGCAGCTCCCGGAACTTGGCGAGTTCCTGCTGGCTCTGCATGTGCTTTGCCCGAACAGACCGGACCTCGGCTTTGAGAGACTGATGTCCCGATTCCAGGTCACGTGCCTTGGACCGATGATGGGAAACGCCAGCTTCGGCATCTTCTAGCCGCTGACCCGCCTCGCGCAGCATCTTGCGAAGCGACTTGCTCTCTTCTTCCAGGGCTCGCATCTGCTCCTGATGGCCACGGATACCCCGCGTATCGTCCAACTTTCTCTCTTTGTGTGAGTCGAGCAGCTGACCGAGGTGACCGGTTGATAGTTGTCGAAGCGAGTCGGCCTCCTCCCTGCTCCGGTTGTACGCCTGCTCCACCTCTCCTAGACGCTCAGCCGAGAGCTCAGCGTCCCGCGTCCTGCTCTCGAGCTCGGACCGTGCGTCAGTGAGCTCCGCTTCGAGGTCCGAGATCCGGGCGGTCGCCTTGTGATAGAGATTCTCCATCTCGGATGTCCGAGTCCCAGCGGCAGCGATAGCCGCTTGGGCGGACGCGATGAGGCCGAGGTGCTCCTCCCGGGTAGCAGTGGCCTCGTCGAGTTGTGACCGGAGGTGATCCCGCTCCGCTTCCCGCTGCTGGGCTGACGACGAAACAGTCACCATCCGCTCGGCGTGGTCGCGCAGAGAAGCTTCCGCCGATCCGTGCTGCTGCCGCAGACTCTCCAGCTCTTCCAGGAGGTTCCGATGAGCCTCTTCCGCCTCTTCCGCCCGGCGAGCCGAATCCGACTCCCGCTCGAGAGCAGCAGACCGGAGTTGCTCGTCTGAAGCATTGGCTTCTCTGACCCGAGCTAGCTCTCTTTGGGCGGAGGAGCACTCGGTCGATAGCTTGGCGAGCTGCTTTTCCAAATCCGCGATCCGCTCTTTTTCGACTCTGGAGAGGTCCGACATGGACGAAGACTCGAGAGTGGCAATTTTGGCTCGGTAGAAAGCGGCTTCTTGCAGAGCACCTCGCCGCAGTCGATCCGCATCCGTGGCTTTGTCGGACGCTATTCTGATCTGCGCGACGAGCTCGTTCTGCCTGGTCAGCTTGGCTCCGGAAAGAGAGGAATAGCTTACCTGGATAACCGCCTTTTCCTGCTTCATCCGCACCACCGCACCCATCAACTTCTTCACCATCTCCTCATCTATCGCCGGGCTATTCTTTCCGCCACCCAGGTCCACATCTCCATCATCCACCACAAAGCCCTGATGTACCGCGCGATTGAGCATAACCTTCATCGCCGCCTCGCGCTTCCTGCTTGCCTCGATCTCCGCCTGATTTGCCTTCAACTCCCGCATGAGATCAGACGAGCCCGACGCGGAGGGCGGGCGGACAGCGCCATTAGGGCCGCCGTTTCCGTTAAAGTTGTTGGCGGTGGGGGAGCGGCCATAGTAGAAAGCATCAGCAGGAGGAGCAGGTCGGTGATCGCCGCTATCGGCCTGCCGCATCCGAGGCGAAGGCGAGCGAGTCCCTAGAAGGGATGGATTGAAGCCATTACGGGTAGTCTGCGGTGGCGAAGCGGGGCCATTTGGTGGAGACATGACCCGGGGATGTATGGGTTGCACCGGACTGCTTGGACCGTTGGACACCGGTGACAGGGCTCGGCGGAAGTCTTCATCGCCATCCCGTTTTGGACGTTGGGGCGGCCCATTGGCGGTAGATCGCGTGGCTGGAGCTGCAGATGCAGGCATAGGTGGCTGAGGCAAGTGAGGGTCCATGGGCTGCGATTCAGATCTCGACATGCTTCTCGTCTCGATGGGGGCAGCGAGAGGCTGCGAGGAGGGAGGCATGGCCGATTGACCGAGGGGCGAGGTAGCTCGCTGCGCCAAGGCCAGGTTGTCCATCGAGGTCGACGCTGGTATGCCCCTGCTAGCCGCCTCGGCTTGACGCTTCGGCGAGCCGCTGTCGTATACAACGCGCTCATTTGAGGCGTGTACTTGTCGGAGGGGTTCCTTGTCTGCTGGATACTTTATCTTGACTGTTCTATCAGCCCCAATCCAGGAAAAGTTCAAGAAAAGTCCAATTCGGGCTCGACCAAGCCCCTGAACCCGAACCGCATCTTCCCGATCGTGGTCATCGCGGGCATCATCCCGAGTGATACGAAGTGGTCCAGCTTGACTCGAAACATTGAGAGGTGGACTGACCAGTGTCCAGCATGTGTATCAGAGATGGATCGTCCTTGGATACTCCGTTTGACGCGTTTGCTTCTCCGCCGAGGACAAAGATGGTACCGTGAGCGGCGACCATGGCATGTCCAGATCGAGCGGATGGCGCCGGGCCCATATTTTGAAACATGTACCATCGAGAATCTTTTGTCAGCTCCTATCTCCCAATGCAATGCGACTCACTAGATATCCTGAACGCCGCCAAGTCTCCCAGATCTTTTCCATTGACATCACGCCCGCCGAACACGTAGATGACATCGTCCACGATAGCTGCGGCATGGCCTTCTCTGGGGACCGGGATGTAGCCAATACAGGAGAGCTCCGTCCACTCGCCCGTCTCTGGATCGAAGCGCCAGGTGTCGTTATAGTGGAAGTTGCCGTCCGTCCCGCCAAACACATACAGCATATTTTGCCAGCTGAGCAGGATGTGACCCGTTCTCGGGGAGGGCGGTGGTGTCTTGTAATTGGCCCGTTCCCAGACGTGTTGATTCCCGTCTCCCGAGAATGCTGCACTGTTAACTTTGACCCCTCGGTCGCTTTCCCCCTCCTCGATTCTTTCTCTTCCCGACCCTTGTTTCTGCGGTTGGGCAGACTCCCTGCCCAGCCTCCAGCCATCCCCTGTACGCCTGTGTCCCTCGCAATAGCACTAACAACTTCCTCCTCTTTTCCTTGCTTCAAGATCTTGGCCTTTCGCATTCGCTCTGTTTCTCACTCGTACCTCGCCGCTCAGATGGCCCGGCCCCGTTCCCCTTGCCCCCACCTTCTTGATCTGCCCAGCTCATCATACAGAGAAGGCGAAGCTCACCTTGACGAATATCGTAGCTCCAAAGATCGTTCATAAAGGCCCCCTCCGCTTGTCCGCCAAAGATGTAAAACTTGCTGCCCAGCAAACAAGCGGCATGCCCGTACCGTCCCGCCGGACCCGGGGTCACCGGCATGCGCGTCCACTCTTGCGATCCTGCCTATCAGCTGTGTCTCACGGCTAGTATGGATACTCACTCAAGTCTAGCACATAAAGCCCCTCGTCCTGCTTATCCTCTGGCTTCACCTTTGTATCTCCTCCCCACATCAACATGATCCTATCCGCCATCGCGCTCGCATGCCCCACTCTTGGCGCAGGGAGTTGACCGCTTGTCCGTACATTCATCGTACTGCAGTCCTTGACCTCCATGGACCACAAGTCATTTCGGACGTGATCGTGGACGAGACCACCAAAGATGAGCATGTGGCCCGAGTGGGAGGGGAAGGCGGGGACGGCGAGGCCATAGCGGGGGAAGGGGTTCGTCGGAGCGGTAGGGGGAGATGCCGCGGAGGGAGCGAGGCGGATGGGGCGGTACGACCAGGGGTACTGGGTCGAAGAAGCCGCAGTGGACTGCCGAGACTGGGGGACCAGCGCTTGTGAGGGCTGCGGGGGTCCTGACATATCTGTAGATGGACCGGGATGACCGTTGGGGCCGTTCGGTACCTGGTTCGTCAGCGATGTCCAGCAGAACGCGTGGACGGGGTTCGGGATGCCGCTTCGATCAGGCAGCAGCTCCGCGCTTTGCCGTTCTCGAACGATTCCATCTCCTCCATCGAACGATTCCATCTCCTCCAACGCTCCTCTCGGCGTCCGAGTCTGAACTCCTGCCTGCGTGCGAAGATGAAAGAAGGACGTGGTGGATCTGAGGTCGCGAGAAATAATGCTCACCGGTCCAGATGTCATCCGCCGCTGCTGTCCTGACGGTCCCACCATGGACGGCCCAGGCATCTGAGGGCCGGCTGGCATACGCGCCTGCGGAGGCGCCGGGCCAGATGGCGGAGGTCCGGCATTCGGAGCATTGCTGCGGGCAGACGATAGAGATCGAGGACGAGGCATAGATGAGGTTGGGTATGGGCGTGGAGGGAATCACGGTCAGCGCGCGCAACAAACAAGAATTATGAGAAGGGGTAGAGGTGGTGGATGCTGTGATGTTTCATTCGGAAGTGAGACATTGTGGTATGCCAGAGCAGGTGAACATATTCTGGCGTCCCACTGTACTTCTACACCCCTAATCCGCCGACCCCGGTATCGACTGGAAGTTGAGGGAAGATCGCCAACTCACCTCATTGGCGGACTTCCCGTTGAAGGTGATCCGTGCTCTGTCGCGCCGGTTACATCCTTATCCTTGGACTGCTTTCTCTTGAACAACGACATGGTGCAAGCTATGTTGAGAGCTTATCGACGCGACGAGAGATGGGTCAAGCTGCACCCTGGTGTTTGTTGACAAGGGGAATCAATCCAAAGGACTGCTTGTTTCGATTAAAGTCGGCCTTTGCGTCGGGCAGAGCGGACGTGGCGCTGACAGCCTCTGACAGATGTGACCTGTTCCAAGTGTTGATGATGGTGGATGATTGTAGGATGGTGATGTAGGACGCTTTCACATGGGGATGGGCGTCGACGCCGGCAGTCCAAGCGCCAAACCTTAATTTCCGTCGCGTCCTTTCTGATCGCGTACTGATATTGCGGCTTTGCCATCACCTCTTAATCATCACGATGGTATACGGCCCAACAAACGCTGCATAGTCTATCCTGACTAGTCGATACAAGACTTCTAGATACGTAGTGAAACCGACAAAAATGATGATCAACCCAAGATGCTCCCTCACTTTGAGCCGCTTTTCAAGTTCCTGAACCCTTGCCAGCCACACCTGCTCCGAGATACCACTTCCTCCGTTCCTCCTCATCACTTCTTCTTGCCAAACGGCCCCTTGAAACCCCACTTGCCCTTTCTCGCCAGCCCTTCCGCGCCCAAATCGCCAGGCGCGAGGATCTTGCCCCCTCTCCAGTCATTCTCAATCATCGTGTACCCCTTTTGCTCCCCTTCGCTATCGTCCGACTCCCCGCCGTCATGCGGGCCAGCATACCGGTGCGAGAAGATACTGACGGCCGGTGCCGGTGCGGGCTGGATCTGGGAGGACGAGCTGGCCAAGGGCGATCCGTGCGAGTACTGCCGGTTCGTACCGGCCCGACTTGGTGCCGAGTAGAAGGCAGTGTTGGTGGACCGAGGGTAAGATGCCACACTGGGCAGCCCCTGATATCGCGTATTGACAATATCTGCGATAGGGGGTGCGGGTGGCGGAGGGACGCGGATCGAGTTGAAGCTCTCTTTCCGGGACCGGGGGGCCTTGGGTGCTGACGCGCCCGCCATGAGCCCATGGCCTGGTGGCTGGACAGGTAGGGAGCCGGCAGGGATACTGGATGAGATTTCTGACCGCGCGGGTCCGCTGACCGCTCGGGATTGGATCGAGCTGCCGCTGGGTTGGACACCCGTGAGCCACGCCGGTGGTCCAGAGCGCGAGTGATTATCGGTGGCCGCGCGTGGCCGAGGCCGCCTCTCGCTGCCTCGGGATGATGGGGCGTGCAAAGATGGGGCGGCAGTGAGGGCCTGCATCTTTTCACGGTAAAGGGTGGCGCGCCGATCGTAGATACTGCTGATGTTCGGGACGGATGTTTTGGGTGCTTCGACGCTGATCATGGATGGTGGTGCACTCTCGCGATCTGTGGAATGTCAGCTTGAGCCCTCTGCTTTGTTGTGAAGATGTGACTTACATCTTGAGCTCGCCACTGATGAACTTCTCGCCTCCGAAGACATACCCGAGCTCGGCGCGCTCTGGGCACTAACGAAGCTTCCACTGACCCCGCTCGCCCCACTCTCCTTATCGCTGCTGGTATCGCTGAGGATTTCAAACTTGCTCTTGCCTCCCGCCTCTGTGGTACCCCTCCTTGACAGCTTCTTCTCTCTGCGCTCCATTTGCGCCAGCTCCTGCTCCATGGCATGGCTCTCCCCATATGCCGCCAGCTGAGCTGCGAGATCCCTGCTCGAGTCCGCATTCAGAGGCAACTGCGCCAATTGCAAGACATCATCCTCCTGCTGCTTGATGGCCTTGACAGCTTCAGCGCGGGAGGAAAATTTGCGCTGAGGCGCAGGTGGTAGAGAGACGGATGAGCCGTCCGTGACGTCGTCTTCTGGTACAGGCGGGAAGGCCGAGCCGAGGGTGATGGAGAGGGTTGAAGGGGGAGTGAGGGAGGTGGCCGATGTGGAATGGTGATAGGACGACCAAGCAAGGTTGCTCCCGCTGGCTGTCGTTGCGATGGACGATACAGACTTGCCGCGAGGACGAGAATCCATGGAGAGACTCGAAGGGGGTGGAGGCGGGGGCGTGGTGTTTGGGTCTGATGAGCCGCGCGGACGCAAATGCCGGTCCGAGGTGCTGTCGTCGGATGGGTTGCTGCCATACCGTACCATGGACAAGGACGTCGTGGACAAGCGGCTGAGCTGGCTGTTCATCGAGCCGATCGATGCACCGCGGTAGCGATTCCGCAAGGCAGGGGCTAGCGGAGGCGTCATCTCCGGCTCCACTCTATCCTCTTCGACAGCCTCTTCGCTGACCACAGGGACGAGCGATTCCACTTTTTCCGAGTCATCCACCTCGACCAGAGCATCGTGGAAGACTTCTTCCTCGGTTTCTTCATCCTCCGCGTCTTCGGCGCCGTCATCGTGCTCCACCTCGTCCCTCTTTCGTTCGCTTTCCCGCCTGAGCACGCCGGCTCGTAGATTCGCCCGCTCGTCCAGAGCTAGATCGACCAGCCTGGATGAGCTGGCTATCCGCGTAGTCGCCGGTCCAGCTGTCAAGCTCATCACTCCCGCAGAGGGTGCGCTGGGAAGCGTAGCAGACCGTTGCTTTGTCGCACGCAACAGCCCCGGCGCTGGTCCGCTAGACACCGAAAGCCTGGATGGGCCAACCGTACCCCTCGCTCCTTCCGTCTTGGTCCGGCGGATCCCAGTCGGGACTGTCGAGTCCGAGTCGGAACTCTCCCTCGCCCACTCGTTGGCTAACGGGGAAGGGGCGATAACATTGCTGCCCTTGCGCGGTCGATTCCAAGGTCTTTCGCCGGTGGGCGATACCGGGGAGGTCCGACCCTCCCGAGGAGAGACAAAAGCCGAATTTGGGATTTTTGGCGGTGACGGTGATAGATCCTCAAAGAACCGGGTTTTTATCGGTGGGGCAGAAGCGGGAGTCTGGCGCAGTATGTCTGGATTCTCCCTGTTCTCGTCAAGACTCCGCCGTTCTTGCTGCTCCAGCTCCATCGACGCCCGCCTAAACCGCTCGATCCCCTCCTCCAGCTCCTGAGCGTCTATCGGCCGGCTCTCGCCGCGCTTCGGCGGACTGGGCGAGCGAGAAGGAGGCGAATTGGTACGCCGGAAAAGACCGATAAAGGCATTGCGGGACATGTATTTCCGTGTCTTGTCCTGCGCGCCCGAGAGGTTCTGCGACCCGTTCGAACTGCCCGATGAGACATTCTCGGTATTCCGGCTTCGACCGCGACCGAAGAACGACCCGCCCGAGCTTGAGCGGGGAGGTTCCCCTTCTCCTTCGACGAAGCGAACTTGCTCGTTTTGTTCCCGGCGGTGCAGGGCGTTTCGGAAGGCTTGACCCGGATGTGCGGCCTTTTCGAGGATGGAGGGTAGGGATGGTCGGCGGGAGGAGTGGGAGGTACGATGTTCCCGGGGGAGCGTGTGATGCGGACCCGAGCGGATAGAGGCGAATGTGCTCGACTGGCCGGACGCGCCTGACGCCTGAGATCCGCCCGAGGTGATCCGCGCCAGGTCGATACCGTTACTTTGGGGTTGAGGGGCAATGGCAGATGGTTGTTCGTCCGAGGGGTAGGAGGGAAGTTCGGTATGTGATGAGGCTGGACTGTTTCCGCCGATCGGAGAGTGGTATACTGAGGATGGGGCGAGTGAAGGGGGGTAGGGTAGGCCATCTGGCGATGCGGATCGGCTGACCGAGCCAGAGTGGAGGGGTGGAGGATGTAGCAGTCCGTCCGAGCCTGATGCGATTGGTTGCTGGATGTCTAGTCGGGGCGACGCGGGTAGTGGGGGAACCGGCGGTATATCCTCAATTTGCTCCATCGACAAGCTGTTCTTCCTAGACCGCCTCCCTAACAGCCCATCCAGGCTTTTCCGCAGCTTGATAATCCCACTCGCATCTGAGCGAGTACTCGCCATGCTCATCGCGCTCTCTTTTCCCTTGAGACTGGGGTGATAGTCCTCGTCCTCCAGGTTGATGGTTGACTGAGATGGCGACCCGTCCTCAGAGAATGGTCCGGTGATGATACTTCCGCTTGCGATGGAAGCTGTATCTGCAAGCCCGTCTTGGCGCCTGAGGTGGTCGTATACCTTCAGAACGTGCAAGACCGACTCATGCCCGTTGGCCTCGGCGAGAGAGGCTGGCGTTTGGCCTAGCTTGTCGGACTTGTTGGAAGCGGCACCGCAGGTGAGGAGTATTTGGACGATATCGGCGTGACCGTTGGCAGCAGCAAAGTGGAGAGGAGTCGCACCTGGAATAAGCGTACTCCTTACCCCTCGACACTCAAACTCACCAGCTGCACCCAGACTCGGCGCGCCCTTCTTCTTCTCATTGCTATACCTCCTCGGCAGCCTCGGGGCATTCACGTCCGCCCCCCGGTCTATCAACATCTTGACCGCCGCGATGCTACCCCCTGCCGCGGCGGCATGAATCGCCTGTACGCCATGCAATACCGAATTGACCGGCTGACCATGGGTAAGGGCGTAATGCACCAAACCCACATTTCCCTCGGCCGCGGCGGAGTGGAGCTCCAGATTCGGGACTGCTTGGACGTAGTCAAAGTAGCCGGTTGGGGAGGGCGGAGATAGAGTGCGGTATAGCGCAGTACGAGCCAATTGGAGATGAGAGGAATAGGGCGAGGGGGGCTTGAGAGGTGGAGTGAGCGGGAGAGGGGAAAGCATGTCAGCGTGGCGCTTATACTGATGGAAGAAGTAGAGGTGTGACTGATGGGAAGAATGAAAGGCAAAGACAATGGCGAAGTCGAGAAGCATGTCTAAGGGCACGCGCATGTCCGACAGACCCCTCCTCCACACACAGACAATAACAAAAGCTTCTCCTCGTATGCACACATCCCTGCCTTTGTCCGTCCACGTCCCTCCTTGTACCACTCCTTGTACCTTCCCTACCAATGCCGTCGTAGACACCCCGGAGCAGGAGAGCAGGCTGGAGCAGACGCGACTCACAGTTCAAGACTACGTCGTATCTTCGCTCAATCTCCTCTAGCCGCGTCGTGCCTGAGACTGACCCGGGCATCTTCCCCCGCCTCTAGGCTGCAATGCATGTAATGCTGCCACCTTGCAGCTCGAGAGGGCGTGGGCGGGGGTGCAGCTCACGCCGACAGTCGAGAGTCTCCGCTCCTAGGAGAGGAGTGGACGGACTAGTCGCTCTCCTCACAGAGCCTTCCCGCGTCTCTTCTTCCTGCTCCTTCCGGCCAGCAAGGGAACCAAATAGATGGGGGACCAGAGTCCGAGCGTTTTACCCAGTTGGCCCCGCAACACGAGTTACGCCTTGCGTCAAGCGTTCAGGATGTCCGACCCGCGTCTCCCTGGGAATGGTCCCTGATTTCTACCCGACTTTTGGTATCGCGTTTCCCCTCGTTTGGAATCGGTTCCAGCGAGATGGCGAGAGATCAAGATGGCTAGATACAAGGTATAATGTACAGAATAGCGGGATAGGAGTTGAGCTGTCTTGGGCCTTGGCAGAGAGATGAACGTGACGCTCTTGCTTGCTTTGCTGCTCCCGTCCCTGCAGGCGAGTATGCCGGAAGCCGGATCGGACATCGGGGTAAGCGCCTTGCTGATGTTATGCTTACTTCCTCCCCGCATGCTGATCAGATTCGCATGCATGAAAGTGGAAGAAGGAGCTGCTCCTTCGCGGTCTCAGCAGATACACCGAGGCTGCATCCCTCGCGTCGGTGTAGACCAAGGGGAGATATGGGATTCTGCTCGAGAAGGAGACCGGCGATCCTCTCCAAAGATCTCCGCCGATAGAGTTGCGTCATCGAAAGGTATCTGAACCTTAATTATTGGGGTCATGAATGGGACAGAGGGGATCTACAGATCAAGCAGACTCCCCGTCTAGGAACTGTCTAGGAACCTCCATCGCCTCCACCACTACCGCCGCCTCCCCCACCATCGCCGCAACCGCCATCTCCTCCGCCCCATCCTCCAGTCGCGCCGCCAACATAGCCATCCTTCCCTCTTCTCCTGGAACCGCCCCCATGAGCCTGAAGCTGTTGGGGGGTCGCGACGCGATAGTATCCCTTGCCGGACGGGTGGAGCTTATAGCCCCAGGGTACGGGCGCTGGTTTGTGTTTGCGCTTGGCCTTATCAGGAGGGGTGACTAGGGTAGGAGTGGGAGACAGGTGGGATGAGCTGCCCCCTGATCTGGGATCCGCAGTGGAGTTCCTGGACGATCAGCTCAAGATATCCTAGAGCTCTCAGTATGTTCAGGGCTGGAGACAGTGAGAAGACAAACTTCTATGCATATCGTCAGCATCCATCGTGAGTGGGCATCAGTGGGCTGCTTTCCAGCTCACCGAGGCGCACACTCCACCGCCTCGAAGCCGGAGAACATGCTGTTTGGTGGTTGGCGGTCGGGCCTCGCTCATACAGCTCAATATCTGCTAAGACTATCGACCCATTAAGGCCAGCGATAAGTGAAGTCGGGAGGAGGGATGCATATGGTTGTGAGCAGTCGTGAACGTGGGAGGGGTTGGGGTTCTATTCGTTCCCCCCGTCTAAAAGACGCGTCGTGTCCAGCCAAAGCCAGCTCGGGACTGGATCGATTGTACTTCTATCTGCAGTGTACGCTATGCTGACTTGTGAGCTATGCCTCTTCATGACAGGCAGGACAGAGGTCGCGGATGGCTGGCTCCTCTGTCCGGCGACGGGTCTGTGTTGTCAACGGTCTGACAGAAGAGAACGAGCTCGAAGAGTACTGATAATGGCACCGGGCTCATTTCATCCTGTCCATACTTCTCATCGTTATCGTTACTGATTGCTATCCTTAATACGATATCTGCCCAGCTACATGTACGCTCCAAAGCAATTCTGACTATCCAGGTCCTGACCAGGCCAGCCGGCGAGGCGCGGAGCACCTAGCAGTAGCTGCTGCCACTACTGTCCGAGGTGGAGGAGTACGAGGTGCTGCTCGAGGACGAGTCGTACGAGGTGCTACCAGAGGACGAGCCGTACGAGCTGCTCGAGACTCCTCCGCTGTAGTTACCCCCGCTGTACCCGCTATACCCGCCATATCCGCTGCTATAGCCCCCGCTCCCACTCCCACCCCCGCTCGCACAGCAAGTGCCAGTCTCGGCCGTCCCCGACCCCTTGGCCGTGCCCGTGACCTCTCCCGATCCCAGACAGCTGTCGCCTACGCCCGAGCTAGCAACCGCGCAGGTACCAGCGAGGAGAGCGCCGCTGTCAGAGTCACTGGTACTCACAACGCTGAGCGTGCCCGGTCCGACATCCCGGCTTCGGATGTATGCACCGCGAGAGCGGGTAGAGGAAGAGAGTGTGCCGCCGCGAATGATGGGCTTGGGCTTGGGGGCGGTGATGGTGCGCTCTGAGGCGATGGAGGTGGTTGAGGCAGCGTGGATGGGGTAGGTGGGGGAGGGGGCGACGAGGGGCTCCGGCTCGGGAGTGAGGGGCTGGTCGGTGGAGGGGAGGGTGTGCTCCGCAGTGCTCTCTGGGAGCGTGGTGTTGCTGCTGGTGGTGCGCCCGAAGGGCTTCTCGGCGGTAGGGATGGTAGACGGACGGTCGATGGAGAGACTGTCCTGCTTCTGAGAGATGTCAGTTTACATTTCAGATAATGACAGAAAGCGGTAGACTTACAGAAGCGCAAGAGCCCATCGTTGAGATGAACACTTGAGGGAAGGTGGAGTGGGTCAGGGAGGAGAGCGGCGGAAGGTGGTGAGGGAGTTGGGGGTCTTACAGGTTTGGTCGATGTGACTGGCGAGTGGTGCGATGAGGGGTCGGTGGAAAACTCTCGCTCGGCCGTCTCCCCTTATAGTCCAGCGTAGCTGATGCTCTTGAGAGCACTCAGTAGGAGTGGACATATCGGCTATCCCTTGAACCGGTTGATGAGACATTATGACGCTGCGATATGATGAATTGAAGTTCCGGTCCTTCGAGATACCGGGCGGAGCTCGAGTTAAAGGAACGTGCGAGTCCTCCTACCAATCTCAGCCGTTCAGAAGGACACAGCGCGGCGATGCAGCGGCTTCAGATAAGGTAGTGCCGAATCTGAAACAGGAGGAATGCATGCGGATTCCGCCATCGTCGCCGCTGGAGGTCCGGCCGTGAGCGGATCGTGCCGGTTTCAGATTGGCTGCAGACCGCTCAAGACCTCCACAGATTTTTCCAGCGAGTGCAAGCTTCCCTTTCGCCACTCTCGAGGCCGAGCTGTTCTGATGAAGCTTCTCGGCCTTGACATCCAGCAGACGAGCGCTCTCATAGCTCCTTTGGGACCGGGTACAGCTACTCGTACATGTGCAGCTGCTGGTCCAACTCCGCTATGGTCGTTACAGACCCCACAGTGCCATTGATCCCTACCCCTAAGCCCGCTGATCCCAGCTTTGCCCACCAACCACGCTGATATATGTATGCCCGTCAACCTTCATCTTGGTCCTGCGCATCGCCAGCTCCTCCGGATCCACCGCCTTAGCGACCGAGGTGTAGGCCGGAGGGTTGCGGGGAATCACGACTTGCTTGATCAGGGATGTCGGAGGGGAAGCGGTCCTGGTAGGGAGGGCTAGCTTCGCGCTACCAAGGGGAGTGGTAGAGTGCTCCGATACCTCCATGGCAGTTTGCTTTTGGGTCTGATGATGTCAGTGGATAAGCTCATGACGAACAGGAGGTAGATAGACTCACTGATACACATGAGCCCATATTACAGTCAGGCAAGTGATGTGGGAGAGCTTAGGGTAGGGTGAAGAAAGCCAGAGATGAGAACGTTTTAGTAAAGCTGCAGAGATGAGAGCGTTCTAGTCGGCAGTGTGTGAGGGGAGTGTGTGGTCTGAGGAATAGCTCATAGATCGGTGAGCCGACAAGCTCTTATAGCGTTCACGACTCGCCGGTGCCCGCCTCCTATACAGCTCAAGGCATCCACCGCCATCCGGCTATGAGTTAGGACCGTCAGATGAAACACCGATGATGACACGCCCCGAACCAACGCCGAGCATTCCTCGGCGGAGACAGGCAATCCCGGTCGGCGGGCGGAGCTTGGTCGTCGAGAGCACGTTCGTCTGTATCATCAGATGATGTTCAAGCAGTGCATTGAGGTGACGTGTGCGAGTGATGGGCACGCTGGTGAAGCCATCCGAGGCTTTCGAAGTCGAGCTGATTAGTCCGGGAATCCGCTCCGCCCATCTACCTCGTGCATAGTATGGATCGATCTCTATATGCCCTCATGTATCCGCTGATTCACACCACCACTGTAGCTATTGAGGCCCCCGTAGAATAAGCAACTGCGCGATCTCTCTTCTTTTTCCGCCGGCTCCGAGATGATTCCCCTCGCCCATATTGCTCTGAGGGGTATGAGTGGGAGTGATGATTCCTGTGATGTGACATGTTGGGGTGGCTAGAGTTGGGGTGGCTAGAGTACATCGGCTCATCGTACGCGTAGCCTCTCTGCAGTGGTAAGCTCGTAAGTTGCGAACACATGCACGGGACAGAAGGAGTGTAGAGCCGGTGACCTACCGACGAGCAGCAGCCCATGTTCGGTCGATCCCACGAGGAAGCGATTGGTGGAGGTCAATTGAGGGAACACCCTATGCGCCTTGGGAGCTGTGGGGCGTGAGGTGAGGGTTGGGGCGTGTGGAGACGTCCTGTGACTGCTGGAAGATCAAGGCGTGTTTGAAGGGGTAAGGGCAGCTTGCATGTCTCAGTTTATATGCTCCTGGTCGAGACTGCAGTCATTTACTCCCGAAGTAGCTGCTGTCATAGCTTAGAGGTGGGCTGTGCATCCTCGGATGCAAAGCAGCTGCCCTATCGGCCGTTATACCGCCTAAAAGCCACCGAGGCGCAAAGGCGATGCAGATTGACGCAATGTTTCAAATGAGGAATGAGGAGTTGACTGAATTGCCTCATGGAGTAATTTGTGCGGCCCAGCCTGGCCGCTTGGGCGCAAGCCGTTCCGGCAACTTGGACACTCCCGCGCAGACCACCGGACACTCAGTATACCTCTGCTCTCACTTCGGAATAGTCGGAGTGTCAAGAGATCGTTATGTCATAAGCAAGTTCAATCTATAGTACAAGCTACGAATGGTTAACAGGGTCCTCAGCGCCCATACGCTCCTTGACTAGACCGCTCAGTCTCCGCCCCCGCCACCACCGCCGCCCCCACCATCCCCACCACCCCCGCCACTCCCGCCACCCCCACCACCACCATCGCCACCACCGCCTCCACAACCACCACTATCGCCTCCGCTGTGACCGCCTCCACCGCCGCCGCAGTGATGCCCACCACCAGCATCATATCCGCCCGCAGCGTACACATAGCCCGCGCTCGCGTAGGTCGTGTCGCCACCGCCACCGCGACCGCTGATAGAACGCCTCTGACCGACTACGACAGGTGCGATACGGGAATAGGTCTTCTGCTTGACATAGGGAGGGGAGGGGCGGTTGAGTATCTCGGTCGCGGGGGTGATGAGGGGTTTCTCGGAGATGGCGCGAGTAGGGTTGTCGACGATACCCTTCTGCTTCTGTGTATGATCAGCCGAGTCCGCATGATAAGGCTAGAGGATGGACTTACAGAGGTGCAGGTACCCATGATGCGCGCGGTCTTGGTGGTGATCGATTGTGAGTAGAGTCAAGTAAGGATAGTTGTGAGAGGTGGTCAAGAGAGATGGATGATGGGCGGACTGACCTCGTATTACTGCTTCTTATACCCGCATCCTTTGTACAGCACTCGAGATCTCGCGGAAGCACAGAATCGAGCGGACACTCCGGCTATATCCCGCAACCGGGTGCTGACACGAAATGGCCGGGGAATTCTCTTATCTGCACAGCTTGTAGCTTCCGGAATGTTTACACCTCGGGCGGAGCTCGACACAGGGAGCAATGAACGTGCTCGCTTGGTCCAGTCGGAATGCACGTGCTCACTGTAGAGGCAGAATGAGACCGAGCCGACACGGCTCCGGTGAAGCGACAGACCGAGTCCGCTTGAAGATGCAGGCCTATGCCCTTTATACCACTGTCAGTCAGCGGTACGGGTCGGTCCGCGCTTTCAGAGCTGTCCGGCCATGCAAGTCAAGGCAAAGTGATGAGTATGAAGCTGAGTGAGTGCTGGGCGCTGATGCGGGTCGACACGTCACACAGGTCGAGTCAGCTTGAGTCAGCGCGCGCTTAATTGACTAGTCAGCCGTGCCTGATGCCGGCAGCCCCCCACCCTCTGCTGCTCGGGGCCTTTTGTCCACGACGAGCAGCTTGAGCCTCGAGGTGACTGCAGCCCTTCCTCTTGATTCTGTACATACCCCTATCTCCCAACCATTCAGAGACCAACAGCCATTATGTCTAGCTCCCAGAACAGCTCCAACTCCAGCCAAGGCTACAACATCACAAGCTCGGGCACCAACAGCCAGGTAAGCTATCGTCCCCTTGACCCCTTCGCAATCGATTGAGCTGACAATCAGGGCAACCAGTACGACGCTCGGGACTATGGAGACTCTGCTGCCAACTCCAACTCGTACCATTACTCCAACAATGATGGTAGCTACTACTACTCGAGTGAATCCTCTCCTCCTGCCGGTGTCCTCGTGTGAAGAGAGCGTCGCTGACTGCCTCGCAGACCCGAACGGCTCGACCTACTACAATGACGGGCAGGGCAACGCCAACTACAATCCCCCTTCCCAGGGCAAGTAGGCATCAGCGGACAGCGCTGGAGGGTCGCCCAACCCTCTGATCCCTGCTGCCCAATACCGAGCGATCTTGTCGACATGTAGAGCCTACAGCATGTATTGTGTCCCATGATACTGCCTTGGAAATGAGTAGGTAGCTTTGATATGACTACCATACACATATTACGCCGTACAACCTTTCTACAACCAGGAATCCATCTCCGCGCAGAGCCCAACCTGAGGCCTAGCCTAGCTTCCTCCACCTCCTCCGCCTGCTCCGGCGCCTTGTCCGTACCCTGCAGCCATTCCAGCTGCCGTCGCGCAATGATAGCATCCACCTTGTACGACATGATTATGGCTCCCCTCCCGCCTCGTGGTTCCCTTGGGGATGTACCCCTCGTATTCAGGCTGGTTGTAGTCCGGCATCTTCTTCCCGAACGCCTCTTGGTAGGCCTCTTCAGCAGTGATGACATGTGTGGGCTGCTGAGTCTTCTGCACACATCAGCCGCGGACAGAGACTCCCCCTAATTAAGGGCTGTAGACTTCTAGGCGGGCTGGAGGGCGGCAACTCACTGAGCTGGAGCCCCCCATCCTGGCTGAGACCTTGCGACTGATTTTCCGCGTCTAAGTGGCTTGATGGTAGTCTGACGTGCTCGCTCGAATGTGTGGGGCTGATGTACTGTGGCTAATGCATATGTAAAATGGTGAGAGCATCATTGACGGGCATGTCTGGTACTCATGATATACGCCGAGGCTGCACCGCATTCCGCCGAACCGAAGCTCAAAAGCGCGCTAGTCCGACTGCCATTTGGCTGCCAATGGGAACAGGCGAGATGTGCGGGGGCTTGTCAGAAGATACCCAGGCAGGAAACGATCACCGTCTACTACAACATACATGACACGTTACTGAAGTACAACAAAATGCTCACGGCCTCAATCAGCAGCCTCCACCGCCGCCACCTCCCCCGCCGCCGTCACAACCCCCTCCCCCGCTATATCCTCCTCCGGCGTAACTGCCGCCAGCAAATCCCCCGCCTCCCATGCCTCCCATGGCGAGTAACGCTCCTCCCACTCCCAGTCCAGCTGTCCCCCCTGCTGCGGCAGCCGATCTCCCGCTCCTTGGGTACTGCCATTGACCGTTCTCATCCATGTACGGCTGATATCGGTGGGGGTGGTCTGCGGGGTATTTCTTGGCTACCGGCGCCTTCTCGTCCGCGCTATAGGGAGGGGGTGAAGATGGGATGGACTCCTTGTGATTATTGGCCTAGTGATGTCAGCTTGAGTCAAGGCCTACCCAGGGGTGTCGCGCGAATAGCGGATGAGAAGGCACTTACAGACATACAACTCCCCATCGCGGCCCGGTGTGTGTCTCTGTTCCTCTGGTGGTCTTGTGGATTGTTCGATGAGGGACGGTATCGGTAGTCTGCTGAGAAGTGCGATGTTGGTAGGCGAAGAGATCCCGATTATATATGTACAATCTTCAGAGCGGCAGCGCCCTCGCGTATGACTTTCGATTTATCCGGCGTGGGACCCGGAGAGGCGGGATGACGCCACAGAACGCCCTTCACGCACCGCCTTCGCGCTCCTGGGGCTGAGCTGTGCTGTATCTGCGGAGATCTGGCCGACTGCCCCTGCCCTAACTGCCCTTTCCACCCAATAGCAGGCGAGTCTTGCATGAGTAACGATGTGGAGATGCGGCGTTGCTGCTTTGGGTGGCGGCGGAGATGACGAGACGACGATGACGCGATGACGAGACGACCGTCTTGGCAGCGGAAGGGAGGGGTAGAGTCCCTCCGGTAGACGAGGTAGAGAGGGGTAGATGCAATGCTGCCATACCAGGACGATGGGTGGACGTGTCACAGGCGCAGGGTGTCTCGATGAGCTCAAAGACCAGAACAAGTACTAATGTCCCGCATTTAGCGGTGGCTGCGGCTCGCAACAGGATATCCGCCTTGGTCAGGAATGGTCGCCATATGCCTGCAGCATGAGATGAATAAGCTCGAGCTACAAGTGCCCACATACACAATATAAGTACAACAGCTGTAAGCCTACCAGAATGAAATACAGATTGACATGAGGCCCCGACGTCCCATCCCTCAACGTCCCCTTCCCCAACCTCAAGTGAAATTTCCACCTCCTCCTCCTGAGAACGGGATGTATGTCTTGGTCGCACTCCCAGACGCTATGGCCGATTTGGCTCGGATGCCAAACTGCTCGCGACCGACCTCATCGATGTAGTGCTGGGGCTTGGGGATTTGGTATTCGGGGTATTTCTTGGCCGGGGCTGCACCCTCCTGCTTCAAGTCTACGCTGTAAAGGGATGGGGTGGATAGCACGGAGGGAGCGCTCTCCTTGTGCTTGTCAGCCTGAGAGAGTCAGCCGACCGTAGTACAGAGTAAGATCATCGATTATCTGGGAACAACGCGCGCGGATAGGCTTACGGATACGGTGTTGCCCATCATAAAGCGCAGATCGCTTCGCTACGCTTGTCGTGTGTGCAATAAGATTCGACAATGGGTGTTTTCGTGTTTGCAATAAGATTGGACAATGGGTGTTTGTGCAGTAGTTGATAGAGGACAATGGTGCACTGCCTGATGGTGGAATGAAGTACAACGCTATGAGGGAAGACTCGCGGCTCAACCGTTCAGCGATCAGCGGGGGCGGAGCCGTCCGGCCCGGAGCTTGCCAAGACCGTGAGGTATGCATCGCCTTTGGGCTTCAGAGCTCGGCCACACAGGCTGTGGCCGATCGATAGGCACTGACCGACTCGATACCTTGTTGGGCCTTATGAGCATGATACCGGCCGAAAGCTCTTCCATACAGTCTCATCTCTCACAGAAAAGTTCCCCCTTCCTCGGTGCCTGTAAAGCTGCGCCCCCAAGCCGCCAACCGGGACCCACGAATCCATCTGACCGCTATCTAACCCCCTCCGCCATATGCTCCTCCCGAAACTCCCCCACCACCCACCGCCCCGAGTCCTGTCACTGCCGGCGACGCCTTGCCCTGGACGTCGTACCGATGATTCCCCCGCTCGTCGATGTACTGCCCGACCTTGGCTGGCGGGCTCGCGGGACCGCTCGCCGTTAAAGTCTGTGTGGTGGTGGACGTCGCGGTCTTCTCGTGCTTGTTGGACTAATAGTCAGCTCGCTGATGTGTATCAGAGAGACTCAAGCGGGTGCTGATGATGATTTGAACAAGCTTACAGAAATGAAGTTTCCCATATTGATCAGGGCGACACCTCGATTAATTGTCTGGTTGTGGATTGGCTAAGCTATCTTAGTGTGCTGGGAGTGATGTACGCTTTTATGGAAGCTACAGTGAAATGTGCATATAGGTAAGAGAAGCTGAAAGAGAGCGCCTGGTCATGAGACCGCGGCTCGCTCCCGAAGCGCGGAGATGACGAGAAGGCGATGACGAGATTGGGAATGTCGGCGTAATATTGCGGGGTAAGGGCCCCCTTCGGCTTGTACCGGCTCGCGGCTCTTGAACATGCCTACGATGGTGCCCATGGGAGGCGTCGCGACCGGGCGGTCGGATCATCATCAGGGGGTTCATATGATGGCGTGGGAGAAGGTGCAGCGAGGGATGTGCTGCATTCAAGGGAATCTGAGAGTCTCCGTAGGTCTCACCCCGGCCTCCGCCTCCATTATTCCCGCCCCCTCCGCTGTCCCCTCCACGTCCACCACTTTCTCTGTCTCCCCATGCCCACCCCCGTTGCATAATCTATCTCATCTCCGACGCCATGAGTGACAGTGGGATAGCGGGCACTGGAGGCGATGCTAAGTCGATACCTTACGACGAGTTGTGCAAGTAATACTGAACGTCCATTCTTCCCGTACAACCTCGCCTCATATATGATGCAAGCTATGCCCTAGCCGCGAACCCAAATGCCCGAAGCCGCCCAAGTGCTCGCTGCCATCCTCCTCAGTATGCTCCTCCAGCGAGTCCTGCGCCGCCTACCGCCCCCAGCCCTTTCATCGCCTCGCGTGGTTTGCCCTGAACATCATACCGTTGATTGCCCCGCTCGTCGATGTACTGCCCGATCTTGGTGTGAGGGAGTGCTTGATCGTCTGACGACGTGTTCTGGGTGGCGGAGGAGGGTACGGTCTCCTGGTGCTTGTGCGACTGCTTGTCAGCGCGCGCAATGATACCGCAGACGGCTCTAAGGGGTATGGGCGGACAGGAGGAGCTTACGGAAGTGAAGTTGCCCATGTCGAACGGTGTGTTCTGGTTCGGTGATCCAGTAGTCGTTTGTTGTAGTTGAGGAAACTGAGTATGTGGGATGATATGGATACGTTACTGCGATAGTGTTCGCGGAGCATGCAGCTTGTTAATAGCAACGAGAGAGAAGCAGTCGGTCTAGTTGGTCATGGGACAGCGGAAGCCTTCGGTTCGGCGCTAACGATGCAACGCGGAGATGACGAGAACGTGATGACGAGGCTAAGGAATGCTGGGGTATTGTGGGGTAACGGCCCCCTCCACAGCTCACTTCACCATGCAGCCGGCTCTAACTAGGGCCTGACGGAATCGAAATGGCAAGAGCAAGTGGTATGAGGAGGCAGTACAAGCAGTGTCAATGCAGTGCAATTTGCGATCTACAATAAGAATAGAACACGGTGGACGGCCGACATCCGCTTCTCTCGCCAACCATCGAGGAGGGCTACAAGTACATGGCGGTGCTTACTTGCATATACCGTATAAGGTATGCATCGCCTTTAGGCTCAATCGCTTGGCCAAAGTGAAAGTGGTTGGCTAGCAGATAGCACTCTATTTATGGCACAGTAGCTGACTTGTTGTGTCAAGCGCTGCTTCATGGACGTTGTAGGGAGATTGGCTCTAAACTTGGAACGCTCGGTGAGATGGCCCAAGTCCTTAATGGAGGCGCTGGCTTTAGCCCCGAGCTCAGCTCCATATGGTTCGGACATCACTCGCTATCTTCCGCAACGTCACGTAGACCAGCCATGAAAACTCTATATACAATCTCGTCCCTTTAGAAAGGATGCGCTTAACCCAGTAGTATTATGTACAAGCTGCGACCCGAGTCGCGCACCGAGAACCCCATTGCCGCCCAACAGCTCACCCCCCGTATCCAACAAATGCTGCTCATCCGCCTCCTCCACTACCCACCGCGCCGAGCCCAGTGACAGCCGGCAATGGCTTCCCCTAGACGTTGTACCGATGGTTGCCCCGCTCGTCAATGTACTGCCCGACCTTGGCTGGAGGGCTCGCTGGACCCCTCGCCGTTGGGATCTGAGTGGTAGTGGACGGCACAGCCTCTTTACGTTTGTGGGACTGCCTGTCAGCTCGTCCGGTGCCAAAGAGAGTGACTCAAGGAGGTGCTGATGACGCATCAAGGAGCTTACAGAAGTGAAGTTTCCCATGCTGGATACTAGATAGAGTGATACCTCGATTGCTTCTTTGATGGTAGATGAATTGAGGAGGTTCAGTATGTTTGAGGCGATGGTGTGGTCTTGTGGGAGCTACAGTGCACTATGTAGCCTAGAGTATACAGAGGAAAGAGAGCGTCCTCGGGGTTGCTGTGTGCTGCTGTGTGCTGCTCCCGTTTGGCTTCCGTCCTTCGGCGCGAAACGCGGAGATGACGAGAAGGTGATGACGTCGGATGAGGAATGCTGGGGCAACGCGGGTAACGGCTCAACTTCACCATGCAGCCGGCTTGAACTAGGGCCCGACGGCGTTGAAATGGCAAGAGCAAGCGGCATGAGGAAGCGGTACAAGCAGTGTAAATGTAGTGTAGCTGTCAATATGGTAGAACATGGACATGTACATGCTACTGTGCGAGTTCTTGGCGCAATTCCGTTCAGCAGGTCCCACCCCCGCCACCGCCTCCATCCCCGCCTCCTCCGCTATCGCCCCCACCCCCACCGCCTCCGCTATCTCCCCATGTCCACCCCCATATACCATACTCTGTCCCGTTGCCAACGCCGTTATTGTACCTGACACGACGGCTTTGGTGAACGGTAGGAAGGGGGTCTTCGCCGGGCAGGGTCCCGTCAGGCAAGGGCGGTTCCTGATCAGCAGCCTAATCAGTCAGTATATTATGACCTGGATGACCTACAGAGACACAGGAGCCCATCATGAAGCATTCGCATGGGCGTATCAGGCGAACATGGCTTCTAGAATGCCGAAAGGCAGAGAAGATGATAGTACAGAACCCGACCGACAGCTTTTGTTTCCGGAACCTTATCTCTGCTGCATCCGGTCTATCCTACTATCTATGCCGTCCCCGTTCACCACCACTCATCCTTCTCTCTCTCCGTCACTACTTCATCCTTATCTTCGTGTGGCTCTGCTTTCTTTGCCCCTTCTCCGGCCTCTATCCTCGCCTCATTGGTCTCTCCTCCAAGCTCTATCCCCGACTCGTGCATGATCCCCCTCGCCCATCCCAACTCCTCCCACGGCCTATCCTCCCACGGTCTCGCCCTCACTCCCCTTTGCACCTCTCCGAATCCATCCGAGTCTACATTCATGACCCTGCTCACTCCCCTTAGTCCCACCAGCGCCCCTTCCGTATCTCTCATATCCATCAAGAGGATATTGGCGGCATCCTCCGTTTGACCTGTAGACAAATACATCTTGGCGAGTCGGGCGCGGATTTCGGTATTCCAGGGGTCGGTCTGTAGGGCGGTTGCCAAGGAGCTGAGCGCTTCCTCGACTTCGCCGTGAATGACAGAGTTTGTGGATAAGACGAGACCGGCCAGGTCGGCGCGGTCCTCGGCGCGTTTGTGGGCAGGGAGGGAGGAGAGCTCGGATGAGACGGCTTCGAGTAGGTCGTCGTCCGATGTAGAGATGGCGATGGCGCCGAGGGTGGCGATGACTTTGAGTGATGGGGAGTCGCCAGATAGACTAGAAAATCAGCTCAAGCACCTGTCTTGCGGCTGAAGCAACTCACCACTCCATGAGATGCGACTTGGCCATTTCCTGCCCTTCTGCTCCCATACCCCATAAAGTCCTTGCAAGTAACACCGCCACTTCCTCCTTCAATCCCGGTACGCCACTTCCTTCCGCCTCGTCCAGCGACTGTTGGAACAGCTCCAGACTGGCTTCGGTCTCGTCAAGCCAGCACTGCGCGAGCGCTTGACCCAGTTTGACCTGTACCCTCAGGCCTGACACCTGTGACTCCTGCGACCCCTCGATGAGCTCCCAGCAGTTGGTATACGCTGACAGCGCCTCGTCATACGCCTTGGCCGCGAGTCTGGCCCGGCCGAGGTTGGCCAGAGCGATAGAGTACCGGATCTCAATAGCGGTAGTCTCGGTCGCTTCGAACTCCTCCTCCAGGAGGGTTGTTGCCCGCTCGAATGCACTGACGGCCTCTGCGATGAGACCGAGGCGCTCGCAGATGAGACCATAGAGGTGAACGGCCGCAGAGTCGGCGGGGCGTTGCTGGACGTAGCGCTTGAGTGCAAAGGCGGGTTGATGGAGCTCGCCGATATCGAGCCATTGGGTGGTGAGATATCGCTCAAAGATAAGGGCAGCCGCAGCAAGATCACACTCGAGCTGTCCCGTTAGCTCATGTAATGACATCTGCGGCGGGTTTTGAAACTCACCAGAGCACCGGCCGATAGGGTGACGGAATGGGCAAAGATCCCCCTGGCGTGGTCCCTGTCCTTGTTCCGCTCCGCCAGCAAGCCCTGACCGAGCCACGCCTTGGCATAGTCTGGGTCAATGACTTGTGCCTTAAGGAAGCACTGGTTCGCCAGCTCTCGATCGTCAAGGCGGAGGTAGAGGTAGCCGAGGTTAGTCCAAGTGATGGGGTCCTGCAATGTCAGCTGAATTCCAAGACGACCTGCGGAGGACTGCTTACCTTCTGGTACAACTCGAGCGAGATGACGTAGGCGTGCTGCGCGACCTGTTCCCCTCCGTCCGTACACAGCACCGCCAACGCATTCCACAGTCTCTCGTCCCCCGCGTCCTTCTCCAGCGCCAGCCGAATGGTCGTCACCGCAGACTTGACCAGCTCCCTCCGCTCCTTCTCGTCCTTTGTCCGCTGCGACAAGGCATGCAGGGAGGTGGCGAGATCGTACAGCGCCGACATGGACACGTTCGACCGCTCGTCCCGCAAGAGATAGGAGCGGTAGGCGAACGCAAAGACGGCCGAGCGGGATACAAAGTTTTCGGCCGATACCGCCGCCGAAAGGAGTGTTGAGGGATGACCCAGGCCGGGAACGGTTGACCGCTTGTCTTCATCGTCCTTGACGAGCCACTCCATGACTGATCTCAATGCCGCCTCTGCTACGTCCTCGTCGATTGCGCCAGCCAGGTTGCCAACCTCGAAAGCCGCATCACCAACGATTTTCCAGCCCCACGCCCGCCAGGTCCGGTCCAGCTTCAAGACCCGGTCCGCCACCTGGATGGCCTGGATGAAGGCCGTCCTAGCCCTCTCCCTGAAACCGCCATCCACCATCTTCCTTCCCATCGCGAGCTGAGCCTGCGCCAGGCCGCCCAGAGCACCAATTTCCTCCGGCTTCTCATGGACGAGCTCCTCGAAAGCGGTGATGGCGACGTCAAAGTTGCCGAGCTCGTACTGGATGTCTCCGATATCGTATCGGGCCATCCAGTTGGTGCTGTCCACCTCGAGGACCCTCTCGAGTGTCTTGATAGCCGCGACGTGCCGACCGCACTTGACGTAGGATTCGCCGAGGAGAAGGTAGAGTGACATGTCGTCCGGCGATGCTCGGAGCGCGATCTGGAATGCTTGAGCTGCTTTGGCGTAGTTTTTGTAGTGCTGGAAGTCAGCAACGTATCGGGGTGTATCTGAAGAGACTCACCATTTCGGTCGATCCCAGAGCTTTCCAGGCCCATCCGTTCTTCGGCGCAAACCTCTCCTTGCCACTCAGGACCTCCCCGCCACGCACACCCTCCACTCCTCCTTCACCCTCCATAACTCGCATCGCGATTGTGCGAACCAGTGCCCACTCGTCTTCATCCGCATAGCCCCTAGCGAGCTTCTCCGCCGCCTCCGCTTCGGTAGCGTCCAGCTCGAACGCCTTTTGGAAACACTTGATGGCGCGCTCGGCGTCGGGTGGGGAGGCACTTTCGTACAGCACACCGAGAGAGGTGAAGGAAGGGGCGAAAGTCGGCATCGCGCGCAAGGAGGCAGAGAACCATTCTTCCGCGTTGGCTTTGGCTTCGTCATCTGCAAGTCAGCTCGGAAAGCGGGAAAATCAAGGAGATGACACACCTCCGATGAGCCACTCGGTCCTGCCCAGTCTCCACCATGCCCTCGCTCGGATGAGCGCATCCTGACCCTCCTTCTTCCCATCCGCCTCCCACTTTTCATCCCGTTCCTGTACAATCGCTTCCAGAATCTCCCGTCCACCCTCCAAACTCCCCTCATTGACAAGACACCATGCCACTTCCTCCCGCGCCGCAACTCTCCGCTGCTGCTCTTCGCGGACATTACTGCCCTCGGTGGGTTCCGGGAGGTCGAGTATCTTTTGGAAGTTTTTCCTCGCCTCATTCCAGTTCCCAGCATACTGGAAGACCTGGGCACGGGCGAAGCGAGCGGCGGTGTTGGCTTGATCGGTCGATAGGACGCCGTTGAGAAGGCGAGACGCGCGAGTGTGGTGCTTCGGTGGAAAGTAGGGTACGAGAGCAAGACCGAGGACAGTGTCGAGTGAAGATTTTGTTCTGATGTTTAGCTCGTACTATGAGCTTCAATGCTGTCACTCACATTGGCATAGAGATGCCCCGTTCTCCTTCAAGGTCCCTCAATAGTATCCGAGCCTTCTCGGCATACGCGACAGCATTTGCCCAGTCCTCCTCGTGCACAGAGATAGCAGCCATCACCCAATGAGCGAAGATCGACGTTGGCAGCTTGTCCAGAACTTTCTGCGAAAAGTCAGCTCAGAGGTCCACAACGGCTTGGTATACCACTTACAGTCATCGACGCCACCAGCTCTTCCCTCTCTTCGCCTTCCACATCCTCCTCCAAGGTGCCCTCCTTCCCAGCCGTTCTTCTAACTCTTCTTCGATCCTTCGCATTCATCCCGTTCTTCTTCTTCCACGCCTTGTGCCCCTTCGCCTTTTTCTCGTCCTTCTTCGCTGAGCCATCCGGACGGTCTGCATTCTCGCCAACATCATCCTCCTCCGGGTCGGGAAGTGGCAGCTTGAACCACCGACAGTAGTCGTCGATGAAGGCAGTGAGAGAGCTGTCGGGAAAGAGCGTCGCGTACTGGTGCAGCAGATCGAGAGGGTAGTATATGTCTGCCTGGTCCAGGCCGTCCAGGGCGAACTGGTAGGACGCCTCGGCGGGACCGCCTACTTTGAGTAGGATGAAGCCGTCTGCGAGTGCCTGGGCACGGGATAGCGCTTCGGCCTTTGTAGGTTTAGGCGGGGAAGAATGCTCGAAGAGCGGAGCTGGCGGGAGGTCGATTGAGCTGTCATCCGATGGTGGCGCAGTGGCTTTTGTAGGCTTTGCTTTCGCCCCGGGTGCCCCTGGCCTGGCAGACTCGACGCTGGATGATCAGCTCTCCTCGTTATCCGAGCAGATGGCGAGACGTACGGCAGAACACCGACCAGCTTCCGCCAGAACTCGCATTCTCTAATCTCCACTTCCCGCCTGACGCTCTCCTCAACGCTCGGGTGCGCAGCGACCTCCTTCAACAGTTCCACCAATTCCATGCCTAATTCCCCACCCAGCACGTCGCACTCCACGTCCCGCCTGGTCTCCTTCTCGCTCTTCTTTCCCAGCTTCATCCGAGCCGCCTTGACATCCGATTCCAGCTTGGTGTGGATGAGATGTTCCTGTCGGACCAAGAGGTACATGAGGAGAGGAAGGGAAGAGACGAGGTGCAGGGCGTGTGGTAGCGGGGAGGGAAGAGTCGGTACATGGGTGGCGATCATCGGTGGGTACAGCGGCGCTGCGAGGGGCGTGTAGGTCCCCGCTGGAGCTGGGATATCGCGTATCAGAGGCACCAGCGGCGAGGAGGGTAAGAGGAGATGCAGTGTAGCGATGAGGCGATCCTCTGGACCATGTTGCTGGCGCAGGACGAGCAGTTGCTGTAATGCCTTGGCGCATCCTTCTCGATCGTTTCTAGCACTTTAGCTGAGGACATAGACGCCAGATGAAAAGCGCAACTTACGAGTTGTATGTTTCCTGCACGATCGTCTCAAGGAAGCGGCATAGCTTTGCCCATTCCTTCTGCTTCTCGTACAGCTTGGTCAGGGCCGTGGTGGCCAGGGGATGACCAGGAGCAATCTTGTATGCCTGGGCGTAGCACTTGCGCGTCAGCAAGTCACACTTGAGAAAATAGCGAGACTGACCTTCTCGGCTTCTGCGGACCTCTCCAAGCTGTTCAAAGCCAACCCTCGCAGACATAATCTAATCTCGTCAGCCTCGTCAATCGTCCAGCTTCATCCTCTGACTTACACCTGAGGTACCTCGGGCTCCTCCTTCTTCAACGACTTCAGAAGCGCTGTTGCCTCGTATAGAGCAGTCTCATGATTCTTCTCCTCGATCTGAGACTTGATCGACTTGATCGCTTTTTTGGTTGACATGGCGAACAAAGCAGTCCCGCTGTTTGTGGCTGGACCGAACGTAAGGGGAAGCTATCAAGCTCTATGGAGCTTGTCCTCCGTATGCAAGAGAACCCTTGGTGAGGTACTCGGTCCGATGGCAAAAAGAAGAACAGTTGAATGAAGGCGCAAGACAGATTTCGCGGCGAGATCGTCATCGCCAGCCAGATTTGGGCTCCACATTCCTCATGCCTCATCAGTCTGACTGGGTCTGTCGCCTGGACTTTGTGCACCGCGCAGCCCGCCCGTCTGGCCTAGAACTTGACTCATAGCGGAACAAGGGAAGAGCGTGAGATACTATGCATACATTTGGCTGCACCCGTCGATCGCTGAAAAGCCCCAAATCCCTCCCGAATCATCCGATCCACTGCGCATTGTTCTGCAAACATCAGTATAGCATCCTCTGCGTGAGACAACAGAAACGACCAAAGCTCACCAGGTGCATCATCTGTCCAGTCATGGCATTCGAGTCGGCGCATGCCAAGAAGACTGACAGTCAGCAAGCCCGATGAAGCTGGCGAAAGACTTACCATAAGCAGGTCCCATCTCGGCCGGCATGTTCACCCGGCCATGGAGCGGCAGCGCCCCGATGTTCCAGTCGTCCATCTGCTCGGCCTGACGCGAAGCTGGCTGGAGAGGAGTGTAGACGGGTCCTGGGCAAACGGCGTTGACCCTGATTCCCTTTGGTGCGAGTTGCATGGCGAGCGACCGAGTGAACGTAACGATCGCGCCCTTGGTGGATGAGTAGTCCATCATGCTCGGCGATCCCTTGAATGCGACGACCGAGGCGGAGTTGATGATGCTCGCGCCGCGCTTGAGGTGAGGCATGGCGTATTTGGTCAGAGCGAACATGCCGAGGATGTTGGAGCGGAAGGTAGATTCGACATCGCCAAGCTAACCGTCAGCGATACCATCTGGTCAGGACTCACGTTGATATCGGCAATGTCGTCGCACATCATCTGCTTGCTGGCGTTGTTGACCAGAATGTCCAGACCACCATACTTCTTGATGTGCTCATCCACCACCTTCTTGACACTCTCCTCTTTCATCAAGTCGAGCGCCAGGCAGAGACATTCCCCCCCATCCGCCTCGATTGCCTTCTTGACGCGGTCTGCACTGAGATATCAGCAAGGCGTCCTTGAATACAGATCAGAGGAAATGGGAGTAGCATCAAGGGGTGCGCAGAAACCACTGTCGCGAGGTAGAGCCAGAAAGGCGGGGCCAGAGAAGGGACATCATAGACTTGAACAGCCGGCCCTACTCACTCTTCCTGCTCCTGCTCCAAGTAGACAATGGTCACATTGGCACCCTCCCTGACGAACATCTGCGCAGCGGAACGCCCGATCCCGGAATCACCACCGGTGATGATCGCCGTCTTGCCCTTCAGCTTGCCTGAGCCGACGTACTAGCATGTCAGTCGTCAGTTCAGACGATATTGCCAGTCGATCTGGCTCACCTCCTTGAGGTATGGCTTCCCGCTCTCGTCCCAGCATTCGAGCTTGGTGAACTCTGCCAGCGGGTCCATGTTGGTATCCTTTCCGGGGAGGTTCTGCTCCTGGGGCTTGATGTCCAGGAGAGTCTGATCCTTCTTAGCATGGAGCAATTCGGAGTCTACGAGATGCTAACCTTGTAAGCGGTAACGATGTCTTCCTTGCCCATGTTGATTGATGTGGAGCGGAAGGTTCGGTTAAAGTTGAGAGGTGAGCGAAGGGGCCGTGATGCTACTGGGACAGATCTTTGTAAGAGCCGTGTTCTACTGATGTTAAGTGAGGAGCTGAGCTGTGTCAAACGCATGAGCTGATCGGCTGGAAGATAAGAGGCAACGGCGAGAATACTGGGCGGAACGGGAATTTGAGTTTGCTGGAATCCTCCACATTCCTCAGGCACGGTGGGGCTACGTCATGGGCCTGCCTCGTCATGGTCCGCATACCATCATCAATCTTTATGCTGGCATCGATGGAAGGCTGGCATCGCTACAAAGAATGTACAGGGCATCTACCAGCCTACAGCTTCCCGTCAACCATGCGGTCTGCGACGGGACCGTTGGGGAAGACGTTGAGCGCATATCGCCGCCTGATAGCCGATTGCATGCCCGCCCGGTCGATCTCGCCGAGCTGCTCGTCGCTCAGATTGACTTTGAGGGAGTCGAGGGTCTCCTGAAAGTACTTTTCGGTTGAAGCGGTGCTGATGGTCAATATTGCACACCGAGGCTGTCTGGTGTTTCGGATCTTGCTCACGTGACGATCGGTCCTCCGCCAGTACGCTGACGTGCCCAAGCAAGAAGTACTTGGGCTTTTGTGCACTTCTGGTCCTCAGCGATATGCCTGACAACCTCATCGACCGGTCCTCCTTGGAACTCCTTGCGAGTCAAGGAGGCCAGAGTGGTGTATGCTCCGATGGCGATCCCAAGCTCTTGGCATGTTGCCACCGCCTTCAGGACTTGCGGATCGGAAAAGCTGTACGGGTGGAACTCGATCTGCAGCATTAGGGATACATCAGACTGATACCTACCTCATTGACAGCAGGCATGGTGCCAGTGTGCGCGAGCTGCATAATGTGATCCGCGGCAAAGTTGCTGACACCGATCGATCGCACTTTGCCTTGCTTCTGCCATACGATCATCTTCTTCCACGCCTCTTGCAGTGTATAAGGCGGTACCTGTCGAGTCAATTGCAGCTAGCGGAGCAGGTCAATCTTTACTGACATGAGGGTGATGCATGAGCACTACTGATGTCAGTCTACCGCCCCTCTCGCACCGATTGCACAAGATTTTTGCTCACTCAGATCGATGTAGTCAACGCCCAGATGCAAGAGGCTCTGCTGTAGGAGACCATCTGCATCATGCTCCTCCTTAGGATCATGAGAGAAGCCCCATTTGGTTGTAAGGGTCAGATCCTCCCGGTTGCCGTGACCCTCGGACGTCCACTGCTTGACGGCCTTGCCGATGGACGCTTCGTTCCCGTATGACGCGGCAGTGTCGAAGTGCCGGAACCCCGTCCTCAACGCTCGGTAGATGGATGCGGAACAATCTCCGTCCCCGTTCGGTCCATCGCGATTTGCAGTCGCTGATCTATCAGTATACAACGAAGCAGAATCCAGCCGAGGTTCCCCGCGATGAAGACTTGCCTGTGCCGAACGCGAGTATAGGGATATTGTGACCGTCACCCAGGGTCTTGATGGACGCCATGTATTGTAGCTCTCAGTTTGGAGAGTATGGGCAAAAGATCCTACCTAGCGCACTGTGCATGTATATGCCCAAAGCAATCGGTCTGATCGCTCCCTGCTCCACCGTGGCCCATCTGCTTTGTTTGGACACACACGACGACGTCAGCACACATGAAAGGAAGGGAGAGGGATGTCAAAGGAGCCTTATTGTCCAGTGACGCTGCTTTCAGAGTGTGGGTGGGGTCAAGCCTCAATCTCGCTCGTCCCCTCAGATAAGCTGCCTGCCGACTCGATGGGTCGACCGAAAGAGATCAGGCCATCCCAGACCTCGCTCACAACATTCGACGACTGAAGGGTTGTCAGGCTGCTTCGCATTTTGTGAAACATCTACGCTCATAGCGCATCCCAATCTGGTAAAGTATATTTGCCCTTAATTCCCCCTTTTCGGCCAGCATTGTCGATGTCCGCGAGTTCAGCATGCGCAAGTTCCACATCGATCGAGTCAAGGATCTGCTGATACTGCCACTCTTTCGAAGCGGTCCTGAATTTGTATCAGCTCTACCCGGGTGATCCTGAGAGGCCACTGAACTCACGTGATGATAGGGCCGCCTCCGGTACGCTCATTGGCCCATGATAGGAACACCTGAGCTGAGCTGATCGCCTTCGCATCACCAATACGCTTGACGACACCATCAACAGGTCCCCCCGAGAACCTCGTGATCGGTGCCAATGAGGTGAAGGGGGAGATGGCAATGTCGTACTTCTTGCATGTTTCCGCCATCTTCAGCATGCGGGGGTCGTGGAAGCAGTAAGGATGGACCTCGATCTATACGTGTGTAAGCTGGAAGATCATACCCTCGAGGACTGGAGCCCACCTGGTTGATAGAGGGTTTGAAGGTCCACATCTTCGCCAATTCCTCAATGTCTTCCGAGCGGAAGCTGCTGACACCGATGGAGCGGACCAGGCCTCGCCTGTGGAGGTCTTCCATCTTGTTCCAGGCCTGAACATTGGTCATAGCTGGAGGCTAGTCTCATGAGCTCGTTGGAAGATACGGCGCTCTCGTATCAAAAGTGACTGACATTGGGAACGTGGATGAGGTCTATCTGTTAGCTCGATCGCGCTTCGCAGCCGACCTGGAGGCTTTGCCACTCATAAAGGTCCAAATAGTCTACACCCATCTTCTCAAGGCTCTGCTTGAGCTCCATCTCCGGATCATGCTCCCCATCCGATTCAGACCAGCCCCACTTTGAGCAGATGAACACGTCTTCCCGCTTCCCGCCCCCCTTCTTCAAAGCAATCCCGACTTACTCCTCGTTGTCGTACCCATGAGCTGTGTCGATATGGCGGAATCCTTTTTGGAGAGCGAGGAGGATAGCTTCTGAGCATTCTTTTTGAAAGTGTGCAGTGGCTACAGATCAACTGTCGTTGCGAAGGGGTCCTCATGCGGGGAGATCGGGAAGGATCGCCGGCCGACTCACCGGTACCAAAAGCTAGAATCGGGGATCTGGAGCCGTCATTGAGCAGCCGGGTGGGAGTCACGCGCATGTCTGATATTGGTAAGAGTCGCTGATGAAGTGAGTAGTGAGTACAAGTGAGGAGTGCAGCCACTGGCTGTCAGGGGAGGGTCGCGTCCCTTTGTTCGAACCATATTTTAGCGCGCAGCACACAAAGGAACTTTGAATACGAGGTACTCCTTTCAGCCAGCTCTTACCTTTGCGGGATCTCTAAGTATCTTCAGAGCCCTGCTTGGCGGTCCAGCACGTCTGTCAGCCCGCTGAAGCTTCGTTCCCGAGCCAGATGGACAAATTGTGAAACAAGTGGTCGTTTCAAATGGCAACTATGAAACACTGTACGTAATCAGGCGGTCTCCGCTTGCAGCGCCGCGTTCCAGCCGGCGAGTGTGAACCTCCCCTGGACCCCTCCTCGGCGTCCAGCTGCGTCGAGTGTCAAGAGCTCCTCATCTGAGAGCTCGGTATGAACTGTGTCCAAGATCTGCTGGTATCGCCACTCCTTCGAAGCCGTGCTAAGACTAGGTCAGCCGGGATGCTCAGCAAGATGTGTGGCAAACTAGCGGATGACTGACGTGACGACTGGCCCGCCTCCTGACCGCTGCCTCGCCCAAACAAGAAGGACCTGCGCCGCTGTGAGTCCTCTCTTATTGGCGATCTCGGCGGCAACCGCATTGACTGGGCCGCCCGGGAACCGGGTCAAAGGGGCGAGGGCACTAAACGGGGAGATTGCAATGTTGTATTTCCGGCAGGTCTCTGCCATATGGATCATCCGAGGGTCGTGAAAGGAGTATGGGTGATACTCAATCTAGCTCTCAGCGGAGTCGCATAGAGAAACGGGATTTATGTTCTGCAGCTCATACTCAAACTCACCTGGTTGATAGAAGGCGGAATCGTCCACATCTGAGCAAGCTCTTCGATGTGGGTTCCACTGAATCCACTGATACCGATAGATCGGACCAGGCCGCGCCGCTTGAAGTCTTCCATCTTCTTCCACGCCTCCACGTTGCTGTATGGCTGGGGCTGCGCTCCATCAGTAGGGGTTTTAGCTATTGTACAAGGGGAAAGAACATACGTTCACGCTATGGATCAGGTCTGCCCGATCAGTCTCAAGTGCAGGCTCAATGTCAAGAGGATCATGTGAGAGACTCACACAGATCCAGATAGTCCACGCACATCTTCTCCAGGCAGTTCCTCAGCTCCTCCTCCGCATCGTGAGGATGGTCGGGGATGGACCAGCCCCACTTTGAGCAGATGAAGACATCCTCTCTGTTCCCTCCCCACTTCTTGAGCGCGATACCGACAGACTCCTCGTTCTCATATGAGCACGCAGTATCGATGTATCGGAAGCCTTTCTGTAGAGCAAGGACGATCGCGTCAGAGCACTCAGACTTGCCCTGTACTGAAGCTGCGGGCGGGTTCAGCGTTGCGTTGAGTAGTCAATTGGTCCGAGGAATAGCTAACCCACTACCGGTGCCAAAACCCAAAGTCGGCATCATGGTTCCATCGTTAAGTAGCTTTGTCGAGGTCTGAGAGGACATGATGATGGTATTGATGGCGCTCTGCTTCTTGATGAAAGACGTCTGAACGTAAAATTGTCAAGCGCGCTTTACCGCAGTACCCTTCCCAGAGAACAAAGGAGGACCTGCAGGCTTGATGAAAGGACTTCTCTCCCTGCCAATTCGTACAGACCTGATCTTGCGCAAAGTTGGGGTCACAGGTAGCCGAGAGAGCCTTACATCGCCGGAATGGTCAAGAGTCATCGCGCGCGGGAAGGGGCATCATACACGATGGCGCTGGCTTGCATATATGGATCGAGCTTCAAGTCTGGGTGGCAGTGTCGTTTGCTCCAGAAGCAATGTCCCAGCCAACTATGGTGTATCTCGCTCTACAGCCCCCGGCTACACCGGCGTCGTTGATCTCCTGGATTTCATCCCCAGACAACTCGACGTCTCGCGAGTCCAGAATTTGTTGGTACTGCCATTCCTTTGACGCCGTCCTATGAGGTCAGCGGCGTCACACGTGCATGAGAGGACCGGCACCCCGCCGCTCGATATCCGACTCACGTCACGACTGGCCCTCCTTCGCTGACCTGCCTAGCCCAGGCGAGAAGTACCTGCGCCGCGGTCACGCCTCGAGAATCACTGATGCGTTCCACCACCTCGTCGACCGGCCCGCCGGGGAAGCGGGTCAAGGGAGCGAGTGAGGTGAATGGCGAAATCGCAATATCGTACTTTTTGCATGTCTCGGCCATGCGGACCATACGAGGCTCATGGAAGCTGTACGGATGATATTCGACCTGTCACTTCAAGGCTGGCGGAGTGTGGGCAGCGATCGCAAGGTGCTCACCTGGTTCACGGATGGCTTAATCGCCCAGATCTTCGCGATCTCTTCGATATGATCAGCATTGAAGCTGCTCAGGCCGATAGATTTGACCAAGCCTCGCCGATGGAAGTTCTCCATCTTCTTCCAGGCTTCGACATTGGTCATTCCCTGCGGCTATAAAATGTCAGCACTGTACACTATAGGCTAGGGCCAAAGGTCAGACTCACGTCTGGTACATGGATCAGGTCTGGCAAGTAAGCTCATGGCCCTTTCTGTACCGGATACAACTCACACAGGTCCAAGTAGTCCACTCCAATCCTTCTCAGACTGCCTTGAAGCTCCAACTCGGGGTCATAGTCATGATCAGGCTTGAAGTAGCCCCATTTCGAGCATATAAAGACATCCTTCCGTTGTCCACCCCATTTCGTGAGTGCGAGCCCGACCGACTCTTCATTCTCGTACGAGTAAGCGGTATCAATGTGCCTAAAACGCTTCTGTAGCGCCAGCAGGATCGCTTCGGAACACTCAGTGCGTCCATGCGCGGTTGCTATGATCAGCGTGAGCTGTGCGGTACCACAATGAGCGAGCGGGGTTGTCGGCCTGGCTCACCTGTACCGAAAGCAAAGACCGGGATGGATGAGCCGTCGTTCAGCTCTCGTGTCTGCATTGTGATTTGAGCACCCAGTGAGTGATGATAAGGCTTCACCTGATCGCTTGCATGGCCAAATGTGCTCACTCCCGAGCAAAACAAAGGAAAGGTTCATGAGTACTTGATATGGTTCAGCCCGATAAGAAGGGAGTCAGTAATCAAAGGATATTATCTGATCCATTTATCTATACCTACCGGACTCATCCCGGTCGTGCGTGTCCACCGATGGCCCCCGCTGGCCCGCAGCGTTAAAGGGGCTGCGTCAAACCCCGTGTCCCGCGTGGGGATACCGGCCGGGATGTAGCGACCTCCTGAGGCTCAGTCTGCCGATGGGGACAGTACAGACTTCCGAGCTTTTCAAGTTACAGGTGTACAAAGGAGAGCCAAAAGGACTGGTATGTGACTTGCGCTATCTGTCATGTCCAGCGATGAGCGATCTTGCAGGATCTTGCCCCTTTGTTTGTGTGCCAAGCGCGACGCGCGGACCTCCACATTCCTCGACCCCTACTCGGGCTTGCGAGTCGCATCTTTGGCATCACTTAGGCGCGTCCCAAGCCGTACTTTGATCGACTGACTGTCAAGGCGCCATATAAATACATCTGATCATAGTCACTCAACGCTGTGTCCCCGTCTCCACTCCGAACCAAAATAAACTACTTGTTATCAACTTATCCGTGAACCTGTTCTTCTCCCCCACCAGCCCTCAGACCTGCTGGGAGTTGACCGCAGACTGCTTGGACCTGTCGATGGAGGTGCTGTACTTGTCAAAGTGCCTCGCCGGGACCTTGGCCTCGAACATCTCGTCGAGCTCAACGTAGGACCGGTTCCGGGTCTCACTGAGTGGGTCAGCGCTGCAGCCTTTGAGGATGGATAAACTCACGGCACGACAAAGTAGATGAGGACAGTGAAGACTACACCCGTGGACGCGTAGAAGAAGACTGAACTGCGTCAGGTTCAATCCCAAGCGGGCATTCTGTGGGACTCACGTGTAGACGAAACACCGAAAGAAGGGCTGGCGAGCATGAGAGGCGTGCAGTAGCTGGTGACGAGACTGCCGCAGTTCTGGAGGAAGAGACCCATCGATACGGTCTTGCCGCGGAGAGTGATTGTGGACGTTTCGGCCAAGTAGACGTAGGCCAGCGGGCCGACGGATGACGCGTAGACCGCAACCCAGATGCAGCTGCAAGGTCAGGTCAAACATCATAAAGTCAACCACGGACTACTCACGCGAGAGCAATGAGACCTTGACCTGCGGCCGTGCTGGCCGGAGCTCGCATGAGACCTCCAGTGGCATAAAGCAAAGGAGGCATGAGCAGGCCCGAGTAAACCAAGAGCGGTCGACGACCGAGCTTCTCCGTTGTGACCAAAGAGATGAGAACGAAGCCGACCAAGACGGAACTAAGGGTCAGCAAACACCTTGCAGACACCTGATATGGACTCACTTGACAGCCACAGTTCCGAGGAAAGGTTGAGCAAGACCTGCTAGTCAGTATATACCAATAAACGGCTGAGATGTACCTCACCTGCGAGCTGGAAGAAATAAGCCGTGTAGGTGAACAGGACCGGCGAGCCGAACCAGAGTTGACCCATGATTGGAGTCAAAGAGATCATGGTGCGTCGCTGGATATCAGCACAGCTCATTTGGGTCCAATCTCGATCAAAACTCACCAGGTTGGTCCCTCGGAAGCAGTCAAGCACATTTGCTCCCTTCTGTTTGTCCAGCAAGACCTTGCCGTCCTCCAACTCCTTGAGGATGATACCGTACTCGTGGTCGGCGTCGTAGCCTGGCACGCTGCCGTTGATCCGCTTGAGTGTGCGAAGTCCCTTCTCGTGGTTACCGCGAGAGGCGTAGAAACGCGGCGACTCGGGCAGCCAGACGAGGATCAAGAAGGCGCAACCGAGGAAGAAGAACATGGAGTAGACCGCATGGCGCCATTTGTCGACGGGCATGGTGGATACGACCTGGAGCCCGACGGCGGCAGCGAAAGATCCGATGGCCCAGAAGAGTTGGTAGAGAGCCAGAGCAGCTCCACGAGCTCGAGTGGGGGCGATTTCGGAGATGTAGGTGGTGGCGCTCAAGACGTTGCATCCGACAGACATGCCCTGATATTAGCGACTGAATACAGGTTGACTCACGTTGAGAATCTTGGCACCCAGCCAATGAGTCCAGTTGGTGGCGAAAAGCTCGATGATGGCCGCCGCGAGCATGAGAATCTGGGTCAACCACAACATGGGTCGCCGACCAAAGTAGTCGATAGGCCAGTTGCCGACGAGTAGGAAGAGCATCTGAGCACCGACATACGCGCCTAGAAGTCAGTCAAGGATCTCAAAAGGATATGAGGTAGACTCACCTCCCCAGATAGCAACGTGTTGAGGGTTGAGGACATTTACACCCGCAGCGTTCGGGGAGCCCATTTGATCAATCTTAATGGTCAGCACCGAGCTCTCAACCACTACTGATGACCTCAGAAGTACGCACGAATCCACGCAGCGCGACTATGTTACCCGGCATCTTGAACTGGTATCCGTCCCCCATGGCGCAGACCGCTGTACCGAGGCACATGAGGAGTGGTTTCCAGTACAGGCGGACGGTCTGCCCGAACGACATATTGGAGTCGAGCGAGGCTTCGTTGGCATTGTCGCCAACGAGCTTGAGGTCGTTCTGGTCATCTTCCGCAGTGGCAAGACGCTCCAGGTGAAGCTCCTCTGGTTTGGTTTCGAGATGCGCCATGTTGTATGAGTGGAGTGAGAGATGAGGAGATGGATTGTGGGGATCTCTGGGGCACCAGGCCTTTTTGTAGAGGTAAACGCCTGGAGCTCCAGATGACGACTGGCTGATCACCGGACCCTAGGTTCGGCCCACAGCCGAGTGAAGCTCGGATCGGGCCAAGGGTCAGCCACAATATAGGGATCGGCGCTCAAGTCGGTGACTTGACTGGCGACTTTTTGGGCCAGCAGCAACTGGCGCGATCAGGTTCTGGCAAATCGTCCACGGCCACTCACATGACGATTTTTCAGCCGACGGAGGGTCCGCCTTGGCATGCACGTCTGCTTGAGCTCCCGACGGTGTTAGCGGCGACTTTATGGGCGAGCTGGTCAATGGAAAAAAGCGGCGGCGTTGCCAAATCGCTGGGATTTGACGGGAAATCACAGGACGACAGCGTTGGACCGTCCGCCGGTGGTCAGGTGACCAGAGGTCCGCCGCAGAGAAGGTTGATCCGGCGGCTGATGGTGCCGAGCTGCACTGATACTGTGTAGTCCCTGTGGTGAGGCCTTGAGGCGGCAGGTGGTGGTCGACAGCTGCAGGTCCGTCGCACCATTGATTCTCGGCCCGTGCTCGGCAAGCCGGCAGCACTCGGCCCGAAACGTAAACGGCCAGTCGGATCTCGGAACAAGGTATGCTGAATTCTAGACTCCTCTCAGCTCGCCTCAACTGCTGCTCCTGCAACGACATCCTGTATAACGCCTAGTCACGCGGGAATCTTCATCTTCACCATACTCCGATATGTCAGCCACCTCACCCCCTCAGCTCCGCAAGCTCAGCGGCAATGTCCATCAGCTTTTCGTCAAGGACAAGCCGTTCTTGATCCGGTCGGCTGAGATAGGCAACTCGTCCATGTCGTCCGCGCGATGGATGAGCACAGTCTGGCCCAAAATGGTCGAAAACAACGTCAACACTCTGCTAGGGAGCGTGACGTGGGAGATGGTCGAGCCGAGGGAGGGAGAATTTGATTTCGCGGAGCTGGATTTGGTGCTGGCTGGAGCTCGGGAGCATGGGTTGCGTTTGATCCTTTTGTGGTTTGGGGCGCACAAGAACGGTAAGCTCAGAGCCACATCTGGAGCTGAAGCTGACCCTCAGGTCAAGGGTTGTACGCGCCCGAATGGGTCAAGAAAAATCCCTCTCGATTCCCCCGCGCCGAAATCACTCAAGACGGCGTCACTCGGACCACCCACACATTTTCGGTCTTCTCCCCATCCACCTACGAGGCAGACGCCACTGCGTTTGCACGCCTCATCTCTCACCTCAAAGACGTGGACGCGGAGCACCAAACCGTCATCATGGTCCAAGTCCAGAACGAGGTCGGGATCCTCAAGGACACGCGGGACCGGTGCCAGCTCGCCCAGCATACTTTCGACCAGCCCGTCCCGTCGTCGCTGCTCACTGTTCTCCGGGAGCAGTGGGCGGGAATGAACGCTACGTTCCGGAACAACTTCCCCCATCTCTCATCCGAGACATTGCGGGACGGCGGGGGTTGGGCGGCTACGTTTGGCAGTAGTGATCAGACGGACGAGCTGTTCATGGCGTATCACTACGCCCTGTCGATCGAGGCGGTCGCGAGCAAGGGGAAGCTCGAGTATGATCTGCCCATGTTTGCCAATGCCTGGCTCAGGAACATGGACGAGGAGGAGGGTCAGGACGCTGCGTTCAGCGGAGGCGTGCGTCCGGGGGACTACCCATCGGGAGGACCGGTCGAAACGGTGCTGGACATTTGGCAGCTCTTTGCGCCCTCTCTCGCCTTCCTAGCCCCCGACATCTACCTCACGGACTATACCAAAACCTGTCAACTCTACACCCACCGGGATAACGCCCTCTTCATCCCAGAGCAAAGGCGAGACGAGTACGGGGCGATCCGGATCTGGGAAGCTATCGGTCGGTTCAACGCCATCGCCACCTCTCCCTTCGGTCTCGACTCACACACCCCCCTTCTCAGTCCCTTCACCGCTCACTATGCCCTCCTTCGATCCGTATCCCCTCTCATTCTGGACGCTCGTGCGCGCGGACTCCCCACCTACGGCCTCTTCTTTGACCGCTTTGAGAAAGGCGAGAAGGACCCCTCCCCTATCCGCACCCTTCAAATCGGCTCTTGGAATCTCAAAATCTCCCGCTCCTACTCCCCGGGCCATCCCTCTCCCGGATATGGCATGATCATCCAGGTCAAGCCTGACTCCTTCCTCGGTATCGGCGAGGGGTTCCAGATAGTCTTCACTCCGACGACAGAGGTGAAGATCAGTGGGATTCTGGCGATAGAGGAGAAGGAGGTGGTGGATGAGGAGACTGGCGAGCTCAGCACTCTACGTCGTTTCAATGGGGACGAGGTGCGGTCGGGGTTCACCATGCCCGCGACCAAGCCGGATATGGGGGACTTTGTGATTGAATCGTTCATTCCGGCGCACACGAGGATCGCTTTGTGTACTCTTTATACAGTGTAGCTTGTCAGTGAATGATGTAATGATTTGTGGGTACTGTCATTGGAGCGCTTGATCAGCACAGGCGCGAAGGGAGCTTGTAGTTAGCGAACGTCAGCCGTCAGCCGTCAGCCGTCACCGACCCCAGAGTGAACGTACATTCGGATGATTCGCCCAATGTCCAGGGATAGCTAAAGACTATCCTTCCCCCGACTAGATGAGCCCGACGCAGACCTCGGCATCAGGTGCGCCGCCGTAGCCACCACACCCTCCGCCCTCGCATTCCTCCGCTTCGCACCATCGACCTGCCTCTCGAGCTCCCTATTTTATCAGCTCCTACCCGAAGTTCGTTCATTCCCGCCCAACTCACTTGATCTGATTCTCCAACTGCATAGCCCGCTCCTTCCCGCCCTGCTTCTCCGTCTTGATTTTCTCCCCGGCAATCCGTAATCGATTCTCATACTCCTTGACTCTTGCTTCCCACTTATTCTCCGCCTGTCCTGCGCGCTGTTGCATCTCGGCGACCTTGGCTTCGAGGAGAGCGAGCTGGTTCTGGCTGGCCTTGGCACGTTTCTCGGCGCTTTCTGCTCGCTCAGTGAGGGAGCGAAGGTGAGAGGATGTTGAATTAGAGGTGGAAGAGGAGCCGGCGCGTTCAGAGGAGAGCTGCAAGGCGAGGTCGTTGATACGAGTCTGTCGTATCAGCTTGAGAGTCCAGGATGCTCGGGTTAGAGACAGCTGCTCACCTTGGCCGCTTCCAGCTCGCCATCCTTCAACGCGTACTTGCTGCGCCACTGCATCCGGGTCAACTCAAGCTTCTTGACGGACGCCTCGAATGTGTCGAGAGCACGCCATTTCTGCTCCAATTGCCGCTTGAGCACGCTATATGTCAGCTTATCTCTCGCTGGAATGCAGAGTCTTGAGCTCACGCCATGCGCTGATCCACCGAAGCCTCAGTCTCCTTGACTCGTTTCTCAAAGTCCGTCCGAACCCCATTCATCGACCGTAAACGGGTCAAGAGGGTACTGCGGAAGGCGTCAAAGCTGGCGGGGGTGGTATGGTCCTGTCTGTCAGCTCGAGACTTCCAGAAAGCGGTACAGTACAGCATAGCTCACCTCGGTACCGAGGAACCGATTGACATCCTTGAAGACCCGTAGCAGCAATTCGCTCCTCTCTTGGCGCTGCTGCTCGTTCTGCTTTTGCAAGGTGAAGCGATCATGTTGCGTCTCGGTCAAAAGTGGTTCGAGCTCTTCGATGCGTTCGCGGAGAAGGGTGACTTCGCGCTCATACCGCTTGGAGGACTATAGGATCAGCCCCTATCTGCCGGACCCATACGAAACATACCTTCATAGCCTCGTCTAGCTTGTCCGACATGTTGAGCCTCGCCTGCCTTTCTGCCGATAGAGTGTCCTGAAGTTCTCGTTGTCTGTCCAGCTGTTGGCGTCAGCGTCAAGCCCCACTTTCGATGAGCCTGACGTACCATAGCCGAATACTCCATATCCCTCTTCGCCAGTGCCTCCCTCGCTTCTTCGAGATCCCCCTCCGCACCGTCCAAATCCCTCCGTAAACGCTCCATCTCAAGCTCCAATCCAAACTTGTCGCTCGTCGCCTCATCCCCCAACTTCCTTCGCTCATTCTCCAACGCCTTGAGCGCATTCTGCACCTTGACCAGATCCCTATCCCGCATGGCCACCCTCTCTCTCGCATCCTCCACCTCGCGCTTCGTGCGCGTCAGATGCGTCTCGCGATCTTGTATCTCCAGCCTGAGACGCTCCGTATCCGCCTTGTGTTGCGCATGAAGCTCGTCCAGGTCTGATTGGATTTTCCGGCGCGCGTCCTTGAGGGCAGCGACAAGGGACTCGTAGTGCGTCTTGCTGGATTCGAAGGCTTCGTCCGCTGAGCGCAAGTCGGCATTGAGGTCTGCTTCGCGCGCTTTGAGCTCGTCTGCTAATTCTTCGAGCTCGTACACCCGCTGACCGAGCTGGAAATCAGCCATGTCCGTTACCGTATGATATCGACAGCTCACCTCTTCCACTTCGCGGTTCGCAGCAATCAGATCCGCCTCCTTCTCTGCGTTATCCCGCTCGATATTCTTCAGCGTATCCTCGAGCCGATCGTGCGTCTCGGCCTGAGCAGCCTCCAGCGCGTGCACTTGCTCCGTCACCGCCCCGACTTCCTCTTCCCGATCGAGCAGCGTCTCCCGCAGCTCCTTGATGTCGTGCTCGCGGCTTTCCAGGATCTATTCATCAGCTCAGCCACACTCATGCAAGCCAGATAGGATTTAGCTCACATCTTTCAGCTCATCGACCTGCCCTCTTGCCTCCAGCACCTCGTCCCTCCATTCCGCCGCCACCTGACCAATCTCCTTCTCATGATCCCGCAACCTCGCCTCCAGCTCGGCGTTGAGCTCGTCAATCTCTTGATCCCGCTTGTCCAGGTCGAGCTGGGCCGCCGCCAGCCTGTCCTGCATCTCGTTCAAGCGCTGTCTCGTCAGCTGTCTCCATGCTCGAAATTCAATCGCAACTCACATCTTCCAGCTCATCCGCCACCGAGCTTCCCCTCTCCCTTCGCATCGCTTCCAACTCCTCCACCAACCTCACATTATCCTCCTCTAGCGCCTGCATCCTAGCCCTCCTCCTCTCGTCCCGCTCACTACTCCCTTCTGGTCCCACTGCGCCATCCTCCGCCCTATCTGCCCTTTCCTGCTCCGCCGCCAGATCCTGCTCCAGATCCTCCAGACCTCCCTTCAGATGCTCCACCTCCTCTTCGAGCTGCTCACACCGCCTCCTCCAGACATTCTCCGGCGCCTCCACATCCTCCATCTGCGCCCTCATCTTCTCCGCATCGGGCCCTCCTGCGCCCGGCCCCCTCGTCGCCAATTCCTTCTCCGCCGTGCGCCGCCGGTCCTTCTCTTCCTTGTATAATCGCTCCAATTCCTTCAATTCGCCCTTCGTACCCGATGCGCCTTCCCGTTCCCGCTGAACATCGTTCAGATCCCGATCCTGCTGAAGGAGAAGCTTCTTGATCTTCTTGGTCTCCTTCGACAGGTTCAGAATCTCCAGCTTGAGCTTGACGTTCTCCTTGAGCGCAGCTTCGATATGGTCCGGCGCCATCTGACCGAGTCGTTCCTTCAGAAAGTGGTTCTCGAGCTGGAGGTTGAAGTTGTCCTTCTTGACCGAGTCGAGTTCCTGTCGGCGTCAGCTCATTCCCATGGAACGCCGAGGTAAACTCACTTGCTCCTGCTCTCGCAAGGTCTTCGGCCCCGTCCCTTCCAGCGCAACACTATGGCGCCCACTCCGCTTACTCGGTCCCGCCGCATATCCCTTCTTGCCCTTCCCCGGCGTGATATTGATGCTCAGACTAGCTAGTACGCCTGCCGCATCACTCTCATCGTCTGTATCGCCATACCGCTTGTTGATCCGCCCGGCATCAGATGACGAGGCCGAGGAGACGGAGCCGGTGAGTTGTGATCGCATGATCCGAGATCTTCGAGGAGCTTGAGTGTTGGGAGTGCGCTCGAGGACGGATGAGGAGGATGAGCGGCGGACGGTCGCTGGTGGAGACATGAGGAGCGCGGCTGCGGGTGGAGGGGATGGGGTGAGGCGGGATGTATCGGGAGAGTCTATCGTAGGGAGGGTAGGTACTGCTGAGAGTAAGCTATCATCTCTGGCTACGCATAGCTGAAGGAGAAAGCGTACGCCTCGAGACCTGCGGCCGTATCCCGCCAACTCCAAGTCGAACAGGCACATTCCGCTCCTCATCTTCCGACCTGAAGCTGGATCCCAGCGAATCTAGCGAAACATCCGGTAGGGTTCTGCCATGTGCGAGGATCGTAGAGTCGGTATGTGTGGACGGCGACTGCATCAACGCGGCAAGGGATGAAGTGGCCGGCATGATGGGCGAGCCGGACCGTCAAAGTGGACCGGCGGAATTTGGGTGATATGGGCGTTCCCTCACCCGTGCATGACTGTGTGATGATCCCTGTCGGGCTGGAGGTGGCTCAGCTGCCGGGTGGGGTAGGCAAAGCAGGATATAAGTCGCTTTAGGTGTGGTCTAAGATGTATGTTGGATGAGCAGGAATGCTGGAGTGAGTTGTTTACAAGTCGCGTCCTCTTCATTTCTGCTTCTTTGGGAAGTTTGAGCTGAAATTTTCCATCTCCTCATTCCTCGTTCACCCCACTCTTCCTTGGCTCAAATCCCCCTTATAACAGATCCAGCAGCATCATGAGCGCCTCCGCCTCGGCCTCCACGCCTCGAACTATCAATATGGGCGATATAAACTCCTTTCCCGTAGACCCGAACTCGCCGATCTTCGTTGCAAAAGCTATCCTCGCAACCAGTGAGCTGCAATTTCCAGCTGCTGCCAGAGAGCGGATCAGAGAGCTGACTATTGTAGCTATAGCAGGCGGGACCGCAGGAGCCACTCTCGGGGTGATCAGATCAGCCAACCCCTTTGCATTCTCCATCAACATGGGCGTCAATGGCGGTATAATGGGCCTAACATTCTTTGGTACGGTCCCTTCACACCCCTCCTCGCCTTCATATAGCTAATTATCAGGTCTTCGGGAATACCTCATCTCACCGCTCCTCCTCTCTGCATCGCCCACATTGTCTCACGCCCGCCGCTTCCACCAACTCAGCGAGAAACAACTCGGCAAGCTCCCTTCTTCCCCATCCCCTGAAGCAGCGTCGATCTCCGAGATGCGGACGGAACGGTTCCTCGACTCGGGCATCTCGGGCTCTTTGGCGGGCGGGGTTCTGTCTGGCGCTACGAGAGGCATAAGGACAGTCATCCCAGCGGCGATCACGACGGGTCTGATCGCTCTGGCGGGACAGGCGGTCGTCAATCAGGTCAGAGTAGGGAGGTTGAAGCTGTTGGCGCGTAGAGTGGGGGACATGGACGGGACGGCGCCCCGTGCTATCGGCTTCAAAGGGAAGCCAGGCAGTCCAGAGGGAGAAGAGGGGCAAGGGGAGATGGTATCGACCATAGATGCCCTCGACAATCCTACCGCGCCGACTACGGCCGCATCCTTACCTGGGCGGATAATGAAGGGTCTGAGTCACGCCTTACCAATACGGCAGCTCTCGGACGAGGAGTATCTCGCTACGTTGGAAAAGAAGAAGAGGGATGTTGCGAAGCGGCTGGGCGAGATAGAGGTGGAGGAGCTGAGGTTGTACGAGGCGAGTCAAACTGGTATGGCGGGAACAAAGTAATGCATCTAGGCTACACACGCTCCTCACAAGGCCCCACTTCTTCCTATACCCCTCCCAAACTGACAATACGCTTACTCTCCCGCCTATACAACTCCTCTACCTCCTTCTCTCGCTCATATCTGCCCATACTCCCTTGTCTGAGGCCGCACCTACTCGTCAATCCGGCTCGGGCCGGGACTGTGGTGCGTCTCCATCTGTAAAGGCGTCCTACCGCGACTCCGGCTCCGGGCGCTCAGGCCCTGCTTGGACTGGATAAAATCTTCATACCGAGCCTTGTCTGCTCTCATCAGCTCGCCCCCCCAACGATCTGAACGAAGTCAAGCTCACAAGCCGGGTGCCACCTGGAAAGCGCCGGCCGGTTCTCGATGATATCGCTAGTATTCCACTGAATCCTGGCTTTATCGAGGGACTGTATGATCAGTGCCTTTCATGCTCGAAGAGGCGATCAACCTACCACCGTAGTATCATTGTCCGGGCAGATGACGTAGAAGTCGCCCTCTTCGAACACCTTCTCCATCATGTAATCGACGGTCTGTTCGGGTGTCCACGCGCCGTGCGGCTTGGCGTTGCCCGACCCGGCGCCAGTGAGGCCAGTATGGACCCAGCCGGGACTGCAGCATCAGCAAGACGCACAAATAGTCATGAAGAGGAGACGGCTCACACGAAGAGGTGGGCGGAACAGACGTCCGAGACGTTCCTGAGCTCGTGGGCGACTATCTCATCAGCTCCTTCCCTCCGTACAAGTGCAACACTTACGCTGCTCCGTAAAGGCCTTGACGGCAGCTTTCGAGACGTTGTAGCCGGCATTTCCGCTGTCCGTGTCAGCCTAGTCACTTCTTCTAAGCTCCCTATGCTGAGCGGAACTTACGGCGGACAGGTGATACCCTGCTTACTCCCCGTATTGATGATACAGCTCGCATTCTCCTGTCGGGCCATATGGGGCGCAAACGCCTGTGCGACATTCAGGATCCCAAAGAAATTGGTATCGAGCGTCTGGTGCCATGTGGCCTGAAGGTCCGCCAGGGAGGTAGTGAGGGAGAAGGCGGATGATTTGGGTCCGATACCCGCGTTATTCAGGAGGACGTCGACCTACAGTGTCAGCTCATGCCTCGCTCCCGTCTTGGTGAGTGGCGCACCTCGCCAAACAGATCCAGCACCTTCTCGCGCAATTCCTCCACCTCTGAGATCTTGGACACATCGCACTTGATCCCCTCGACCTGCCCAACTCCGTCTACGCCCTTGATCTCCTTGACGGCGGCATCGAGCTTCGAGCTGACGTCGACTGCGACGATGTGCAGGCCGCGCGCGGCGAAGGCTTTGGAGGCGGCGAGGCCGATACCGGAGCTATCTCATCAGTATAGATCATCTCTATAAGAGATACAGAAGCGCAGACTTCATGACCGGCGACTCCAGAAGGGCACCAGTGCAAGCTGGCGGATAGAAAGCCCCAAGGGGCCGAAGGAGGGACTCACGCAGCGCCGGTCACGAGGGCAACGGCGCCTTTGTTGAGGATAGCGGCTGGTCGGGGCATCTTCAATGATCGGTCTTTGCTATGTCGGTGTAGACTGGAGAGCGGTAGATGAGGCAGCTGCTGATAGTGAGCGGTATCCCCTTCTCACGTCTCACACGCAGTCCAGGTGGAGGCCGCTGAGGAATGACGCCATCATCAGCGCGCGACTTGTAGACAGCCAATCAGATAACAGCTACTGCCGACGGCAACTCACGGCCTAACCACAGCCACGGAGCCGACCATCTCAACAGACAAGTACAGAGATAGGATACAGTACATACAGAAACATGGTACAGCTAACCAAATAAATACGTGAATGTCATGACACGCCTTCCCACAGGCACGAGTCCTCTACGCCACCCCCCGAACCCTAAATGTTCCGCTGCAGCCCCTGTCCGGCCCGCCTCGAAATCATATCACTCAGCCCCATCTCGCTCTTCTGCGCAAAGAACACCCCCTTGACGTCCTCTTTCCCATACTTTTGCCGCATCTTGTCGTCCCGCTCCTTCTCTCTCTGATCCTCTACCGCACGCTGAGCTAGCGATTTCGTGCGTTGATTATCCATCTCGTGTGCGCTCGCAGACATGGCTGCTAGTCTGGCCGCGCGCTGTTGTTCCAGACTCTGCGCCTGGGGATTGGGGGCGGAGGAAGTGGGTTGATGCTGGGAAGGGCGAGAGGAAGTGGGGCGGTCCGCGAGGTCCATTGCGGCCGGGCGGGAGGAGTGGGGGATATAGGGCTTGATATCTGGTTTGATATCTTCGTGGCGCGAGCTATGGCCGGTGTGACCGTTGGAGGAAGGGTAGTGACGCGGTGGAGGCACACGCGAGTCGTCCCGCTCGTCACTACGCCGCCGACTCGAGCTGTCTCGCCGAGGACCGTCGTCCCTTCGCCGCCGGGGAGACTCATCCCTGCCTCGTCTCCGATCCCGGTCATCGCGCTCCCGACGAGGAGAAGACGATCTCGAGCGGTATCGAGACCGCCTCTCATCTGTCCGTTCGTCCGAGCGCGAGTCCCGCCGCCGCCGCTTGTAGTCGTCCCGGTCGTCCGAGTAGTCCGAGACGGGTGAGCGAGTATCACGATGACGGTTCCGCCTCTCGTGCCGTTCCTTCTTCCGCTCCTGATACGTCAGCTAGTTTTCTCGAGAAGAATCCTGGGGGAAGAAGAGCTCACCTCTTTCTCAGCCTTCTTCCTGGCTTTGCGCTCTTCCTTGCTCTCGGGCGCCTTTTGCATCTCCTTCAACTTCCGCCTAATATCCGGGCGGTTCTTAAGCGCCTCCATCGCCGCCAGCTCTTGCCGCTTGATAGCAAGCAGAGGATCCTCCCTAATCTTCGCCGCAGTATCCCTCGCCGAATTGGCATTCTGCACCGCGATAAACTCCTTGTGCAAGTTACCCACCTGTTGGATCAGCTCCAGTCCTCGTCATCATTCGTTCCCCCCTCCCTGAAGGAATCTACTCACATTGCGATCCCCCGCCGCCAAGACCTCATCCACCCTCTTCTTACCCAACAAATAATCCTCCATATCCTTCTCCCCCAACCTCTGTCCGCCCAAAGCACCCCCTTCGTTCCCCGGCGCAGCATACATCCAATCCAGCTTCTCCACCCGCTTCCTGCCCGTCGCCGCCTCCTGTAACCGCTGCAACTCGGCAAGCTGCCGTTCCTCCTCTTGTTCCTTGCGCAACTGCGCGAGCTTCTTCTTTTCCTCGTTCACTTGCTTCTCGGCCTTCCACACGCGCTCTTGGTTCACCAGGAGCACGGGGTGCCAGGACTTTTTCATGTTGAGGTCGCCGCCGCCCATTTTGACTAGGTGTTTCGGGGTTGGTTTGGGGTAGAGAAGAGGGGTGCCGTGAGGCTACTACCAAGGGCAGTATTGGGACGCTGGTGGATGTTCTGACTAAGGAGATGTACAAAGGTAGAAAGCAAGAGTCGGCTGGCTGGCTCTGACACGCGCAGCAGTTGGGTGGCGAATATTAGGTTCCGCTCTTCCTTGTAGCGAGTGGCAGCTACTAATCTGAGACATGCAGTCAGTGTCCTCCTTCCAGATGCATCCGGGCGCCAGGCTCGATAGACGGCAGTCCAGCGTACCCACAGGCTAACGAAGCCGTGGAGGAACATTTGGCGAAGTGAAGACATGCATATTGGCGAGGGATACATCGCGAATCGCCCCAACCAGTTTCTCACAAGCGACGAGCAGGACAGGCTTGCCAGTAGAGAGTCAGGCCAACTTTTAAGATGGATCCTATGAGTCAGCTTTGACACTAAGCGGCCATAAAGCCAGTTCTCAAGGACTACGCGCGACGACAAATCGAAAAAAAGGTGGTTCCGAAATTAATGTGGAAACGCCGTCCCCCGCACGACCCCATTGGTATAGGGCAGGCGGTCTATTAGGCAGGATACCAGCTCTTCCTGAAAAGAGCTTTGATGTGCGCTAAACCTAATCGCCTCGAATTCCTGTGGGGTTTGCAGGTATCGGGCACTGTCTAAGAAGGTTGCGGTTGGGGTGTGAGGGATTGTGGGGGGTTGGGTAAAGGAAAATGAGAAGAACTTTTCCTTTCGGGAGAGTGGTATGCCGAGTCTGAACAAATATGTGAGGGGGATATTGGAGAGCGGCAGAGAAGCTGGCAGGGAGGAAATAGGCAGAGAGGTCACTCACTCTCAAGCCATCCCCTCATCTGCTGAGCCCGGTGAGCGAGCTCGTTCTCAGCTCAATGCCCTCACTTAGGTAGCGCACATCAGCAGGTCAGCGGATGTCACACAAAGGCAATCCGGGACGGCATATCTTCAGATGAGAAGGTTGAGGTAGATTGACAAGCTGAAAAGAGGCGAAATCTAGAGCGAGTTTCGTACACGAGTCCGCGGCGTCCGCGGAGTTATGAGACCGACGCACGGATCTCCTTCAACTGCTTAGCTTCGGCCACTTCAGTCTGGTATGGCTTGCATGTAGCATCGCCCAAGCTAGAATACAATAAACACCGACTGGCCAGACCTGCCTCCGGTGTACCCCCTCCCCAAGATCCCGCAAAAATCACCCAACTGCAGTCCTCACGCTCAAACTCCTGACCCGCTCTTTGAAGCCCTCCACCCGCCTCCCAAGCTCCTTCTCCCTCTTGCGCCACTCCCAAACCTGCACCTCTGGGCTCTTCTTCCGGCTCCTCCACCCTCCGCTGGTGCTATCCGCGCCGAGCTGACTTATATCCACGATGCGCGGCGAAGACTGGAACGCCGTTATCTCCCTAAAGAGCAACTTGGACTCTGTTTCGAGAGCGTGGCGGGTGGGCGTTTCGGGTAGGGAGGAGGTGGATGAGGCGGGCGAGTCGGGGGTGGAGGGGTCGAGTTCGGGCACCGAGGGTTCGGGAGCGATGAAGGGGGTGTAGGGCAGTGAAGGGAGGGAGTGGAGTGCCGAGAAGAGGTCTTTGGAGCGAAGGAGGGCGTTTTCGGAGCGGAGGTACCGGATGGCGTTCCGAAGATTCTCGATCTAGTAGAGTCAGCTACTTGCATGGTATATCTCTGACTTTGCGCGACCGCTAGCTTACCTGCTCGACCAGCTGCGACGACTCGGCGCCACTCGGAGCATAGATTATCGGCTCAGAAGATGAAGAAGCGTTTACTGAGAATGTCAGCTTCGGTTCTCGATGTTCCTTAACCGCCAACTGACCTTGTCTCTCCCCTGTACTTCCTCCCCCACCCCCACTCTTCCGCAACTTTGCATTCTCCCCCTCCATAGCCTCCAACTCCCCCTGCATCTGCTCAATCGCGTCCTCATAAACCTTCTCCTGCTTCCTCGTCTTCGCCACATCATTCTCCAACTCCAACACCGTATCCGCCAACTTGCGCGTCGCCTCCAACCTCCTTTCTAGCATCTCCACCTTGACGCCCTGCTCTTGCAGGCTTTGGTCCCTTATCCGAATCTCGCGCAGCATGTCCTTGCTCTCTTCTGTCAACCGCAAAACATTACGCTCGGTTTCGGCATTGAACTGCGCGGCGGCCTTGATGGTTTCGACACGGCCGAGCCAGGGGAGTGGGGGCGAGAGGAGGATGACGGCGGAGGGTGTGGATTTGGAGGCGGAACGGATCCGAGGGAGGGTGGAGGAGAGTTGGGCCCCGAGGCGCGAGATGAAGGCCGCGATGACGTCCCAAGGGTGCAGGTCTTTTGGGGCAGCGGACTGCGCGGTGACCTCGAGGAGGAAGTGGTCGATGTCGGAGAGGCGGAGGGGTTGTTTGGAAAAGCGAATAGAGGCGGCGTGTGCGCCGATCATCTGCGCGAGCTATAGGTGTGAGCTTCTCGTCCACGTAATGGCGTTTTCCTTCAGCTTACCTGTACCGCAAGATCCACGGCGTTCGAGACTGATACGGCCAGATCGCTCAGCGCCTCGATCAGATCGGGTACCAGCGCAAGGCTCTGCTTCGAAAGGTCTTCCACAGCGCTGACCAGTTTTCTGCCAATATCAGCTTTGTCCCCTCGTTGATGACGGAACGGGCAGCTCACGTAGAAGGTACCCGCACACTCCGAACAAGATCCAGAATCATCTGCACCGGCGCATATACTCCTTCTTCCAGACTAGACTCGCCCGTCTCGATCTCGATGTCTATCTCGATCAGCTTTTATGTGACTCATTGGGCGTCAAACAGCTGCTCACCTTCATCATGCGTCAAACTCAGTATAGCCTGCCTGGCAAACCCAACAGCCGCAGCAAAGTTGTCCAGGTCAGCTTCGAGATTATAAGCGTATCCGAGTTGTTGTTCCACGATGTCCAGGTCGGGACGGGCAAAGGTCGTACTAGCCAGGTGCTCGAATTGCGCAATCAAGCTACTGAGTCAGCTTTCATCACACCTTGCACACCGCAGGATCGGCGTGACTGACCTAGCCAGCTCCCTCGCGCAATTCATCTCGCTAAACCCATCCCCCTTCGCCGACCCAATCCACCCATCCACCCGCCCCTCCACACCCGTCACTTCCAGCAACACCTTGCCATACCCCACCCACTCGTCCGGCGTGGACCGCTGCATGATCCCCGCGAACCTCGCGTTGATATTCGAAAATTGTCGGAGCTTGCCTCGGAGCTCGCACACGCCGACGAGAGCTTCCGACTCGGCCATGTGCAGTGCGGAGGGGAGATTGTGGATCGTGGCGATGGCGTTGGTAAGAAGGTCGATTTTGGCCGAGAGGCGGTGGAAGAAGAGGTAGAGGATCGTAGAGTCCGCGTCGGTCTCGTGGTATGCATCTGGAAGGTAGGACTGGGGTGTAAGCTTGGTCCAACGTGATATTTTGGAGGCCATGAGCTTACTGTGATGATCCGCGTCTGTTCAGCAAGCTGCGCAGCCTCCAGCTTTCTCAGATCCATCTCGATCGTCTTTCCCTGTGCCTTTGTCGCAGAGCTCTGAAGCTTGATATTCAGATCCATGAGCGCCTGGGCCTGTTCGGACGTAGCGGCCGTCTCGTGTTCCTGCGTCGCTTGTTGAAGACGGAGCTCTTCAATCTCACTACAGGATCAGCTTGTCTCTCATCCATGGCTCGGATCGAACGGAAAGCTGACCTCTGCAAGCCAGTGACGAGCTCTCTAAATTGCGCAGAAGTAGTCTCCAGATCATAAATCATCCCGTCCAGCTCGGCCGATCGACTTCGCTCATCCCTCAGCTGTCCGGAGATCCTGTCTGCGAGCGTAAGCTATGCTCAGGGACAGCGTTGTCTCCGCGTGCTTACCTATCTCCGTATTGAGCTGCTTTTCCGCCTCCACATGATTCTCCTCCAGCTCATCATTGAGCTCTTTGAGCGCCTCAAGATCTTCTATAGTCGCTCGCATCTCCTCAATGTGCTGCACATTGTCAGCTACGGGCCTCCGCTACAATGTGGATTCGTCAGCTCACTTCGCTCATCTGCATGTTCCGCTCTGTGAGCTGCTCAAGCATATCCTCCGCTCCGAGCGCATCGTCCAGCTGGACCTTGAGGTCCTCGACTTGCGCTTCGGCATTCGCGAGCTTGGCTTCGGCGAGTTCGAGCTGGCCTATATATGTCAGCTCTTACTTCAAGCAATGGCTGGGCTGGTTAACTGACTCAGCAGGTCCTCAGACCCAGAGAGCTCGCGCTCCATATCTGCAATCTTGGACTTGTACTCCTTTTCCGCTTCGGTGGATACGTCTCTCAGCCTACACCGTCAGCTCTGGACCGGATGCTCGTCCTTGTCTACCAGCTGACCGTATGAGAGCCTCTTTCAACCTCTCGTTGTGTTTCTCCAGCTGCACATACGCCAAGCTCGTCCGTTCCCCCTCAAGTCCACTGACAGGCTTCTCGTACTCCGCTACAGCAGTCAGCTACGTCCTCACGGCACTCCTGTCATGATACAGATCGATCTAGCTCACCGTTCTCCTCCTTCAACAACGCAACCTCCATCTCCAACTCCGCAAGCTTATCATTCAGCTTCTGCACTTCCGCTTCGGCCGATTCCGCCTTCTCCTCCGCCATCTCCCTATCCAACGCGGCCATTTCCAGCTGATCCATCGCTTCGGTGGCTTTGGCCTCAAGCTGGGTGTTCTCAGAAGAAAGATCTTTGGATTGGCGCTGGGCCGATGTGAGCGAAGCTTGGATCTCGAGGAACTTGGCTGGAAAGGGTCAGCTTGAGTGGCTCACCATCTAGAGTAGCAGCGAGCTGACCTTGTAGCTTGACTCTGGCCGACCGGAGTGTGTCCGCCTCAGCAGCCTTCGTCTCCAGACTCCGTATCCTATCCTGGTCCTCCACCTTTCGCCCCTCCAGTATCCTCACTTTGATACGTAGCTCCTCCAGCTCGTGCTTGAGCACAAAAGCAGCAGAGGCTGATTCCTCGGCTGGCGTAGGTGCTCGAAGGGGTATGGACTCTCGAGAGTGTCCCCCTATGGACATGGTGGACGAGAAGGACCGGTTGTGCGAGGGTCGTGACGCCATATCTGTTGATACTGGGGTTGGTGAAACGGTAGACCTGGGCGGGGGAGGTGGAGGGGGCATGGAAGAGCTGGCGCTTGCGGGAGTTGGCGATACATTACGCGATGCTGATGGATCATCATCGACGTGCGTAGAGGCTTGACTCGGCGCTCGGACGCCCGGGCGGGGCGTCGCTTCGGAAACGGAAGGTGGGCGCGGTATGGACGAAGCGACGCTCGATGGGCGGGGAGCTGGGATGGCGGACGGGGTAGATGACTTGCGGGACATGGCGGCGGAAGAGGTGGTGGTGGACGCCATAGAGGTCGACCTGATTGGAGTAGAGGGTCCTGCCCGGACTGGAGCTGAAGACTTGCGCGGGGAAGGACCGCGTGAGGTGGTGGTCGAGGCTGAAAGGGATGAGGATGCTTGAGGCGCGGGCGGCGGTCGCATGGAGGTCTTCCGAGCCTACACAGCCGTTAGCTTTGATCCCTCCATGAGTCAGATCGTAGGTTCAGAAGCTCACCGAAGCCGGTCTGGGCATTTCCAGCACTTTGACCTGACTCGGCCGGACAAAGACCCCATGATTAGGTTGACAATCAAAGTATCGTTCGCCTTTCACTGAGCCGTCGTTCTTTCCTACCGCTTCGAGACTGTCAGATCAGCTGCTGCTCATAGACCCATGGAGATCCTACAACTGAACTTACAGCTCCACTCCCACCCACTTGCCAGCCGAGAAGGCCGGGTTGGTTCCCGACCACCGCACATGCCCGATCCCAGAGGATACCTGGACTCTCGCGCCTATTGGCGCCTCGGGAGTGGTCATCTCGGCTTTAGGTACATCACTTGATCTTCCCGCTCCTGTCCAGAGGCCGTTGAGGAGGAACCAGGGTCGTTAGCTGTGCGAAGGTGTATGTATGGTGCTTGTCTACGCGTGAAAGTTAAAGTGGACCAAGCTCTGGACGCGTTTTACGGCAAGGACGTTTCAGCAACAACTGGCGCCACGTCATCACACCCATCCACAGCGAAAGGAATTGATACCCGTACGCAAGCAAAAGTCAAGCCATCTATCTCTTTGTCCTTCCTTATACCTTGCTATACCTATACAGCCATGTCCGAATCAACATCCGCAGCGCCCGTAAAGAGCCTCAACGAGTGGCACAGCCCGTCCAGCCGGACAGAGGTCATCCACGAGCTCATCCACGGCGTCGGTACGTCGGAACCCGCTTGCAGGTGTCACATGGCGAGCTAATAGGATAGACCGATACAACCCTACGAACCTGTCATATATGGAGGAGTACCTCCAAGCGCAGGTCCAAAGCGGGGAATATGATCTCCTCGCATACCTTGCCGTTCTGAAATTGTGAGCCCTTCCGATCAGATGAACGCGGAGGGGGCTGACCGAACAGGTACCAGTTCAACCCCCACATGTCAAATCCCGACATCATCACCCACATCCTCCTCAAAGCGCTCTCGCACACCGTCCACGGACCCGACTTCACTCTCTGCCTCCACTTGCTCCGGGAACCAGCGGCCATCTTGTCCGATATCGACTCGGACGACCAGAGTCTGGTGGTTGTCTTGCCATTCTTGCAAAAGCTGCATCAGCTGAGCCGGACGTGCCAGTTTACGCAGTTCTGGTCGGAACTGAACGGCGAGTCTGAGGGTGCGAGCAGTACGTCCTATCCCTTTCATTGCTGGGATCTAGCTGACTCCCTAGCCCTGCGCGATGTCTACCTCCCCCAAAACCCTCATTTCACATCTACGACTCAGCTCAACTTTGCCCGCTCCATCTCTTCTAGCTTCTCACGGATAAAGACGGCGCAGCTCGCGCGGTGGTTGGACCTGTCAGAGGGGGAGGTCAAGCAGTGGGCTGAAAAGGCGGGATGGAAGGTGGATGGCGAAATGGTGGCGATTCCAGGAAACGGAGACAACGATGTCAAGGCGGGTGTGGTGAATGAGCAGGTCGAGCTGAGCCGTGAGTGTCTAGTCCGGCTGGGATCGTGTCATGGAAGAATCGTTGCTGACGGGGCAGAATTGACAAAACTTATCGCTGCTGCGGCTTACTAGATTACGTGGGCATCAGGCCCGGGGGGATCATGCGACTTTACACCACGGATCTCATCTGCTGCGACGTCCAAGTTTCGTCAACTACTGATACAACACACTCATCCTACTACAAAAACGTTGACTCTCCCAGCATTCTTACAATCTTACTCGATGTGCGTGGTCTTGGCCGAGGGGTACCCAAACAGCCTGCCAAACATGCTTTCTAGTATACCGACTTTGGGTGTCTCCCCATCGCGTACGGGCGTGTCTGTTTCGGACTATGACGCTGATCAGGTCGAGGGCTACGCCGGAGAGGTATGGACTCACGGGAAGCGCCGTATGACCCTGAGCCTTCCTCTTCTCCTCTGCGGTGATTTCGTCGACCTTGTCCACCCATGGGAGTACGGAGGGCTCCAGGTAGGCGTCCGTGTCGACCGGGTACTGCGCGATATACCACTCAAGAGACGCCTTGATCGGTTCCTCGAGCAGCACGCGTTCCAATTTGGAGGATAGCTTGGAAAGCGAGCGGGATCCGGTCATCCTTGTTGGGCAGGTAGGTGGACACGGCAGGGCCATATCCCGATTCCTTTGGTGCGGCCTGTTTGAACCAATCGGTCGGGACTTGGGATTTCGCTTCCAGCTCCGTCACTAACTCGAGGAAAGTCGAGACATGTACTGCGCCATCAGTGACGACCGTTCGGCCCCTAGGAAGAACGCAACGTACCGGCGGTGGTGGCCATCTACCCTGTCAGCTCTCAGCTGTGACACCGAGCATCTTTGAGATACGCACTATCTCGTTGTACCAGCACATGTCGTTATAGCGTTCCGTCTCAATGTCATTGCCAGGATCCGCCACACAGGTGAGCCCATATCGGAGCCGAAGCTCGTTGGTGATCTGCCGTATCTGCATGCCGCGATTGTAGGCGTCAATCCATATCTTGTTGATCCGTGTTCGCGATAACTGCACAGTTCAGCAGGCAGACGTACACGCGAGCTGCAAACTTACGATGATTTACTCCTTGGTACCATCTCCAGGGTGAACAAAGTGCGTGATAAAGATGGACTGTTCGTCTCGCCAGTATCTGCAGACCTTGCTTGCACGCAATTTGTTTTCGCAGCAGGAGTTTCCGTTCATGGTGATGAATTCGTACGACTCCTCGGAGAAGACCTCTGGCACAAGGCGAAGCAGGGGTGTATAATATTGGGCCATGGAGAGGGGAATATGGTGTTTTGTAATATGTGATATCGAGGAGTATTGATATAGTGGCCAGAGCTTGCTTGGACGCCCGCGGGGTATGTCAAGAGGGTCACAACTTGGCGTGACTCAACGGAAGGGTGATTGATGTGCATACTTATTGCTCTGAGATACAAGTGTTTCTATCAAGTTAGCTACTCATCACTCCGTCTACCCTCCAACCTCCTGACGGGTCAAGGTCTAAGTCTTCTTAGCCGTCAATCTTTTTTGAATGATATCGGAGGTTCGAATCGTAGAGAGGCTCTTGGAAGGTAAAAGTCCCCAATCGATGTAATCAGCGATGGAGGTGTGACATGTGAGACATGTTTGGACTCTGCGGGCATGACCACCGGCTATACCACTGGGCCGCAGCCAATGCAGAGGCTCACGCTCACCCTCGCCAGTCCTCCAATCTTGTCTGGCTGCATCAGCGGGTGGAGGTATGACCGTGAGTGGGGCGCCTGCCAACATACTTCAGACGAGCCAATAGCCAATATGCGAGCATGCCCACTCAAGCGAGTGATGCCTTCGGGTCCGAGCCGGTCCGACGCGGATGCAAGGAGCGCCACACTATCAGCTTGTGGTGAGATCTGCATCAGTACGACTGACGTTCCTTAAGCTCAGCCTCATGGCTCCATTCCGTACTATTCAGACCTGGTTGAGACGAACATTCTTTGCTAGTCGTTGTAGCGCGATAGCTGTTATTGTGGGGTGGTAAGTTGGCAGCAGGTGGGCGCTCAATGGCAACAAGTTGCCAAAGCGGTATATATTAGTCTGATTTTGGGGACGCGCAATCTGCTGCGGTGCACCGGGACTCTCGTACCCCCGTTGCATAGCGGTGGAGGGCTAGCTTAGGCGCGGAATCTGGCCAAAGTTTTTGCTCCAAGTCGCGGGTTCGATTCGACCCAAATTTAGTTTCTTTTTGTTCCCACTCACTTCTGGTCCTGCGTGCTGCACCGCCCATCGCTGCATGCTTGACAATGATTCTTGCGTGCGTAGTACGAGCTTGTCTCCGCGGCTGTAGAGGCGGATGTTGAAGTTTCCAGATGTACTAGATATTGCAGTGCAAGCGGTGCGACGGTACTACCGCAGAAGTGCTCACTGGTCCATTCTCGATTGCAGAGTTGGGTGCTGCGCTGGCCGTGACGCGTGATGCGCGCAACATGCCTGCTCATTGAGTCTGCACATGTGCTTCGATCCCGGATTTTGAAGGCTGTCAAACAGTCACAAACACGCGGAGAGTACGCGGAGGCATCTAGACATCTATAACGTTACCGTAAAAGTTCGTAAGACCGATCACCAAGCGTCGATCTTTCCTGACACACAACTTAAATTACCGTGCCTGAGCTCGAGCCCTCTAGGAAAACTTTAAAGATCCTCCTCTTCTTCATCTCATCTCCAGCTACAAGTCCAAAATATGGACGTTCAGTGCATGCTGCTGCAGCGGTCTTTCCATTCCTGTACCCGTCCCGTGCGCACGAGCGTCTGTAGATTGCTTCCGCCCAGCGTACCGCCACATGTGCGGCGTTTCAAACCCACTCCGTAAGTTCGCGCGTGAGGAGTACATGGGTTTGCGGTGGGTGTTGACTGCTTCCGATAAATACAATCCAGGTGGTGCGTCATGACGATGCTGGCGGTACCAGCATTGGGTCCGGCCTATGTCTGTTGATATCGTGACGCACGAAAGTGTGACTCACGGCGAGGCATAGGTTAGGCCGGATGGAAGTGCTTAGCGGGTGTGCGTTTCCGCGCCACCACTAGGGTCCGGGCTTATAGCTCCATGACCCTCCCGCTTAACAGGAGAGCGCCGGGTCACCACAGATCTCGCTTCCATACCGGGGACTCACCCACCTGGACCAAGGGCTCCTGAGTCACAAAGGCTGTAAGCCGAGACCGAGGAGATATTTTTGTTGCGTCAGTGTCCGGCAAGACTTGACATTAAAGGCTAACCCGCAAGAGGCATACCATCGGACACAGGTACATGAGCACCGCAGAAAAGCAGACGCTCCAATCTCGCCGAGCGGCTTCGTTCAGCGTCGTGAACACGCCGCCTGCGCTGAGTACCTGTGCGCATACTACGACCACCCCGCTCCAGCACCACCTGTCGCTGTCTGTTGTACTGCATATTTGTGTTGCAACTATGAGAGCAGAAGATAGGGCTTATCGCTGTGGGTGGTCGCCCGAATCCTGCCACCCCTCGCTCCCGGCAGGGACCGCACGATATGGTGTCCGCTCCAGTGGACCAAGCCTCGCAGTAGCCCTGTTCCTGAAACGGGACTGCGAATCGCTTGAAGCGGTATTTAGACGCGCTTGAAACGAGCCCTTAATAAGGCACGAGGTACGAGTGGGAAATAACGCCACTTTGCTCGGACGCGCCTTGTCCAAACCTTATCCTGACAATCTGCGACGACTTACGACTCTATCGTCGTCCATTCCTCCACAGCTACCGTCTTCTGCATTACAGCTTGCTTCTCACACACCTCTCCTTCTCCTCAAAGCTCGGCTCGCCGGACAGAAGGCCGCAGGAACGGCAAGAAATCGCGAAGGGTCGACGCGTTTTATCATTCGCCACAAGTCGCGCGTTGACAGACGCGGCAAATCAGCTGCGCAACTATCTCGTCAACATCCCATATCTTTTATCTTGTCGTCTACCGCTGCCGGTCAGCACGCCTCCGCCTCCGTCCAGCCCGCGCCAAACGTTCGCGCTCGGACCCATCGGACCCCTCCCGATTTCTCCTCCGTAAACTTTGTCCCTTTCGCCAATAAGGGGCGGAGTTCTGGGGGGTTCCTTTGGGCCTTCTCGGTTTACCCTCATGCGTTGAGTTGATATCAACTCTTCTGTATCCCTCTTCCGACCACCTCTCACCGCCTCTCGGACTCGGCCCACCACACTCGTTTACGATCACGCTCATTGACGACAAACCTCACGATCTCCACACTCATCTTCGGCGACCTCAAAGTTGACGCGAACCATCACTCAACTTATCGGTCAACCACATGTCGCTGGCGTCTACTTCTACCTCGGATCTGGCTGAAGAGGAGAGGAGAGCAAGGAAACTGGAAGCTGCAAAGAAGAAGGTGAGTCGGCAGCTACTCCCGGACAGGAGGAAATGACAGAGCTGATCAACTAGCTCAAGTCGTTCCGGGCAACCCGCACCTCCGGTCCCTCTTCCGCGGGTCCCTCCCACACCCAGACCGCCTCTGGGTCATCTACAAAATCCTCCCTCGCCTCTCGCTCCCCTCGTCTCCCATCTACCGTCCTTCCCCTCTCGACCGAGAACGGCGGCAACATCTCGACCCACGTCCGCGTCAACAGCAAGGGGAAGGGCAAAATGCTGGATGGCGGTCTAGCGGAACCGCTCGGTCGGGTTGGACCAGTCATGGGGCACGAGCGAGTACGGTCCGGGGCAAAAGCGAGCGGGCGGCATCGACGGCAGATGTCGTCTATCTCTGCTTTGCCCCACTCGCTCTCGCTCCAGCGACCGCCGGAGGCAATGGTGGAGGAGGAACCGGTATCTCGGCGGGCAGGAATACGGATGGCGGAGTTCAAGCTCAATCTACCTGTCCCGCGGGAGATCAATCTGACGCCCGCGACGCCGCTGCTGGAGACGAGCGAGCTGGACGACCCTTTCGGTGGGCCTCTACTAGCGTCAGCGCCGGAAGAAGCGGAGAACGTTCATGCGGTCAAGCAGCGCCTTTCTGCCTTCTCGTTCGGTGCGAAACCGGGCGCTCTTCCTCCCTCGCCCTCGAGATCGCCTACAGGCTCGCCAAACCGTCGGACCCGCATCAATCCCTCACTCCTCCCCTCCCTCTCACTCCGGTCGCAAGAGCTCAACTTGCCTCCTTCGCCTTCCAGACCATCCGACACCCCCGCTTCAACATCAGCTCCAGCAGGCCTGGATAAGCTCGCGCTTGGTACCCCCGCCCGCCCGCCTTCGCTCCTCTTTACCGGCGCAACACCCCTCATGCCGTCGCCATCAGCTCCACACCGCCTCTCCCTCTCCGGCTTCAACGGAGAATCTCCTATCCCCTCCACCCCACACACACCCGCGCGCAAACGCCACTCCCATACCCGCTCCGATTCCATCTCCCTCTCCGCTCTCAAAATCGGCGCTGTACGACCCATCTCCCTCGGTATCCCCTCATCACCCAGCTTTCCCTCCACACCCGGCTCGCCCGTTAGTCCAGACGAGTCCAAGCTGGGTCCGCGGAGCGCACTGAGCGGGACGCGGCTCAAGTTTGAGCCCTCGGAGGCCGAGATGGCAAAGGAGGAATCTAGGCGGAAGGCTCTCGAGAAGCTCACAGGAAACTCGCCGCTGTCCTCGCCCATCATCGAGGAACGGCCGGCGGAGATATCGCTCCCGGACCTGGAGGACGATACCTCCTCGACCGCCTCGTCGTCCCGCCCGCTCTCGAGCGCATGGGGTTCCGGCACCTTCTCGTTCGGCCGACCAAACTCGCTCGGTCTCCCTTCGGCGTCTAGCCATATTGCTACGCCTATACCCGAGCCGAGCCTGTTTCCTGCTTGGCCAGCGGACGATGCTCCGCCCATGAGCTTTGACAAGTGGTCTAGCGGATTCAAGGAGGAGAGTCTGGGTTTTGGGCTGGAGAGCATGCCGAAGCGAGGTAGCTTCCAGGGAAATCTGGCGGTCCTGCCGGAAGTCGAGGAGATCGAGGAGGAAGAGGATGAGGAACATGTGGAGCATGAAGGCGATACCTCGCTCGACCTGCTTCCGACCACCACGCACGAGGTGCAGTCCACACCTATCGTTCAGCCTACACCGAGCAGGCTGAGGGAGCTACACCTCCTCTCTTCCGGTCCTGTCGGTACACCTGGCTCCATCGAGTCCATCGGATCCTTCTCCAGGGGCATCAATCGCCCCGCCCCGACTTCGCCGACGAAGGGGTACGGGATGATCGGTCGCGGACGTCCTCGGCCTTTATCAGGCATCAGCGCCAAGGCCTCCATCTCCACTACGACTTCCGGATCTACCACGTCTCCTCTGACCGCAACCGTTGTGACGCCCAAAACTGCGCGGATGGCGGGTCCGCGGCGCCGGCTTTCCGGCTCAGGCAGGCGCAGCTCCATCTCCTACAAGAAGGACAGGGACCCGGCTGTGCTCGAGAGCATGAGCGCCGGTAGCTCCGTCTCGTCCCGATGGTCCATCAACGATCGGAGCGTCGTCTCCCCTCCTCCGCCCAACGATATCTCCAGTCCCCCACTTACCTCCCCTCCCGGCTCCAGCTGGGCTCATGTGCCCCGCTCGTCGAACCGACCGTGTCCTCGCCCCAAGTCGCTGGTCGGGCTCGGTATACACCCTAACGCGGGATCAGGGCGGATCCTCTCGGAAGTGCTAGAGAAGGATGAAGGGGATGAGCGGGAACCGCTCGGGCTAGGTCTGGGGATGGGCACTGCGATGGGGGACGGATGGCACTCTGCTCCGCCCGTCTCTGATCGGCCATTCACCTTCCGCTCATTTGGGTCTCTGGAGGAGATGGAGATCCAGCCCGCACGGCGGAGTCTGGACAGCGAGGGAACAACAGGAAGGTGGAGGGACGATATGCTCGAATTGGAGATGGAGAGGGATGCGCTCCGGGAGGATGTGGATGGGTGGAGGGAACGATGTAGGAGTCTGGAGGAGCGGTTGGAGGATGAGAAGCGAGAGTCTGGGATCTTGAGGGATCGGGTCAGGAAATGTGAGCTTGCCCCGAATCGGGTTCATCAGAGAGGTCGGAGCTGATTCCGCAGTGGGCGACCGATTATTGACGCTCTCGACCAACCCGCCTGAATCGCCCGCGCGAAGCACCCCTTCTAGCGGGGTACAGGAAAGTCGGGTGCTCAGCGAGATGCGAGCGCAGCTTTTCAACCTCACCTCCGCTGTCGAGCGAGAACGGCGGGACAAGGAGGCGGCAGAACAGCGTATCGCGGCCCTCGAGGCTCAACTCAAGCCTGTTCGTTTCGCGGAACCTGCCCAGCCCGAGTGGTCGTTCAAGCCGTACCAGTCCCCGCCTAGTACGTTCGAATACCAGCAGCAACAGCCGTATGCCTCAGCGTTGGCTCCCTCACAGTCACCCTCGACATTCGGGACGGGCGGGTCGTACAATTCACCTTGGCCCTCGACACCCATCATCACCCCCGCTACGCCCGCGATGGGCACTCCATCCCACCCCTTCACATCCACTCCGTGCGATACCGATCTCGGCCCCCATTCGTCAGATGGCGAGGCGGAACCCGAGCCCGACCTCAACTCGTTCCGGATGAGAGCGTGGGGCTTCCCTTCTGTCCCCTCTCCGGGTATTCCAAGCGCCAAACAATCCAAACGGGAGAGTTTCTTTGGTCTTTCCAAGGCCCCGCGAGGGACAGGCGGGTCCGAGGCGGAGATGGAGACGGGTACGGAGCTGTACGACGGGGTGGACCTCCCTCCTTTCGTGCTCCCCCATTTCCCGCTCGCTGTCGCTGCCGCTGGGACATTGCCCTTCCAGCCGGCAATGGCCATACCGATGCCGATAAACCGGGCAGTATCGGACCCGGTCCTCTCGCCCGCTCGAACCCTACTGGCGCTAGCGGACGAAACGGCGGGATCGGTACAGATGACCAAGTCGGCTTCGGCGGGGTCGTTCGGCTCGTCGGCGTTGTCTCTCCTATCGGGGTATCTACCGACGAGGTCACCTACCAAGGCGGCGGTGACGGTTGTACCGGAGCAGCAGGTACCTACAACGCAGGCGGCGCTGCAGGCGGGTGTGGAGAGGACAGGGGGAAAGGTGGATATGCGGATGTCGTGTAGGTGTTGCGTTGGGGATGTGATTGAGCTTTGATGTCCATCTGGCGGACACAGTGCGAGGGAGGGAGAGAGGGAAATTGTGAAATTGTTGTTTGCATATACTTATATTTGTTCGGTACATAGCATCTAGGTTAGGCGTCTATACATATCTCATAGGGTTTGAGATCATGCACATCGAGCATCAGTACGACTCAGCGTTCCATGAAAGTATAGACTGAAGAGACTCCCATTCCGTGCATGCCTTGCCCGTTTCTACCAGAAGGCCGGTGCTTCTGGGGGCGTCTCGCCGCATTTGGGTCTAGGCGCCGACTTGTCTCGATTTGGGAAGGGAGTGAGGGGCTGGACAGCCGCGGGCTTGTCACGCTCGTTATCGTTTAGCTCGGTGTCTTTGGTCAAGCGGAGTTCTGCGAGTCAGCATAACGCTTCTAGCAGCTGGACGCATCGTCTCCTGTAGCTGTGGGACTCACTGTATGACCCCGACTCATCCATCGTTCCCTGTACGACGTTCCTCCTTAGGAAGCTCGCAATCTCTCCCCACTCCGCCAATCGCTGAGCTATCAACGCCGGATCTACCTCCTGCTCTCCAACTCCACCTTCCGACGATGTATGCGATGGCGATGCTGGCGAGGAGGACGATGATGACGATGCGGGTGCCGAGGAAGATGAGGAAGGGCCAGGCGTAGGAGGTGTCATGGTCCGACTCCGAAATGTCGCCCTGACGGCGTTCTCGAGCGCCGCACGCCGGGGGAGATCACCTGCGAATGTGATGCGGGCGGACCGGAGGACGGCGCGGTAGGTTGATCGGGCGGTCGTGAGGAGGGTTGGGGAGAGGGACATTGTGCTTGGAGGAGGAGGGAGATGGGTAGATGGGCGATAGATGGATGGATTGAGTTGCGACTTTTGAAAGTCGGACGAGCTGGGTGGCAAAATCGAGCTGGGTTCCGGGGGCGCTTTAATTTGTTTGCCTCAGACCCTGAGACGTCGCTCGCATCTTCGAGACTCTGCGTGACGTCCAACCCTGCCGGCTGAGACTTGCTCATTGGTGGCATTGAAGGCCAAGCAGGGCGGACGCGAGAATAGTTGGATAAGGCTATACATACAATACTCGACTGTTACAGATAGCGTTTAGCCCCAACGCCGTTTTCGCCTCGTGTCCTGATATTCCCCCGCCTACTTGAACAGGAACTGACAGCTGTACACCTTCTCATCCGCATCCCAGTACTCCCACACGCTCTCTGGGTCTTCTTCCTCCTCTACCATATCCTTCGCTGGGACCGCGAACGCTATTGTCTCGTATGGTTCTGCCGCGAGCTACGGGTGTCAGCTTTGCGCTTCGGAAGTCTCTAATCCGACGGCGCGCGAGCTGTTCGCATCGCATAAAGGGAGGACGTTACAGCCTGCGGAGTGAATTGAGGGAGAGACTCACAACAAAGTACTGGAACGCCCTATTGGGTATTTCCCGCTTCTGCTCAAACGCACTCATAAACCGCCTCCTTGGCCGTTCACCCTGCTTGATCTCTGGCAGTGAGACCGTAAACAGCAGGCCCATGCGCTGAGAAACTGGTTCCCTGATCTTCACAATCCGGTATCCTGAACAATCAGCACAATCCCAATGATCTTGTAGACGTATCTCCTGGGGTGATGTCAACTCACCTGGCCGTCCAATTTTCACAAACACCTTTTTCTTGACTTGGACCTGCTCAGGCACATTCTTGATCATCAACGCTTCCGACTTGTTGTGCTGAGCCGCACGCCGGGCGAGATTGGTCTGATGTTTCTTCCCTTGGGTGTGGGCGAGGTAGGATCCTTCGTTTACGTGCAAGGTGAGGCAAAGACGACATTCTAGGGTTCCCAGGTGGGTTCTGTTGGTCAGTTTTCGTCCTGCCTGACACAGTGACGGGAATATTGAGCTGACCTGAGGATATACGGATCCCTCGCGAGATCGATCGTCTCCAGGGCCAACTTCCTCAATCGCTCTCGACGGTCAACGGCTGCTTCGGATGCGCCCGCCACACCTCCAGACCCCTTGTTGGCTCCTGCTCGATTTTGGTAGTCTGTACGGTCAGCTCATGTAGGATGTCAGCAACACAAACTTGAGCTCACCCATGCTGCCAGATGTCTCCTATATGAAGGACGATACAGAAGCAAAGAGAAAGGCAGCCCAGCGCTGAGCCAAAGCAAGCGAGGCCCAGACGGAGATTGCAGGAATGACCGAAAGTGGCACCCAAAGATTTGCTAGAGCCAAGGGCACGGTGGAGGTGGTCCAACCATCTCTTCTCCTTCCATGCACCCATAAGCCTCGACAGCATGTCACTCTTCGCCTCCTCCTTCCAAGACCCCTCCGCGGGCCCCTCGACGCTCTCCGCTCCGACCCTCGGCAAAGCCCACAAAGACGGCAACAAGAAGCGCAAGCGCGCTAGTGCGCCGTTCACGGGTGGAGGCGGCACCGGGTCGAACCGATTACAGATCACAGAGAGTAACTTCCACAAGGTGATGAAGAAGGTGGAGGGTGGAGAGGTGCGGGAGAAGGGTGGGGAGGGGTTCAACATGGGTTCCTCGGCGGGTGCTGGTGAGAAGAAGGGGAAAGGGAACGGGGGGAATGGGGGAAACGGAGGCAAGAAGGTCGAGATGAAGGGAAAAGGAGCGAGAGGGAGGGCCGAGGCGAATGCTTCGGGCTCGGGGGGACAGGGACCGCCAGCGAAGAAAGCGAAGGCCAAGGAGGCTGCAGAGAGAAAACAGCCGGAGGCGCAGAGGGAAGAGAAGAGGACGGAGGATGGGAAACCGGCCCCTGCCGAGTTGCCTTTACCGCACAATACGCCCAAGTCCGGCAAGAAGGGCAAAGGCGGGGACTCGAGCTTGACCGATATGCAGAAGGGGATGCAGGCGAAGCTGGAGGGTGCGAGATTCAGGTATGTCCAGCTGAGTCAAGCACGATATTCGCGGGGCAGAAGCTGACGATATAGGTGGATCAATGAACAACTCTACTCAAATCCCTCTACCGAAGCTGTCTCCATGATGAAGGCCGACCCCAAGATCTTTGAAGATGTGCGTTTCGTCATACTCTGTTGCATCTTGAGCTGACTCGACAGTACCACCAGACCCACCGTGCTCTCACATCCGCTTGGCCCTCCCCGCCCCTCCCACACCTGATCGACCTCCTCACCCCCCTGCCCCCCAAAACCCTCATCGTCGACCTCGGGTGCGGCGATGCCGGCCTCGCCAAGGCGCTCGTACCCCAAAAAAAGCTCGTGATGAGCTATGACCTCGTCGGTGATTCTGGCTCCCCCGGCGTCGTCATGCCCGGCGCAGGCGGGGGCTGGGTCGTTGAAGCCGACTTTCTGGAAGGGGTGCCATTACCTGGTCGGCCGGGCGGGTTGGCAGCTGGCGTAGCGGCGGACGAGGAGGAGGGTGAGGCAAGTGCGTTGGGTCGGAGAGGGAAGAAGGCGAAGGGAAAGGCAAAAGCGGCCGAAGCGAGCGAGGTGGTGGATGTCGTGGTGTGCTGTTTGAGCCTGATGGGTGTTAATTGGGTCGGAGGAATATATGAGGCGTGCCGGATCCTCAGGGAGGGGTGAGTCTGCTACCATCGTCTAATCGTCGCCCCCGGTCGTGTCAGAATGGACCCAGCTGACACAGCAGCGGTACATTCCATATCGCTGAAGTAACCTCCCGCTTCATCTCCATCCCCTCCTTCACGGCCAAAATCGAGTCCTTTGGATTCAAACTTGTATCGCAGAAAGCACCCTCCACGCACTTTACCCTGTTTGAGTTTACAAAGGAGGCGCCGGTACCGAGGGGTGCGGCTAGGGGGGAGGAGGGCTGGGCGGAGAGGGTGAAAGAGGGGGAAGAGATCTTGCGGGGGTGTGTCTATAAGAAGCGGTGATTATCTTCAACGGGTATGGGTGGTTTGGGAGGGATCATCGCGTATTCAAGGCAGCGTAGACGTTGATGCATGATGTCTGGCCAGCGGACACTATGTAGCAGTCTATCCGCAAGCGTCTACGCGCCAATACGATGATCAGAGATGAGATCGGCCGAAAACAATTTGACGCGGACGGCTGTTCCTTTCCACACGCCACTCAATCATCCTTCCCACACACCATCCTTCAGATTGATCATCCGCTCCTGTGTGCAAGGACTGCATACCCTGCGCCGGCTCTGAGCGTCCACTGATAGACTTTGAGCAAGCTCAGCTCGGCAAGGCCGTCGTGAAGGACGCAGAGCTTAATCTAACTCCAAAGGGATCGCGTCCCTCATCAACGCCAACACGAACGTGATCAGTGATCTAGAGCTAGTGATATAGCGATCATCGGACCCTTCACTGTACTGATCACACCCATACCGATTAGACTCTTCATCTATCTCGACACTCCGACCATATAGAAGAGCGACACATAGACTCCATATCGCCGGTCACCCCTCGACATGCCCCACCTAGGCGCCCCTCCCCCGGTCAAAAAGCCAAAGGAGCCCCTCTCGACTCCTGTACAAGGATATGATCCCTCATATTCCCACTTGAGCGATACCCAGTCCGAGTACAAGACGATGCAGCCTGACCCGCAGGCGCAGATGTCGCGATGTGAGTTTGGGCCCTTCAGTTCCAATGCGAAGGGTTGATGAACCAACGGGGAGGCCAGAGGACTGATGGAGCAGCACCGGACATATCAAAGGGCAGACCCCAAGCGCCTCCAGCACCGGAAGTAAGCAGGACGTGGGGCTGGTCATGCTGCGGAGTGAGTTGTTGTGCGGCGGTATGTCTGGTCTTCGGGCCCAGGAGCCGGGGAAAAGAGCGGAAGGCAAGGCTTGTAGCTAATATCGCAGTCGGTCGGACAATCCGGTGGGCGGTGATAGATACACGACAAAGTGCTTGTTGGCAGGAGGCCATGCAGCCATAGTGCGGCGAGACAGATGTTCAGGGGATGGGCGGATGACGGTTGGAAACGAAACAAGAGGCAGCCTATAGCATTAGGGGTAACTTAGCTGTATGTACAAAGATATTCACGCCGATCCCCTCCGCTACTCCCCCTTCTCCACCGGCAACCCCTCCACCTCCTCCCTGATCCACTCCCCAATCTCCTTCCAATACCCCGGTATCAGGCACGTATCATTATGCGTCCCACTCGGGAACTCTCTCCATCTGACTTTCCCACCTAGATCTTTCTTCTCCCTGGCCGCGTTTGCTGCCTGACCCTCCTCTTGCCAAGAGGCCTCTTGGACCCTCCCGCCCTCCCTAATTCGCCGGAGTTCCACCATATGCGAAGGAGGCACAAGCTCGTCCTTCTTCCCGCTGAGCATGAGTATCGGCGTGGATTTGCGTATCTTTGGTAGTGAAAGCGCGGCGTCCCATTGTTCAGTGAGGAGGATGGGGAGGAGGAAGCGGGGGATCTGGGGCATTATGGATGGAATGAGAAGGGGAAGAGAGAGAAAGGTATTTTCGATGATGATACCGGAGATCTGGGTGTCAGCATGCGGTCCGTACCAGTCGAATGAGGTACAACGTGGGATGGGGCTCACCATGTCTGGGTGACTCGCTGCCGCATAAAGAGACACAGCTCCGCCGATTGATTGACCGTACACCTGAGGTCTCAGCTCTGGTCTCGGACAGGCACGACACTATATGAGCAGGCAACTGACGATCAACTTTGTCTTGCCAATGAGCGGATGCGCCTGGATGTACTGCAGAGCCGCCTCGACATGTCAGCTATATCCCAGGCGGAGTTGACCTCTGGCTAGCTCACCTCCACATCTATCCGCATCCCTCCACTGTCAGCTGAAAGTACGACATTTGCAAGCGGGGTCATGAGCAGAAGGGCTCACCCAGCTCTGACGCATGGCCCTCTGACTTCCCATACCCCCTGTAACTGAGCATAAAGACATTACACCCATGCTCAACGTTGAACTTTCTCGCGAGCGGTAGTCGGTGTCCCATATTACCTGTTGCGTCAGCTCAGCGACCTTATCGGCTGGGTCTGACCTTGAGCTTACCAGCATTCGCATGGAAGAACACGACCGTCGGTCTGCTCTTGATATACTCCACCGCATCCTCCTTCCCCATTTCTTCCACCCAACCATCCACCTCCGCCTTCATTCTCGCCTTCCTGTCCTCATTACTGAGCGACTGTAGATCTTGTAGTGTCACGGGTCTACGACGAGCGGGAATGAGGTACGCGTGGAGCTTGAGGTGATCGTTCGTCGTGAGGGTGATATCTTCGTAGGGCAATCCGATCTGCGCGGGAGTGGGCACATCTACGCTTGTAAGCTCAGTCCGGTGTCTATTGCTTTCAAAAGTGAGCTGACCTGTGCGTGACCCAGATGGCAGGTTGGAGGGGTATATCAGATGTCGCTGGAAATACCATAATCCGCCAGCGACGAGGACGGACCCAGTCGCTGCTGTTCCGGCGACATACTGTTTGTTCAGTTCCTGTCAGACCTTCAAACCAGATATGTCAGTGGAGCTCCCGCTCACCTTGAGCAGCGTTGCAGCTGAGCTCAGTGACATCTTGCTGGCCACTCTGATGAAGTACAACGGAGGATACCTTCAAGCTGCTCGTCAACGTCTGCCTCATTCTGAAACAGCTAGGTTTATCCAAAGTTTAACCGTCACAGCCAAAAATCGTTCTCCAAGCTTCGCTGCAGCTCAAGCTCGATCAACCATATCATATTCCCTCTCAGTTCATCATCAGCATTATCATACCCACAATGACCCTCGTACTTCCCGGCGATACCGTCTCTCTCCCTTCGACATCGGCACTCACCCTCGGCCCCGGAATCTCAGCCTCTTCCTCCCGATCTTCCGACCCGTATGCCGGTCCCAGCGCCGATGCGTCCTCGAGTTTCATTGCTACTCGCTTAGGCCTGCTTAGTAGTCAGAAGGGCAAAGGGAAAGATACGAGCGAGAGCTACTGGGTGGATGGCCGATCTAAGCGGGTGAGCTGGCAGGCTGCTAAAGATTACAGTCGTCATTGACCGTAAGCTGACGACGTAGTACATCCCGGCGCAGAGGGAACTCGTCCTAGGCACAGTCATCGCTCGGCACTCTGAAGGCTTCAGAGTGGACTTGGGGTCAAGTCAAATGGCTTCGCTAGATGCGTTGGCATTTGAGGGAGCTACGAAGCGGAGCAAGCCGAATCTCAAGGTAAATTTCCGGCCGCATACTCGTCCCCCTTGATCTTGACTTGACTCTTTGCGATCTGAGAGGGGATTCAGCTGATGCAGCAGGTCGGGATGCTGGTGTACGCCCGCGTATCACTCGCCAACAGAGATATGGAAACCGAAATTGAATGCTTCGACGCCGCATCGGGAAAAGCAGAAGGGTTCGGCGAGTTGAAGGGAGGGTTGATGATCACTACCTCGCTCGAGTTCGCACGACAGTGAGCTCTGCTCAACTCCATCGCCTTGCATGAGTCGACTCAGCTGACAACGTAGACTCCTTACACCAAAACACCCCCTCCTCCCCGCTCTCGCCGCGCAGTTCCCGTTCGAGATCGCAGTGGGCATGAATGGGCGAATATGGTTCAAGGCGGGAGATGTCAGCCAGACTATTGCGATCAAGAGGGTGCTGGAGAGGGCGGAGAAGGGTGAGGTGGGGACGGGGAAGGAGGAGGTGGGGAGGGCGGTAAGGGAGTTTGCTGCGTAAAGGCGGGAGGAAGGGGTGGGGATGATGTATGCTTACTTCTGAGCCAGGACCTCAATCTACTGACTACGTTGCTTATTCGGCAAGGGGAAAGTTGATCGTCCTACGATTGGATATCTCTGTAACGCCCGCATACTGACATTATTCGTTCTCCCACAATGCCAAAAAATGAACTGCTGATACTCGGATCCTTGCAAGAATCTCTCATCCTGTACTTGCAAAATGTCATCACATCGACCGCTACTATGACGCACTCAGCAGCGGAATTGAAGGGAGGACTGATTGAAGAGAGGGAGAGGATGGATTCTACGGGCTCTCACAGTCCAACCTCTGGATGCGATTTGCAAGCTTAGGTATTCAGGGGATGATCACCACGCGCACTGATCGGGGACATGTATACGACTTCATTTCGATTATGGTACAGTATGATCATCAGGATTCACAGGGGATCCTCGGCCAGTTGTGCTCGATGGCACGAAGCAGCACAGGATCTACGCCTGGTCTTCCAAAGCCCGCTTCAACACCCCAGGCCAGTACTCAGAGGCAGGCTTGTCAAAGCGATTTGAGGCGATGCTGGCGCCATTGAGAGTATACGGCGTGACGGCCGCTTGCACTCGCGCCATGATCTTGCGGCTGGCTTCCACGTCCGCTCCCCAGCCTTTCTTTAGAGCACCCTTAAGCTCCTTCTGCGAGACTGCACCCACCGACAGCTTCTCCAAGTGCTTATTCTCGTTGCAGGTCTTCCTGAGAAAGGTGGAGACTTTGGCGGTCCACTTCTCTAACGCGGCATCCTCCTCGTCGACCTGGTCCTTGAGCCACGTCTCGGTCAGACCCTCATAGAAGCTCGTGTCGACGCGGATGCTGTGCCACAACGTGGACAGCCTCGCGTAGAGTTCAGCGATGAGAGGGAGGTCGACGTCCTTCTCATCGAGCGATACCCACTCGGGAGAGAGGGTGGAGAGGGTGTACTTGGGGACCGGGCGCCACTTCCATTCGTTGTCAAACTCCTCATTGAGCGCGCAGGCGATAACGAACTTCGATTTGAGACGAGTCTTGAGAGCAGTGAGGCCTGCATCGGCCGCTGCGGTGGACACATTGGTCTGCCCGGTTGTGGGCTGTGAGGCACTCATCTTGTGAGTTGTACGTCGAAGGGGAAAAGCAATAGCTAGGACGCGAGTGAGTGGCGAATGCGTTGGATGAGTGGGCGGCGAGAGAGGTGCTTGCAATCGAGAAAGGTGGACCGACTAAATACTCCTGGCGGGAAGCGCAGGCTGGTACTTCACAAGGGTGCAGTAGAAGGGATAAGCTCTCCAGATCGCGTGTCAATTATCCGATAAGGCAGTGCATCTCGGGGAGGACGAATCAAAGGACTGCAATGCTCACACGCGTTTCGCCGCGACAAGATAGGCTGGAAGGACCAACGTAGCTAGATCACGGACGAAGAGGTAAGGGATGACGACAGACATCACGGCATGGATAAGCAGACCAGCGTCACAGATCCAATCTGGAACAGCACAGGACAAAGGCAGGAGATCTTGCAGGCTTCCGAGAGCTGCACTGACTTCTGTGGCACTGGCCGCGGCATCGGCCCTGGCCATGGTAGATCTTGGACAGCCAGCTAGCTCGCACATTACGTGTACCGCCTTCCCACTCTAGCGAGAACATATGCGACCGACACAAGCTTCTGCTTCGCCTTGAAGGCCGAGAAACGAACCATAGCCACAGCCATAGCTATACTTGCTGCTACGTCGTGCGCCATCATCCGGCCGCGGAGCAGCCCGGAGCGGGTATGATGATATCAGCAACACATTCCTCCGGATTCGAAAGCCGGGAATCGCCATGCTGTGCCAGCTGTACCGCGCCGCGCGGATCGGAGCATGCCCTGCTCAGCCTGCGGGTCATCTGACCGGTGCGAATGGATCTTGGCCTTGGCTACTCTTTACCGCGACAGCGGAGCTCGATGGTGCGTGTTGGCGCGACGGCTCGCGCGAGTCTCACTGGGAATACCTTTCGGTCTGTACTGGCTATGGCTACCAGCAGCTCTGCATAGCTGCATGGGCAGCCGTGATATAGGATAGTGCGGCGGGGCATTACCGGGAGATATCAAGCATCACATCGATATTTAGCTCTGAGCGTCTTGGCAATACCGTGTTGCGTCATCGGACTTGCGGCGGACATCAGCGCGCGGAAGCGGTTGGACCCGCCGGACCCGCCGCGGGCCGGTTGAGCTTGAGTTAGACACCCTTGATAGCTTCATCTCGCTTCAAGCTTACCTATCCGTTCACCAACCTCAGTCTGACTTCAAATAGATAGCAGTCTCCCCAGCTCCACGTCCTCCCACCTCAGCATTTCATATCCACTACGCCACAATGTCGCTTCGCACAGTCAACACACAGCAACTCACCAACATTGGCGCGGGGAGCGTTCCATGCATGGAGACGGGATGGCCTGGAGCGACCTATGGACAAGTGAGTTCCGATGATCTCTAGATAGCTGATGGGTAGAGCGGGGTACGAGCGAACGAGACGCTCCAGATCGTCTTCAAAGGCACGCCGCCGTTCTTCCTCACAAACACGTGAGTCCCTTTCCTTCGGAGATGAGCATGTAGCATCACCGGGGCAATTCTCCCGCTGACGTCTAGTATCTGTGAGAACCAATATCAGAGGGCCAATTGTTGGGTCAGTCGTGATGCACTACATGGGAAGGGATCGTCGCTGATATGGCAGTGCGGTGTAGCCAACCTCAACCTGACTGGTAACGCCTACAATTGGACCGTCTCGACCTTTCCAAACACTGCGAACGGTAACTCTCAGCCGTCCGAGCTCTTTGCTCAGGGGCTGGGTCATTCACTGTGGGTACTCGAGCCTATACTGCAGGTTGATTGCTAGCTGAAAGAGACAGGGTGTGGACCGCCATCCAACGCAATAGTACCGGGGGATTGAGTTCGGCCTTTTCATATAGCCCCAACTTCACCCTATCCAGCACGTCATACGATACGTCGGATGCATCCCCCACGACGGGCAAGCCGGCTATCGGGTGAGTTGCGCGGCTGACAGCTTATTGTGCCGATGCTGATGTGGACAGAGTGACGGGCTTGAGTGTTCTGATGTTGGCCGTTTTGGGCGTGATGGGCGGTCTTTGAGGTCAATGTATGTGGCATTCTTGGAAGGAGAACTTCGTTGTATGATGTGAGAATAACCCGCTGGAAGCTATACAGCGTCTGCACTAACCACTCCTGACACCTCACTATGGCTTCAAACCTTCTCTTTGGACCACTGATGGGTTTGAAGTCAGCAGGCTCAAGCTCGCGTTAGCAAAGGCCTCTCCGCGACGGCCGTCATTCTCGGCTGCGCTCTCACCGCAGGCGATCAGCCTGGCCAAGTCAGTCGACGAGTACACGATCCCGCTACGATATACAGGTAAAGGAAAGGCTTTACAGTACTATGGACTCACCGACGTATGTCGGCCGGTCAAGCTTTGCCAGTTCCGTCTCTCGATCAGGCTCCATGAGTCAATCAAAAAAGGATCTAACAAAACGTAAGGCCTGCACCTCAGGCCGAGTGTAACATATGCCACGAATCCGACGCGTTGGTAGCCTCATCCTCCTAAGCATCAATGAGTCCGTTACCTATCATACTTCTCCGCTCACCAAGCTAGTTACCATTTGATTCGAGGATTATCATCATGGCCGTCACCAGGTTCCGCATCGAGTCCAAGACGGATCATGAACACCATATTGAATGTGACGAATACAAAAGGGTTCATGAAGACTGGACCCGCTCAGAGGTAGTCTGCACTCTCTCCACCCTGGACGGACAGGGAGATCCCCTTCCTACGGAGGAAAAGAGGGTTGTTTACGCCAGGGGAGAACCCCACACGATCGCTTCCAGCATGCAAGCGATCTTGAGCAATCATCAACTCATGTCTGGAACGGATTGCTTCATCTGTTCGCTGACTCAGACTCAGAGCCGCTTCACGGACAAGGCCCTCCGCTGGGACCTCCACTCCTTCCATCAGCGATTCCGCCGCGCTGGCGAGGTTCGCTCTTTGACGCGCTCGTGCTCAGATCACGGTGACCACGACGAGACGCATCATGTCTTCTTGGAAACGGGGTCCATTCAGATCAATCACCACCTCAATCGTCCCGCTTTCCGAGTCTCCTACACCACAATCGAAGCTGGTCAGCGCCGCAACATCGCCACTTTGCTGCTCACATCGGGTGATGGACCGGAGGAAGGGGAGAAGTTGTTCGACGATGCCTTTCCTTCGGACTTCTTATCCACCTGTCTACTCGAGCGACTGAAGAAGATGCCAATCGTCTTCTATCCTCCGCCATCAAAACACACTACCGATGCACAGCAGACCGTATGGCGCGGTATGAATTGGAAAGCGGTCTTGGGCAGTTTCAAGCTGTTCACCGTGGGGGCGAATGAGCGGGTCTTCGAGGAGAGCGAGAGGGGGTCTGCGACGCTGAGCTGTCTCAGCTCTGATGCTGGTCTGCGAGCAGCTCCGGCTGACGCGGACGATTTCGCCCATGTCTGGATCCCGGGAGCCGAACAGTTCAAGCTCTTCGCGCAAGAGGATATCGTAGCTTCTCTCCACGTTCTTTTGAGATCATGTATAGCGAAAGTGGTGCTGGCAGCCGAGTGTGTGTATTTTGATGTCATGGAACGTCGAGCTGCGCCCCATATGTCTCTTTGCCATCCACCCTTGTGCCACTCAAAGTCTCTCAAAGTGCCACCCGCCTCATTCCTCATTTACCGGAAGCGGTAACAAATTAAACGCGTGTTTCAGGGCTTGGCGGGGAAAAGAACACAAGGACGTGCCTGGCTGTGCAACTCTGAAAGGCAAACCTTAGCTGGCTATCTGACTCACCACTTCACTCTATTACTGTCCATATCCCCTTCAGCTTCAGCGACGACAATCGATCCATCAGGCTGGTCCTGTCTGTACATACGCTCTACCACTACCTGTGCATATCAACCTTTGTAACGACTCCCAGAAGAACCAAGTAGACGCGATGCTCGACGTCAAGAAAAAGCTGTCATCCTTTATCCCTTCAGTAAGCTTCCTGCATCAACTTAAAGTAGTGGCGGGCAGCTGATAGCTAGTCTGCGCGGGCGCAGCTCCAGAATGTATTGACGGTCGAGTGGGACACGCACAAGACTGTGCTCGTTCAGGTTCCAGGCGCGGAGCCGGAGCGGGGCCTCGATATGGAGATGGGCGGGATGTCGCGGGATACCGCTAGGGACAATTATGGTCGGCTGGATGATGACGACGAGGTGAGCTTTGACATTCGCTTTTGCCCATAGCAAATGACATAGCTGACAATGCAGGAGGCCGAAGCGCTCTTCGATCACTCCAAATTCGACGAGTCGCACGCCCGATGGAAAGCTAGCAAATCCTCCTCCTCTTCCTCTTCCCGGGAGAACACACAACCCAAATCACGCGCTCCCGCACCCCCACCGATCGCTCCTCGTCCGTACGACTACGCCGAGAACCCCTTCGACGAGACGTCCCCCTCATACCAGGCTTCCTTTGGCCAGGACTACCAGCAACAGCGGCAGTATGGCCAGCCGGGACAGGATCAAAGTGGGCAGGGAAAGTCGTGGACGACGTTTGGTGAGGGGAGGGTGGGCCAGGTCAAGCAGTCACAGGGGTACGGGCAAGGACAGGGACAGGGACAGGGAGCCAACCCGTGGGGAGCGGGAGGGCAGTGGAGTCAGGCGTCGAGCCCGACGAGCTCGAGAGGGACGAGGGAATCGGCAAACTATGAGGCCGCGGACCCTTTCAGGTGATCAGACGCGATGTAGAATCTGGTCGGCGCAGAGAGCGATCGCTGTAGGATATGAGGGGAGGGGGTTTGTATCTGCTTTGGCTATCCGAGGGATGTCTTATCTTGTGTTTTTGGCCCACTTCGCCGTGCTGAACGGACACGCAGCTCAGCGCAGCTTCTCCAGCTCACCGATACTGACTGATGATGAGAATACGCAGATAGTATACATGACTTACTACAACTCTACAGACACGACACACGATACAATACAACCCCGACTACCTACCTATCGATATCTATGAACCCAAAATTGTCCTCTCCTCTCTCCCTACCTACCACCTCAGAACTTCCCCAACGACACACAAGACGCGCTCGCCCTGCTGGGAAACACCACCGACCCCTTCCGCCTCTGTTGCACCGGCACCGACCACGGACTCAGCGCCGTCTCCTCCGCGCCTGGGGATCCCGCGGGCGTCAGACATCCCAACGACGACGAGGAATCCGAATCCGAAACGGCCGCATCGCTGGCCGAGTCCTCCTGATCCCCACTGTCCTCCAAGTCCGATAAGAGTGACGAACACGACAGTGCGATACTATCCCGGTTCCCATTCCTCCGCCACTGCTCCGCGAGGTACGCCGCCGCCTCCGCGTCCTCCGGCGAGAGATCCACTTCATGCCGATCCCGGACCGCCGCCCTGAGCCGAGACATTGGAATTGGGATGGAAGTGTACGTGGACGTGGGGCGCAGAGTGAGGGCGTACTCTAGGTCACAGACCTCCTCGGGCTCTGGGGATTCCATGATGATCTCGGGGATGGATGGGGAGGGGATGAGCCGTTTAGTCGACTCGGCGGAGCTCGGTGTGGGGGATGGGAGTCCGGGGAGGAGGGAGAATGGCTCGAATAGGTCCAGAGCGGCGAGTCGGGGCGCGGAGATGGGGATGGAGGAGGAGGTCATTGAGTCCCGGCTGAACCATTGGGCGGGTGAGGGCGGTTTAGGGGTGGGTGGTCGAGCCGGCCGACGAGGGGGAGTAGGGAAGTGAAGTATGTCGCCAAATGCGGAGGTCGACGATGACGAGGGAAGGGTTTTGGGAGTGGACATGGGACCGAGGGAGAGGTGCGTGGTGGAGAAGGACTTGAGGGCGTAGAGGCTATTTGCGGTATGCTTGGACACTACGAGAGGAGTAGTGGGCGCGGAGGAGGTATTCCGCATGGGCATGATGAGCGGGGCTGGACGAGCCGGTCGAGGTGGCGCCGAGACTGGTCGAGGAGGTAGCTGCTGGAGTTGCAGCTGGTCAGACGTGGGGTGTTGGCAGGTAGGGCAGCAGATGATAGGGGAGGTGATGACCGGCGGTACCGCGCGGAGGTCTGAGGATTTCATATAAGCTGGATATCTACCTATTCAGCTGCCGTGTCTCATACAGAATGGGGAATGGGCACTTACGCTGGTCTCCTGGTCAGACTACTCCATAATGACCGTATCATCCCCTTCTCAGACTTGTCTCCCCGCTTCGGTCCCGTGAAACTCATAAGCATCTTGCTGTACCGCCTGCTTGCCTGCTAGCGGGTATTCGATGGGCTGGGCAAGCTACGAGTGATGATCAGATCAGTTGAGGTTGATCAAAGGCCGTGAGTGTAAGTGTAAGTGGACTTGTGGAAAGACGTTCCTGGTCGACGAGACATCTCACCTACCTATATATCGTCCCGTCCTCCCATTCTACCCTCCCCCTCCTCTCGAGGTAGGCAGCATCAACATTCAGACGCACATCACGAGCCCAGCGCAAGCGCCCCGGTACCTCCCTCTCCTGCGTGACATCACCATGGTCGGAAATGTAGAATGGCAGACCACAGCAATAAATTGCGTCTCGAGACATCACCAATAAATGCACGGGTCGCAGGTGATCGATATCGGGAGCCACATTATTCCGCCATTCCAGGCGCCTAGCGAGCACAGCGGAGAAGGGTCGGTGAGACAGGCGATCAGTAGATCGACCGGATGATGGAGGTGGAATGGGAACGGTAGCGAGACATTGGGCGTGATGCCAGCGGTGTGATGGTGCCTGTCCCGAAAGATCGTCGCAGGCGCAGGCGCAGGACGAGCCGGAGCGGGGAAAGAAGGCCATTCCGTTGCAATGCGGGCAGTCTCAGAAGCTGAGGAGGCGGGCACCTTGGAAGGTCGTGTTGAATGGGGAAATACCCGAAGGTGTCTCAAATTCTGATCGCAACTGCCGCTTGCGGGTAGATCGGATTAGGAAATTGACCTCCACTCTGGTGGTCCACCCGCTCGGACCTGATCTTCTGCCGCTAGGCCTCGCCTTCGGCACCTCAGCTGACAAGTGGCTGTCTGGACTTCGCCAAGCCCAGGCGACCCGCCCGTGCGCCCGCTCCATCAGCTGACGGTCCATCTGCGACATCATGCATAGGAACGTGCCCTTCTACAATCTAGGCTCTGGCATTGCTGAGTCTGGCGACAACGGATCATTTGACCTGCTCTACAGCTGTAGCTGATGACACCTGACTACATCGTTATCAAACGAAAGAAGAGAGAAAACACTAGGAGAAATAACAACCGGATCCCATCTCTAAAACTACTTTAGAAGCTTATGCAGAGGCTTCACGTGCCTTGGCAGCCGACGCCATCATGTTAAGAGCTGGATCATATCAGCTACTGCCTCTTTTCGGTTCCTTTTCGGTTCGGGAAATAACAGCAACTCACCAGACCCAGCCTTGAACCACTCCCACTGTCCCTCGTTGATACTCGTCGTCGACAAAATCTTCTCGGTACTTCCATCCTCGTGCTTGATTTCAAGCTCAATGTCCTGTCCGGGCTTGAACGAGTTGAGGCCGAGGATCGAGATCTTGTCGGTACCCGAGATCTTGTCGTAGTCGGCGCCATTCTTGAACCAGAGGGGGAGCATACTGGCATGATCAGCATGGTCCCCTTTTCTGACATCTCCCTGCGCATAACGAGACGACCTACCCCTGCTTCTTCAAGTTGGTCTCGTGGATACGGGCAAACGATCGGCAGAGGACAGCGGCACCACCGAGGAATCGAGGCTCGAGGGCGGCGTGTTCACGCGAAGATCCCTCTCCGTAGTTTTCGTCACCGACGACAATCCATGGGATACCGGCATCACGGTAGGCACTGATCGTGTGAGCTAACATTCCACCCAACATTCTGCAGCAGATCGCTAAACTCACGCAGCAACAGTGGGGACAGCGCCAAACTCGCCAGTCTTCTGGTTAAGAATCTTGTTGGCCTCTCCAGAGTCGGCGTTGATAGCTCCAATAAGACAGTTTTCTACCTCGTCAGCTCTGTCTCCTCTCTCCTCGACGGACTGAACCCACGCGAGATGTTCTCCAAGTGTCCACGGTACTTCAACCAAGGTCCACCGGCGGAAATGTGATCAGTCGTGCACTTTCCCTTCGCCTTGATGAGCACCGGCGCGTCGATAATGTCCTTGCCGTCCCATGGCTTGAAGGGGGTGAGGAGCTGCAGACGGTCGGACGAGGGGGAGACCGCAACGTTGACGGACGAACCGTCCTTGGGAGGAGCCTGGAAGGTGTTCTCTCCCGGGTCGTAACCGCGCGATGGGAGCTCGTCACCGCGGGGCTCGGTGAACTTGAACTCCTTGCCGTCAGAGCCCTTGAGCGAGTCGGTGAGGGGGTTGAAGGTGAGGTCGCCGGCAAAGATCATGGCGGTGACGAGATCGGGGGAGGCGACAAAGGCGTGCGTGGCGGGATTGGCATCGTTACGTCCGGTGAAGTTTCGGTTGTACGAGGTGATGACTGACTGTCAGTCTGACCCTTCCCGCTTCTTCCTCGTAAGACTCACTGGAGTTCTTCTCGCCCTTCTGGATGTCCTGACGGTCCCATTGCCCAATGCACGGTCCGCAAGCATTGGCAAGCACAACACCTCCAATGTCCTCGAACGTCTCAATCATACCGTCCCGAGCAATGGTGGCGCGAACCTGCTCGGATCCGGGCGTGATGGTGAAGAGCGACTTGGCCTTGAGACCGTGGGCCGCGGCCTCCCGGGCAATGTGGGCCGAACGAGACATGTCCTCGTAGGACGAGTTGGTGCATGAGCCGATCAGTCCAACCTTGAGCTCCGCAGGCCAGTCGTTCTTCTTGACCTCGGCGGCGAACTTGGAGATGGGGGTGGCGAGATCGGGGGTGAAGGGGCCGTTAACGTGGGGTTCGAGCTCGGAGAGGTTCTACCTATCAGCAAAGCCCACTATATGATATATGAGAGAACCCACAATCTCGATGCGCTGGTCGTACTCGCATCCCTCGTCCGGGGTCAGGTTGTGCCTGAACTCATTGGCGTACGAGGCAATGTCGGACCGGTTGGTAGCCTCGAGGTAGCCCTGCATCTTCGAGTTGTACGGGAAGAGCGAGGTGGTGGCTCCGATTTCGGCACCCATGTTACAGATGGTGGCCATACCGGTACATGAGAGGGTGTCGACACCGGGACCAAAGTACTCGATGATGGCGCCAGTTCCGCCCTTGACGGTGAGGATGCCGGCGACCTTGAGGATGATGTCTGAATGTCAGCTCAAATACTGCTTCTTGTCTGCTTTAGCTTACCCTTGGGGGTGGTCCATCCAGACATCTTGCCGTCGAGGTAGACACCGATGACCTTGGGCGCCTTAAGCTCCCATGGGATACCAGCCATGACGTCAACAGCGTCGGCTCCTCCGACACCGCAGGCAACCATACCGAGACCACCGGCGTTGGGGGTGTGCGAGTCGGTACCGATCATCATGAGACCGGGAGCGGCGTAGTTCTCCAGGATGATTTGGTGACTGTAGAGTCAGCCCATCTGCGTCGGAATCTCCTGCACGAGGCGCAACTCACATAATACCGGATCCCGGCTTCCAGAAGCCAATCCCGTACTTGGCACAAGCAGTCGCCAAAAAGTCGTACACCTCCTTGTTGATGTCAATCGCGCGTGCGAGGTCCTTGACACCGCCAATCTGAGCCTGGATCAAGTGGTCGCAGTGGACCGAGGTGGGCACGGCGGTTTGGGGGAGACCGGCCGACATGAATTGGAGGATAGCCATTTGGGCGGTAGCGTCCTGGCAGGCGACTCGCTAAGGGTATCAGCTTGGCCCAAAAGACGAACAAAGGCTAGCTCACGTCAGGACGGAGCTTGAGGTAAGAGACACCACGCTGGATGTCCTGCTCGTGCGGGTTGTCCAAGTGACCGTAGACGATCTTCTCGGCGAGGGTGAGGGGGGTGTTGAGTCTGGAAGTCAGCGGGAGCGCCAGACATTTGGTGCTATGCCACTCGATCCCCCCCTCGAACTGCTCTCCTTCCGCCTAGTCCCTGCCTCTCCTCTGCGCAACGCGCCTTCCCATACCTCACACATTCCACGCGCAAGACATCCCCACATCCTCCCTTGTCCCTGCCCTGTGCTGGTCCTTGACTCACCTTGACCGAACAACCTGGAGATTGTCCTCAATCCTCTGGTAGTTGATGTACCGCCCCTGTTCGAGGTTGCTCATCTCTACCTTTCTGTCTCCAATCGACGACTTTACAGTCGCCATGCTCCTGCCAGCGAGCATGGAGCTGCGCGAGAGCCCGGCGGCTCCGCGGAGGGAGGACCCGACAAGGCGGGACATGTTCGCTGAGTGTTTGGGGATTACTGAGGTGGGGAGGGAGTGAGTGATGTATAGAGGTAAGAGGTAAGCGTGAGAGCTGGTAGAATTAGTTTGGTGTGAGAGCGGCAAGAGGTTGGACCGGTCTCTAGCTCCTTCTTATTCCTGCCACATGATAGGTCAAAAGGTTATCGGCCGCACAAAGCCGGTCTCTACTAGGCAATGACGTGGCATTATTTTGATAAGGATCGGCTCTATTCGGCTACTCGTCGCGGTGTAAAGCCGAAAGCTCCCCTGACAGTGCTGGCTCCCTCTCACCCTTTGCTCTATGCTCAGCTCAGCGAGAGAGTCTGCTCGCTGACTATGGAGAGGTAGGGCTACACTGCGGATACTCATGGAGCTCTTCAACTTCGAACCTCAAGAAGACGGCAGGAATGCTGCCCCTTTGACACATTCCTCACATCATTCGCTGGAATCTTCCATTCGCACTGACCATGGAACGCACACACAACACTCCGAAGCTCAGACTTTCGTGCCTGCCATCAAACCAAACCTTGTTACTGATCTGATCTGGCGCCCCTAAGTCTACTCGGGAAGATGCGGCGCCCTTGCCGAGACTAGAACATCGTACGATACCCTCGAATCTGAGGAACAATGGGCGCCTGCTCGTCCACACACACACACGACCCTCCCTTTCCTCGCCCTCAACCCCATGGTATCAGCCTCGGCCGAGCGATAGATTCCCCCCAATCCCACTCTAGCCCTCCGCTGCCGAGCTAGCGAGCTGTCCCGAAGCCCTATGCCCCCCCGGAAGAGATCGGGATAAAAAACAAGCTTCTGACCTTCTGTCCCTGCCCTGAAACTGATGGAGGCGGATAACACAGCCCCTTCAGCTGATGCTACTTATCCCCATCGAAGCCTTTGCCGCCGGCCCCCCTTCTTCCTCCTCTTTACCTTCATCTTTCACATCTCTCTGCGTCTCCATCTCTGCTCTCTGCTCTTTAGTCTCGCTAGATTCCACTCGCATCTCCGCATCACATAACGACCACACCAAGGATCTCACTCAGCTTTCTTCTTGGCCTTTTTCATCCATTTCTTTCCGTCTTCTGGGTGCTCCCGTCTCTCTTCCTTCTCTCGCTCTTCAGACCTAGCTAGCAGTGTTCTCTTCCTCTTGATTTTATTGCTTCTCTTACAGACTCATCTCTCTCTTTCTCTCTTTCTATCTTCTCGGTTGCCTTTCTTCCTACTTTGCCTCATACGCTCGGATCTCTCGCCACAGCTTTAGGAACGACCAGGTGAGTCATCATCCTACCATTCCTCAACCCGTATTCCGTTTCAACCCCTAAGCTGACATTCCAGAACTGCCCTTCGATTCTGTCCTCACATCTCATCCCTCAACAAGCGACACCCCAACATCACCCACATGTCCCAGACCGCCTTCTTCCCTGGCTCTGCTCCTTCCTCGTCATACTACTCCACCGAGAACCCCTTCTCTTACGGCTTCAACGGAGGTGAAGAATACAGCTTCGACCCAACCTGTAAGTTAGCTTGCTCGAGCAGAGGAAAAGACCGGGCCAAGCTGACACGTCAGTCTCGCCCGATATGAGTCGATACCTCAAGTCCCCTACGCCCGCCTCCGGTCAGGAAACGGAAGGACACACCCACACGCACTCAGCTTCGAATCAAGGTGAATTCCGACGCTTCATCAGTACCGTCATACTTCCTCTCTCCCCCTCAACACGCTCCTCCTCTCCGTCTTCCCAACCCCTCAGCTTTCCTGGCTTGATGCTGATAACCAGTCCAATCACCAAGCTCATTCGATATGAGCAATCTCACCCTCCGCTCACCTACCGGCCCCCAACCTCAAAGCCAGCCTATCCCCATCACCACCACCTCCGGCCAGTATTCGCACCCCGCATACTCGGGACTTGATCAAGCGTCAAGCCTGCCGTACAGACACGGCGATGGACTGCTGTATCACCCATACTCCAGACCAGGTATGTCAAGCTCACCCGTCTCGTCAGCCAAACCCCTTCTCACCTCTACGCCTACGTGCACCGACACTTCAATCAGTAGGAATCAGTAAGGAACCATACTGACCCACAGACCAAGCCCACTTCCCACTCCGCTCCCCACCCGGCTCATCCCGCTCCGTCAACTCTGGCGCCCTCTCCTCCGCCCTCGTCTCCCCCATGTCAGACAACGCCGACATGTCGCCCCTCCACCTCGGCTACAACGCGTACCACTACATCGCCAGCCCGCTCAACTCTTACGGCGTCCTCGGCGGTGGGACTGGGACTGACGCAGCGAATGGGAATGGGACTGGGCATGGGGTTGACGACACCCCGCGAGACATGATCGGTCTAGGGCTTATAGGAGGTGTGCGTTATCCCCGGACCGGAGTCGGGATGGGACAAGGGACAGGCCAGATCCCGCAATACCCGCCAGGGGTAAGGGGGAGGGGCAGGGCAGTCAGAGGTGGCAGAGGCGGAGGAGGCGGCTTGGGGCGAGGTGGCAGGAAGTCCAGCGGGGGAGGTGGGGTGAAGCAGGAGGATGAAGACGAGGACGATGATGCCGAAGGGGAGAGGTGAGCTGTCTGACCATCACCCGTTATGGATATGAAAGCAGCTGACGATACAGCGTCGCAGGGGAGATGCTTAACGGCACGCACAAGTCCCACCTTGAGAAAGTGAGCTCGTCCGCCGTCGCCTTGTCTGCACCGAACCAAGCTGATGATCCAGCACCGCCGCCGTGTCCTCAAGAGCCACTTCAAGGCCCTTTCCGACGAGCTCCAGACCGCCGGCGGAATGACCAAGATCACCAAAGCTGGGACGCTCGATCGAGGTGAGCTGGCCCCCTACTTCCACGGCTTTGTGTAGTACCTAGCTGACATGCCAGCTACCTCGTACATCCAGGAACTCAAAGCGGCCATGAACAGCACTACTCACACTCTCGAGTACCTCCAGCAGGAGTTGATGAAGGAGCGCCAGGCGCATGTGGAGACGCAGCGGTCAGTTTCATCTGACTCGTCCGTGCTTTTGAGGAGGGCGAAGCTGATATCTCAGGCTGAACGCGGAGCTTTCCAGAGCCCTAGCGGCGAGATCAGCCAGCGGAAGCGGTAGTCCCCGCGCCTGAGCTCCTCTCGCGCTGTGCAGCTGTGATTATCTCCGGATCCAAAACGACCAACGACCATAACGACTTTACGACCAATAACGACCATCATGCAATCTATACACGATTCCCGGGACTCGACACTCTTCCCTATCTACCCTTCCCCCCCCATCACATCTCGTCAATGTGCAGCGGCCCCCTACGCTCTCACATCCCTCAACCTACCTCTGTCTATCCAAGACCGGGACATCCTCTCCGGCCGACACCCTCGGACGTCCCCGCTACGCTCCTCGGGACTCACGGCCTATCCCCCCTCTCCACCTCCTGCTTCCACAACCCACATCCTTCATCCCGCTCTCGCGGCGGCGCCACCAACACGGACCCCTCTTGCACCAACCATATCGATAGCGGCCGGACCGTTGCTTTCTGCCTCTCACTATTCCCGCTCTCGATGAGACGGGGATGGCGAGTTGCGACTGGGTCGATAGGTGCGAGAAGGGCCGGGAGGGCGGGGCTATCGATAGCGGCTGGTCCGTTGCTTTTGCTATTTCTCTGCTGTTCTTGATGAACGCGGAGAGTGGCGAATGGGTCGATCGTGGAGGCTGGAGTGAGGGAAGAGGCGGCGGCGGCGGCGGCGGATAGGCTTGATGCTGGTAGGGTATGGGAATGGCTACGAACCATCTTCTGTGACATACATACCATTCAAAATTCTCTTTGGCCTTAGGCTTTCAACTTTATGTACCTTTACACCTTCAGATAGTCTTTCTGCCTCGTATTAGCAATCTATGTGACTCCGTAATCTCTTGTACAGGTAGCACTGCTGGTTTGGTACTCGCAGGTCAGAGGGAGACCTGACATGTCACCGCTTGGCGAAGGCAGGCATTCAAGACTTGGCTGCTATGTTCTTTCAGGTCAAGACGTCCTTCCTACTGTCCTCACAGCAGTCCTCATGTTGCGCTGAGATCGCTTGCCTCTTTCCTGTTCTATACCGCATACTGAGCTGGCCTCAAGGTGCCTTCCTGACAGTCCTTATCCCCCTAAGTCTAGCATAGCAGATGCGGGCACACAAACAAGGTCAAGGTCGAGGTTACAATTGTAGTTGCTGTCGACGTCTAAGCCATCTGCACGTGAACAGCAATGCATTGCTGAGCACGCCCTGAACTTTGCAGCGATCCATGCACCCACTACATGCAGAGGGCTGCCCGGACTAAAGCCCGGATTGAGACTCAGCATTACAGTAGACGTAGTTCATAATCATATACACTACATATCATATATGTATAGTGAGTCGGAGGAGAAAAGATATCCGCGCGTTCTCAAGCCTCGTCAATCAGTAGACCACCACGGAGGTACATCACAGAGACTTTAGAAGCTCGGTGACCTTGGCGACCTCGTCTTGCGTTGCTCCCTCATCAAAAGACGCCACAAGAGAGTCCAGAAGCACAGTGACCTCTTCGACGGTGTCTGGGGCCTCTCTATCATCAGGCCAAATCTGCAATTTGTAAGCCTCCTCATCTGCCGCAAGCACTGCCTCCATCGCCGCTGTGCGTGCGATGTCTGCATTGGCGAGCTCCTTCCCCCCTGCATCGCCCTCAATCTGAATGTCAACGGCTGACTTCGCCAATCCCACGAACTTGCCGAAAGCCTCCGCCAGCTTGATGAACGCATCGAGCCTCTCCTTCTTGTACTCGTTCTCAGCGTAGGTCGACTCCAGCGCTGTAAGACCGGAGATGCCTTGCTGCACATTGAGTGTGATCTTGGGGAAGAGCGAGTCGTGGAACTTCTTGACAGAATCGCAAGCGGTATTCAGCAGTGAGATAGCGGAGCTGAAGTCGACATCAGATTTACCCGTAGATCCTTCGAGTGCATTCTTGATAGTACGCCGCGAAGTGATGCGATCGGCGATGAGCTGACAAAAGTCGTCGATTTCGTAGAGCTCACTTTCCCATCCAAACCGCGGGAGGTGGCCTTGGTAGGGCTCCGGGTTTCGAATCGGCGTCGACTAGATGATCAGCGCGTGCATACTCGGTATCGAACATCGTCACGGATACTAACCGTCAACTCAACCACGGGAATTCCTGCAAACAATGCCGCCGACCTGGCGGTCTGGCGGGCGTCATCACTGCAGGACTTCGCAATGCGCACCTCCTGATCCACAGTCCAGAAGCCGCGCAGGTGATTGAGACTCGTGCACACCGTCACGCCTTCGAGTCCCTCCACGCTGTCGCTCACACTGTGTAGCTCTCGACGCTCGGCCCAGTCTTCCATGACCTCGCTACGTTAGCGCTGACCATCGAAGAGGCATTCCGAGAGGAGCCATTACATACCTTCTCATTCATTCTTGGTGTAGGCATAGCGGTAGACATGTTTGGTGTTGCTGTGATAACCTTCTGTGGTCTCAACGAGTCCAAATCGGTCGAACGAGGATGAGTGGCAATACGAAGAGTCTTGGGGGGGGGGGGGGAAGTGGGGGGCGTGCGCCGCGCACTGGGAGCGGGCACCCCCGCCGAATTCCCCTCATCCGAGCATCCCTTCAACACACAGCGTAAATGCGAAAAGGCGATGGCGTGGGGCGCAATGGTCAGGAGTTAGGGTACAAAGGATCTCGTGCGTACTGCAACCCGATAATAACGCGTGGCTGCTGAGCGTGGCGATACGGCAAGACTGGCCTGGGCCATTGTCCCACACATATGCCCTGTGCAGGGGTTTTTCGTGGTTCAACGTCGAGCCACGACCGCGGACAACCCGGCCCCGGGTTGCCGTCAGCGGACCTGATCAGTATCCCTGATCAGTATTCAAGTTGACGTTGATCGATCACATTGACACAGGGGCAGACGTCCCCGTCAACCTCATTATTGGATGAGGTCGGGCTCCTGAGACTTAATGACATATCGTATCGCTTGACAATCGCTATCCCATCTGAATAGTCAGACCAAAGTACACCGGGTCCCGCCCGCCTTCGGACCTGCTCGCTTAGTACCAACTCGACCTATATGTCCAGACGATGAGCTTGTCCGTAATCATCGATCTAGCTTCGGCCCTTCATCTGAGATTTGTCAGCTCAGTCCACTATCCGCAGAGCGTAACGGATCAACCATGAAGCGCGCACTGGATCAGGCAAAGGGCGACTTACGAAGTCGACAAAGAGGTTGAGGCAGACAAGATCCTCATCGTCCACCGAGTACCCGCGGACCGAGACAACAAACTTGGCTAGGACGTCAGCGTCATTCTTCCTTCGCGCGAGCCTCCGCCGAACAGTGTGGGACTAGCTGAGCTGCTCACCATGCGGGATCTCCCTGGGCAGCTCCACAGTCTGGGTGACCTTGTACGGGCCGGCCTCAACGGGGCACTGGACTGAGGCGTTGTTGTTTCGGCTGATAATATCAGCTTTGAATCGCTGCTACACACGGGAAAGCATCGTCAGCTCACGCTTCCTCGCAAACGTCAAATGTCTTCTGGAGCAGCTTGACCAGGCCGAGCTTGACCGTCACGTCAACGTACGCGCCTTCCTGATCCAGTCAGCTCTAGCCTCACATACTACCTCCTGCTACAAGGACGAGAAAGTCCCATATCGAACGGTCGAGCTCACCTCGATACGGTCCAGCACATCCGCTTCCACCGTGACCGTCATGTTCTTGCCCGGCTGGGGCGGATCGGGGCTAACGACGAACGACTTGAGTTGGATGAGGTCAGTCGCCAATCCTATCTGAGTCAGCTTGTGGTTCTACCCGAAGATCTAAGCCGCTTAGCCCACCGCAGTCGGTGTAGCTCCACGAATCGTATGCGTGAACCTCGCCGCCCTTGCTCGCCTGGGCCTCGCCACCCGAGGAGGACACGAGCGCGTTCGCCCATGACACGGCGCTATCCACGCCGAGGAGGGCGAGGGAGGGGACAGCAAGGAGTGGGAGGGCGAGGATAGAGAAGCGCATGGTGTATATACTGAAGGGCTTGTGAAGGTGGATGTATAGAGTGAATGCGAGATAGGGGCGATCATGTGCATGACGACAGCGAGATGCTATCTATCGGGTATTGCCCAAAGCGGAAACGTCATTCGCTGCATGCTGCGGCCCAGATTTCGGTCCACCATCTCTATCATCTACTTTACATTTATGGCTCGCTCAGCTTAGGATGTCGCGTAGGACGCTGGCTAGCTTGTCATCGGGGCTACTCCCCGGGAGTAACAAATCCTCGATGAGCCTAATCGCAAATCCTATCTCGGTCAAGCCAGTCGTCGGCATTCCAGCTCGAAGCGCGTCCACCTCATCCTCAACCGCCCCGCCAAAACGGCCCTCACCTTACCGTCTTATCCCAGCTCACACCTTCCTCGCTCAGTTCGCTCCTCTCCATGTCGCAGGATGGCGACTGGATCTCCTGCCCACATCTCCTGCCGCCCCTCAGACCGCGGAGGCGGGGATGGTGGACCTGCAAGATCGCCGCCTCGTCCGCCTGTACGAGTTTGAGTCGGGAAAGCAGGGCTGGAAGGAGTGTATGCGGTTCATGCACCGCCTAGGCGAGGTGGTGGAAACGCAAGATGCAAGTTGAACAATGAGACCATCATGCTGCTCAAGTTTTGAGCTGACGATCTGCAGCATCATCCAAAGATCCTCGTCATGCCCGCGCAAGACTACATCCCGACCACCATCACCCCGACATCACCGCAGAGCGGATACATCCTGGAGGTCTCAACTCACACGCATACTCCTCTGCCTGCTCCTCCTGCCAACATTGGACAAGCGGGGTCCAAGGAAAAGATGCGGCCAGGAGTGACGAGCAAAGATGTGAGGTTGGCGGAGGCGGCAGAAGAGATCTGGAGGGACAATTCAGGGGGAGGCGCCGTATGAGGAGCCGCGATAAGCCCCGGTCTCACGCCAGGGTTGCTCGAGGCGGTCTCATGCCCGACCAGCGCAAGTATCGCACCAGCAGCACTGGTGTCTTCGGTCTCCGCGGCGTCTAGATTGCCAAGATCAGGAAGGACGAGGAGGCAGAAGTCACACATCGAGACAGAGCGAAGTCAAACAGGACGCGAAGGCGAAGTCTTGTCGCTGCTTGATCAAGATGCATCGGCGCTCTCGCAGAGATTGCTTGATCTGACTTCACCATACTGCTTACATCGGCATCTTACGCTTACCGCTTTGACGTCCCGCTAGGGTTCTCCACCTCAAGACAACTCCCACGCGCCATCTCCTCCAACTTCGCTCCACGGCCTCGCTCTCTGCCGTCGCCTCCCTCGCCCGGGATGTGTCCAGCCCAATGAATACAGTACATTCCATGTCTTATCATCCGCGATAGTCGGTTTACTGTCGGTGCAGGCATTCATCTCGGCGCATCTCTCCCGACCGCTGGTGACAGAAGAGAAGAGAAGAGAGCATCCGCCCTGTCCTAGCTAGTAAGACAGACAATGAATCCGTAGGCAAACCATCACCACTTAACAATAACCATGCATCTCTATGCACGAGTCTACTGACTAGACTGACTACATGCCTCTCCTGCCTTCTTTACAACTTCGCCTCACCGTCCCCACTTCCGACCCGTCTCTCCACAGGTAGTCACCCCTTGTTCTTCATATCCCTCAGCTTCCCCATTACCCTTACGGGCTCGCTCTCCCCAGTCGCCTTCTTCGCCTCGGGAGTGTCGAGCCGCATAAACACATTCCAGGTCTTCTCGTCCGCAATGGTCGACTTGCCTGTCGTGCAATTATCGGTCTCGGCGCGTTTCGCAAGACTGTCGAGTGAGCTCCATGTGCATGATCGCCAGCATCAAGCAACCATGAACTCACCCCTGCAGCGCCTCATTATCTGGCTCAATCTTCAATCCGAACTTGGTGCTTCCCTGCGTGTACTCGTGTCCATTGTACACGACCGTGTCTGATGGCAAGGTACCGAGTTTTGTCAAAGCAGCATGCATCTCAGCAGGTGTACCCTCGAAGAAGCGACCGCAGCCGGCCAGGAAGAGCGTGTCGCTATGGTATCAGCTCCGCCAGTATCGCTATCCAAGGGTCATGAGCCAGGATCCGCTCACCCCGTGAAGACGCCTCGCTGATCCGCCTTCTTGTCTTCAAGGTAGAAGCAGGTCGAGTCTTGGGTATGACACGGAGTATGGAGACACCTACGCTCGTCAGCTGTGATGATCTTCGCCTTAGGGACGGAAAGCTTCTCCATGATGCATGACGGCTCAGCAGAGCGAGCTTCGTCGTGACTCACTTTACATCGATATTCTCCCCGATCTTGAATGTATCCCCATCGTTGACGATATGGTCCACTCCCTGCCCCTTCTTGCTCCCTCCATATACCTTAACCCCAGAGTGAGCCTTGACGAACTTGCTGTTCCCGCCTGAGTGGTCATCGTGGTGGTGCGTCGTGATCACGCTCGTCACCTAGACCATTAGCTCCACTCGCTTGCCCGACGCGGGAGAGAACGAGTCGAGTACTCACCTTGACACCCGCGTCTTTGACCTTCTTGGCTATACCCTCATTATCCCATGGGTCCACAACAGCTCCCTCCTGCGTTGCCTCATCCGTGATGAGGTACATCCAGTTGTCGGACCATGACACTTGGACAGGTTCGATCTTCATCCTGAGTCTACGGCCGAAGTTTCAGCGCCATACTTTTTGCGCGAGGCCACTACAAGGCAGCTGCTCACCTTGCTGACGTGGTGAACTGTCTGGTGATAGAGCGTATACTGAGTGGAGCTCGCATATGGACGGACGACAAGCTATTAGTGGGTCATCCTGGACGCCGGTATGACGCTGGCCCGGTGGAGGTGGAGGTCAACATCAGCGGACATGGCCGGTGGGGGTCGTGGAGTGGACCCCTGGTGGACCTTGGCAGCTTCTCCTGGGGTACCGCTCGCTTGGTCTCTTCGGCGCCCAGCCCATTGGCTCTAGCTTCCTGCGCAGTAGCCAGAATTCATATACATCAAAACAACAAGTTTGCACAATCCCCTAGATCCCCAAGATCCTAGACCCCGTCCTTCTGCGCCAACCGCCGCAGCGCCTCCTCCGCCCCTGACCTCGGTGTGGTCGTTCCCGACTTCTTCGCGCCATGATCACCCTCATCCCCGGCCTCTACCTTCTCCTCCCTTTCTCCCGCATTCGCTGTAGATTCCGCATGAGCCTTTCCGGACCCCATCGCGGGTGGTGGCTGGAGTGGGGCGGGGATATCTTTGGCCGACGAGGATCGAGATGCGTCGTCAGGATGAACACGAGGGGCCGCCAGGTCCGCCTCAATGGCAGAGGCGATGTCGCTTCCTGTTGCCGTAGTAGACGATTCCGGGTGCGGCGGATCTCCTGCTGACCCCTCCACCGCGGCTGTAGGTCCGTCCGAGACCGTTGCTTGGCGGACGGGCGGTGCTGCCTGGTCGGCCTCGATAGCTGACACGAGATCGTTCTCCGTCCCAGTATGGGATAATGGGGAATGTCCGAGAGCTTCCACTCGACTTGACGTGCGCGGATCAGCAACCCCACTTGGCTCCGGTACCGTCGTCTTCTCCTGCCCTTCCATCTTTCCTGGACCTCTCGTCCCCCCCGCCTCAGGATCTTCCAGCTTCCTGAAAGCAGCTTTATCCGACCCCGCTGGATCCTTGAAATCCGACAAGATCTCCTTCCCATCCTCGCTGACCCGCCTAACCATCCCCAATCCCCCCGGACTGCTTCCTAAGCCCGTCACCTCTCCAGGGCGCTTCATCACCCTCGGTACGACCATACTCCTCCCCATACCCGGCTGGACCGATACTGGCTGCTGACTGATTGAGCCTGTGGCAGAACGGACCGAATCGGTACTGGGTCTCGCGACGCGTTCGTCCTTTTCGCGCTTGTCAAAGATGTTGCTGCTGGACGAAGGATCCGCCGAGGACCGAGGGAGCGGTGTCCATTGTGAATCGACGGATGCCGGGGATGTGGGGGAGAGGGTAGGCACGGATAGTTTGGAAGGGGAGGAGAGGAGGGACGGTTTTGAGCCTGTCGCACCGGTGGCGCTGGTCCGGCTCGAGTCGGTCCCGGACCTTGGACGCCCATTCGCCGTGACCGGCATCGGGACGGAGCCTATTGTCGGGCTCGTTCCGAGACCCGTATGCTCACCTGACGCCAAAGAGGTGGTATGAGCAGCAGCGTCCAGCCGCTCCTTGAGCGACTTTCCGTGCATGTCCAGGCTCTTCCGCACTTCTGCCCCAGGCGCGCCGTGCCCCATCGCCTTCCCATACGCTATGCCCGCGGCCGCATCCCGCTCATCCTCTGCCGGTCTGTAAGCCGCTGGCTTGATCGGTTCAGGCGAGGACGGGGCAGGTATAGCCGCAGACACCTTGCGCTTCGCCGCAAAGTTCATCCATCCCTTCTTGACCCCGTCCATTCCCGTCTTGGTAATATCCTGCAGCGCCTTCTTGTCGCCGGCTCGGAACTGCTTGACGGCAGATAAGAGGGCGGCGGATGAGGTGGAGGGGGAGGTGCCCTCGGTGCTGATACTGGGTGCCGTACCGATGGTCCGAGCCGACGAGGAGGCGATGGATGCAGTCTCGGCGGACAGGGTGTCGATAGATGCGCGCCGGTCCGACGAGGCGATAGAGATCGGTGTTTGTGATTTGGAGGGAGGGCTTGGGTCGCGTGATGAAGATGCAGTGGCATTGGGGATCACGAGGCTGATAGCGGGACTCGCGCCGCTCATCGCAGGCGCCGGGACGGTGGATGGAGGCCTCGATGAAGGAGCGGATGATGGACCGGCTTTCTCGACAGAGCCAGCCAGACTGGGGACGGGGAACCACTTGTCCAACCCGCTCGTCCGCTTTTGAGCACCCGCGCCAGGGTCGAGGCTGGCCGGAGCGGTATCAACTCGAGCGATCCCGATGACCGGCTCGTCCTTGTCTAGACTGTGGTCCATCGTTTGCGACTTGCTCGGTAGCCGTTTGCGCATTCCGGTGGTTTCCGCGGTGGCGGATGATGGGTCCTCGTGTGATGTCGTGACCTCTCCTGGACCTTTTGGCTCCTCGGTGACAGCAGCGTCCGCTTCGGCCGCTTGAGGTTTCCGGCGGTATTTTGACGCAGAGGAGAAGATACCGCCCCGGATGTCGAGGTTGGAGGTGTCAAAGAACGCCAGGTCGTCCATCGCTGGAAGAACGATAGACTCGGCGATCTATACATATCAGCTATCATCCTCCCGAGGCATACCACAACTCACGACTCGCCGCAACAAGCTATCCAGCTGGTTCAACACCACCGACAAGTTCAGTTTCCTATCCTGCACCACCGGCCTTATCTCCACCTCGAGCTTTGGCGCGCTCGTAAATCCCCACCAGATCCGGTTACTCGGCGGCTCCTTGATCCGCAGCAGCACGTTCCCCTCGAGCGTCTTGAGCCGCGCTTCCACCATGATATTGACGGTGACCTGTTTGTAGCCGAGGGGGATGATAGCTTGGGTAGAGGCGATGAACCGGACTCCGGAATCTTCGTCGGTCGGGTCAGTGCGGTACTTGAGACCCACTTCCATCGCTGCGCCGCCGGTGGGAGTGAGGTCTTTGAGCATCGGCCGGAAAAAGCTGGGAGGTCAGCTGGACAATCCGGCCGCTCTGGTTGATAGACTCACATAGGTGGCGTCTTGCCAACGTGTACCTCGTCTATCACAATCTCTCCCAACCACGCAGGCCGCTGCACCTTGGTGAGCTTGAGCTTGATCTTGTCGATGATTTTCTGCCAATCAGTTTCCACCTCGCCTCCCAGACACCTAATACAGCTGTACTCACATCCTCGATTTGACTGGTCTGGTTCAAGCTCAGGAAGATCCTGCCGACAAAGGCATTGAGCCACCTCGTCGACAGCGGATCTGGCTCGGTATCGATAGTGTTGACGAGCTGTTTCATACCGGCGAAAGAGAAGACATCGTTGATGGTGGGACGAGCAGACGAGACCTGGAGGAGGGAGATGTATAGGTCTTCCATCCTGACCTATCAGCTTTCACACTGCAAGCCTACGCTCGTCCCAGGCCCCGGGTTGCTATGAGACGATCCTCGCACCCACCGTCCCTCTGAGCCCGAGGAGCTTGGACCGAGCGTACTGCAAGCCCGGAAATGCAGACTCACTCAATGTTCCTCGTGCTGAAGAAGAACCAAGGCGCATTCTCCATCTCTTCGTGATGCTCCTTCTCCTTTTGCGTCGCATCCGCATCCACAGCCCCCATCCCCTTTGCCAATACCGGCAGACCTTCTTTCTTCTCCTTACTTCCCTTCGATGTCAACTCCACCTTTTCCTTCTCGACCAAGCGCATGACACACGCATTCCGCTTCCCGAACATCTCCCCGTCTTTTCCGTCAAACGGCTTGCTCCCTCGCGTCTCCTTTCCATTAACCCATTCGGGCTTCTCCATTCCGACTGTGTACTTTTCGATCGATATCGCCGCAACGCAGTCGGTCTGCTTGTCGTCGTCATACAGGAAAAGCACAGAGCCTTTGAGGACGCAGTAGAAGAGCTCTTTGGGCGGCGCGGCCTGGGTCTTTCGGACCTGCTTGTACGCCCCAACGAGTCGCTGGCTGACTGAGGGGGCAGACGCAACGGCAGCAGCGCTAGCCTTGCCGTCCTTGATCGCCCCAGCTGATCCGCCATCATCTGACTCCTCCTCTTTGACCTCGGCGCCCGTAAGGTCGGTCGAAGCGCCAAAGAGGAAGCTCGTATTGCTCGGCGTTGGCCGGAAATGCCGGCGGACAGTGAGATAGCCAGCGAAGCTCCTCTTGGTACCTTCGATACCGGCCGTTTCCTCCTGTGTGGCTGCCCCAGCTCCAGCGTCATGTCGTCTTTGCGCTCGGAGCTTGGCCCGCTTCATGGGGTCATCATCGCCGATGGGAACGCTCCCGTAAGTCATGACCCACCCTGACCATTAGCAGTATCCGCTACAGTAGATTAAGCTACTCACATATTGTCAGGCCTATCAATACCGGGATGCAGGTAAATCCCCCGAGAATGTAGATGAAGAGCCACTGGAAGGGCCACCACATGCTGGACCAAGGGTTGGTGTTGACAGCTAAGGGAGGAGCTTCCAATCCCGTCGAGAGCGTTTGAGGCAGCCTGGGTCGGCCTGATGAGAGTATGCAGGCAGCTGATGGCGGGGCTCAAGGGATATGCAAGCGAAGTATAGTATGGTATAGTGCAGCTGTTGCTTTGGTGGTTCAACCGCTTGATGACGTTGTTGCGTGCCTGAGAGCCACGTGGCTGCGTTTCAGAGTTGGGTCTTGTTCGGTGGCGAGAACACCCCAAATCGATGTCAACACCCGCCTTCTTGCTTGCTCCTCCAGGCGCATCCAAGTCTGCTCCATCTAAGATCGGGCATCGCCTATCCGTAGGTTGATATTGGGCCTCGTTTAGAAATAAACTTCAGGTGCCGAACGGTGCCTAAACGTCTGAGCAGATGGGTGGCAAGAACACAGAACCCCCAAGCTCTTGAGAGCGCAGGTGATCGCGATGCCGCGTCCATGTTTGACTCCACCTGACACAAACATGTCTCGCCACTTAGTCGGCAATTCCATCGACCCGTGAGTCGCGCGTGAGGGGAACACCACATCGTAGCGCCACCCAACGATAGTATCGCTCACCTAGACCATGTGAGAATAGTACCCAAACAACTGGTTTCCGTCTGGACAACGTCAAGTGCCTGTCTGTCACCTGGTCACAGTGAATACATCATATTGAAAAACTGACCAAACTTGTCTGTCACCTGGTCATAGTGAATACATCATATTGAAAAACTGACTAGGGTTTACGTCTTCGGGCGGTTCATCCCTTTTGCCAATGAAGACGTCTCCTACCCCTGGCCAACGTTTACTAGCTTCTATACAGCCTTGTAGCGGAGTGGCATGCTTTTGGTCAATGTTAAACCCCTCCTGCAGGTCCTGAAGTGTCATCAAGCCTTGGGCTCGCACTCTGACCCCTTTTTCTTGATGTCCCACTCACCTCATGATTGGCTCCCCGCGGAAACCATCAACAACCCAACGTACTGCCCCACTTCGGCCGCATTTAGGCCTTTACCTTCAGCTAAACGCCCTCTGCTAATGCTAATGCCTCAAACGATCGTTGAGCGGGGCCGACCTTGGGAATAGAATGGGTGCACTCCGACGAAGTATAGATATATGCATTGCCTTACCGCTCAGAGGCTCCCGTTCCCCAGGATTCTGACCACATATTGAAATTATACCTCTCAATCTCCCCATCTATTCTTCTCCCCTCTCCTTCCAAGAGGACCTCATCCCCATGTACCACCTTGATGCCCACCTCTCCCACCACAAATGGTGAAGCCAACATGCTCGCTCGTCCTCGTTCCAGCTTCATCCTCATCTCTCCCCCATTCGTCAAAACCACCTCCAAATCCTTCCCTCTCCGCAGATCCGAGGGGACTACTACCACGATGTTGATAAGATCTTGCGCCCAATCCGCCTTGTCCGGCCGCCCCACCTCATCCTTATCAGCCACCAAATCCTTCGAGTGGGTTCTATACCACATCCACACCCTTATGTTCTCATTCTCCGAGCCTTTCCCGTCTTTTCTCCGGTTTCCCTCCCCTTTCCACAAATCCACCCAGTAAGCAGTCATCTCCCTAAACGCCTCGTGCCCCATCCCATCCGTCCATGACTCGCTGCCCGGCTGAGCGCCCAATACCGGTCCAATAGCGTGCGACTCGCCATGATCATTCCAGCTGATCACCTGAATGATATCCGGCTGTCTTTCCTCTTCGAGCGCGAGCAGCTGGGTCCAGCGCGTAGGGTAGAGTAGGCGATCCGAGGGAAAGATCCAATTCTTGTTCCACGCCCACTGGCCGGTCGTGCCGTAGTGCGTGAAGAAGAGGGGTGAGATAGAGGTCATGTAGGCTTTCCGACCGGCGGGGTGGGAAGGGCGTCGAGAGGAGGAAGGGAGGAACGGGTCGTCCTCGTGAAGAGAGGTTGAGTTGTTGGTGAGAGGCCAAGCGGCGTTCCAGTTGAAGATCCCATCGATATAGGGGATGCTTTGTAACTCATGTGGCGGGAGGAAGAAAGAGGGCCAGAAGAAAATCTAAGTGTGTCAGACCTCATAGCTAAGGGAGCAGAGGTTAACGTACCTTCTCGCCCAGCTCCCGATTGAGCTCCTCCAGCCATCCCTCCCACCCACCACCGCCAAAAGTAGCATCATGACCACTGAATGTGCTCAACACCCGCCGGCCCTTCCATCTCAGATATCCCTCTTGCCGCAGTAGCTCTCCCATAATCCTACTCAATCGCTCACCGTCGGCCGTCGACCACTTCGGGAGGACATTCATATCCATGCTGACGAACAGCCTCAGTTTCTGCTCGGACGCGCTCCGGGAGAGGGTCGAGTAGAACGAAGTGGCTGATGGTGTAAAGCGGCCAGAGCGGCCCTGCAGGACGTGGAAAGCTGACAGGGCTTGGGCGTGCTGCCATTCTTCAGGACCTATGTTGAGGGCGAGCGCGTCCCTGGACTGTCAGCTTGGCTCCGCATGGGAAGGCGGGGCGGCAGCTCACAGCCCAGTCTCTTCGGCTTGGTCAAAGGTTGTATGCCAGTCTTGCTCGGTGAAGGGATAAGTATTACCAAGCTATGTCCATCAGCATCAGTCCGCCTGCGTCACTCGAGGGGACTCGCATTGCCAAAACTTACCATAAAGTGCGCAACGACCAGTCTGTCCCTCTCCTCACTCCCTTCTCCATGATCGGGCCGTCTACCACCCCTCATACTACCCCAATGTGCCCTCAGTCCCTGCATGAGAAGAAGGAGTGCCAGCAGACAGGCGACTGGGCGGAAGTAGGGGTGAGCAAAGAGATTGCGGGCAGATGTGCGCGCTGAGGAGGAGCTGGTAGGCAGACCGCGCTGAATCATCAGCCGATTGACATGCGATCCGCAGCTGGCGTACGTACCATGAGGCTCAGCTCTCAGCCAATAGGAGGGACCAGATCAGTTAGACAGCTGGACAGGAAATGATGCGGAGCAGGAGGAGTTCGTGGGGTTTGACGCGTCGAAGCTTTGACGTTTCGGAATTTTGACGTCGCAGGAGGGCATGTTTCATGTCCGTCCATGCGGATTAGACAAGCTTCTGGGCGATATACGGCCAAGCCTGAGGTACAACGGCACAGCTTGCATACAGTAAAGCCTAGCCTAATATCAAAAAAGAAACGAAACGATAAATACATGTAAAAATAGGTAAGGGCCGAGAACTCCCTCATAGCCGGATACCGTGAAAAGACAAGATGGTCGGATCCGAGAGAGAAAAGCACATGATAATGCAGGACGCAGCGTAGGTATGAGCCGGGGAGCCGAGGACCGAGAAGTGTGGACAATGTCGATTATGCGCAGAAGGGGAGACCGAGCCGAGATGATATGGGTGTATTTGGGACGTAGGTGTCGTTCCGATTTTAGCGTTTTGGGATGGGGGCGAAATGGAATTAGGCCTTGACGGCGATTGGGGTGTTCTCGGAGGACAAGCCGCCCGCCATTCTCGCGAAGGACATGGATGGGCGCTTGGCTGTACCGGTCCCATTGGCGGTGGTCGGAGCCGGAACCGGCGCCGGGGTGGACGCGGTGGTAGGGGTAGACGAGGAGGGCTTGACGGAGATGACGACGCCGTCAGACTCGTTGTCCGAGTCCATCTCGATGCTCTATAAAGTCAGCTTCTGGCCTCGGCTGAAGGGTCCGATGCTAGCTGACATACCTGGTCCGACTTGCCGCTGTCTGCGCTGTTTTCCCTCTCGGGAGCCTTAACGACTGGCTTCTCCGGAGCCGGAGCAGAAAGCACCTCAGCCGCCGTCCTTCCCCTTGCTACCGGGCTTGCCTGCTTGCTGTCCAATCCGCCCATGCCACCGAGAGCAGGGAACTCATCCGCTCCGGGGACACGCTGGTTCCGCTTCACCGCCGCAGCAGGCTGGACCTTGCCGTCGGTCGAAGCCGACCTCGGTCCGTGCCCGTTGGCGCCCGCCTGGGCGGAAGCAGCGTTCGGCGCACCGTTCGCCATAGGCGCAAAGCCCGGTCGTGACGCGGCGCGCTTGGGGTGCCCGCCGCCGTGGAACGAGACATTGCTGGGAGCGGGCGAGTGCGAGCGGGAGTTGAAGCCGTTGGCGTGGACACGCTGAACACCGGGCTGCGATGCCGAGCGGATGAGAGCCGGGACGGGCGCAGCGGGCGCAAGACCAGTCTGAGGCTTAGGCGGCAGGGTAGAAACACCCTTGTCGGCCGGTGTGGCGATCTTGGTGGCCTCGGACGAGACGGACGCCTCGGTCAGGGTCTGCGAGCTGCTGAGATCCTCGCTGGGTCCGGTAGGCGAGGTGGCCGACCCGTTTTGCGCTGCAACCTGCATAGCCGCCCGCTGTTGCTGCAGGACGATCTGCTGCTGCTTGAAGGCGGGGTCGTACGTGGGGTACGTGCGTGGTGGGCGGATGACGCGCGGGGCGGGCATGGGCGGAATAGCACCGCGGACGAGGTCGGGATGACGGCCTAAGCATCAGCTACTGAGTAACAGCTTCTCGGAAGTGTCACTTACAGTCGTTACCCTCCGCATCGATATGGGGGAACTTGCACATGTCTCCGCTCCTGCACTTGCCCTGAGGGAAGAACATGCACGCAGGCGGCACTCCGTCCTTCCACGGTCCAGTTCGGAAACCGGGAGCAAATGGCCTAGGTCCACCAGAGAACGAGGCCTTCTTGCCGGGCCCACCGAAGCCCATCTTGCCGCCGCCGGGACCAGCCGGGATGGGGACGCCAAACTGGTTGAAGCTTTGACGCCTGTTACCGTTGGCCCCTGGTTGAGGGATCATCGGCATGGGTACGAAAGCGGGCGGGAAGTTGCCGAGGAAGCCGTTGGCGGGAGGGGGAGAGGCAGCAGCAAAGAACTGGTCTGCGGGAGGGATGGACGGGAGGGAGTTGCCGAGCATGGAGGGCGAGAGGGGCGAGGCGCCGAATTGCGGGGGAGACATGGGGAGCTGAGGTTGCTGGAAGCCAGGGATGAAGGCAGGAGGCATCGAGTTGAGGTGCTGGGGAACGGGGATGGGCTGGCCCTGGAATGGCTGCTCCCCGTTGGCCGGTGCGGCGTCAACAGTCTCCTCGGACCCTTGCTCCGGGTGCGAGGGGAGTTGTTGCCCTTGCTGCTGGAACTGCCCGCCCATCTCCCCATTCGGCATACCGAAATGCTGGAACCCCTGTCCCGGCTGGAACCCACCAAATCCGCCCTCGTACCCGAAACCCTGTTGAGGGAAGAACGGCGCGTCCTGGCGAGGGTGGAAGAACAGGCATCCGTGCCCGTACTTGCAGTTGGGAAAGTTCCGGCAAGGAATCGTCTTTGCCACGTCCGCCGGGGGCAGGTTGGCCTGCGCCTGGCTCTGCCCAGCATCCGACTCGCGGTGCTGACGCTGTCCTGGTTGGGGGTAGGGCATGTACATCCCGTTGCCGTTACCGTTACCGTTGCCGTTGGGTTGCGAGGGATAGAATGGGGGCTGGGGGTAGAAGTCCGAGTTCGGCTGGTGTTGGGGATGAGGGTGAGATGGCTGTGATTGTTGCTGCTGCTGCTGCCAAGGGGGGATACCGTACATGTGAGGAGGGTAGAGCAGGGCGAGCATCTGCTGGTCGTTGGTCACCGCCGGAGGAGGTACAATGGCGCCAGCTTGGAGCAGCTCCCGCACGATCTCGGGGTGGTTGTTCCGGATAGCAAGGACGATTGGGGTGCAGCCGGTTGATGCGTCTATTTCGTCAGCTTCTTCGACCGGTCTCCAAAGGTTGCTGGGCTGGGTGACTGTAAGCGGGAGGGGGCGCGTATTGGCCAACGTAGGCTTGTGGGTTGGGATGAATAGGAGATCTCGGCGGGTGAGGCAGGAAGTTGGCGTGTCTCGTCCCTTACGGGCCTTGGCCGGATCGACGGGATTTGACGATGAGGAAGATACCGAAGATCAAAACAATGAAGACGGCTGCAACCAAAGGCCACGGGAGAGGTAGCTCACCAAGCACCTCCAGACTCTCCACGCCCCTGCTCAAAGCCTCCCGGACCCCGTCCAGCCTTCCTTCGGCGCACGCGCGGTGCAACGCCGAACCAGCCTCCTCCGAAACTCCCAGCCCTTTCATCCCTTGTTCCACTCCCGCCACGGGCGCATCCTCCGCATTCTCCTGCACACCTCCGTTCACCACCTCTCCGTTCGGCGACTGTGCCTGCACCGACTCAGCGGGCAGCTGCTCGGACGCAGCTTTCGGGGAAGCCATCTTGACCGGTCGGACGGAGTGGGCAGCCTTTTCAGCAGGAAGGCAGCTGGCGCGGCGAATCAAAAAGGTCGCTGATGACCAAGAGGGCGAGCGGGAGGACCTCGAAGCTACACCGAGGAGGAGGGCGGCGGTATGTATGGAGATGGGAGAGGTGGTGATGGAGGGGTTTGTTGATGAATTGAAAGGCGCGAGGTTTGAATTTTCGACTTTGCCCGCCAAAATATTGCTTCCGCCTCGAATTTCGTAACCGCGGTTTCAGGCACCGAATTTGGCTGGGGTTCCCGTGCCCTCCACCTCCACCTCTTCACGCCGGCTGCTAGGTGTCAGTGCATGCATCAGCGGTGAGCTATGGTGCACGCGAGGGTAGGCCTGATAGGGGGCTGTGAAAGAAGGTGGGGAAAGGAGGTAAGAGGAAAGGGAAAAGCTCACGGGGATCCAAGCTCCTGCCGAGCTGAGGGAGTCTCAAGGCTCGCGGTCTCCTCCTGATGTTGTCTGGCGTTTATCGCGGATGTAGATCCTGATTAGCGCTATATCAGTAGTCATAAGAAATTCACTCCCCTTCTCCTCCTCTCCTCTGCTCAAACCCAGAACGGAATGCATAACTTCTTTTCCTTCTTTTCCCCTTTCGTTCTGCTTCACCCCAAGAACAACCAACCTACTTCTTCCTGTTCAAGCTGTCATCGACAATCCCCGCCTGCTTCATCGACTGAGCGAGCAGACCAGCGAGGGAAGGCGAGAACTGCTTGACCTGGTCGACGAGGTCCCTGGGCTCTCCGGGGAGGAACTTGGCGGCCATCTTGAGCTTGCTCTCGAGGTTCTTGGCCTGGTCGCTTTAGTCATTACTCTAGGCGATCACGAGGCCTGGCGAGACGTACCATCGCCTCAACGTCCACCTTTCCATCCTCAGCCTTGGACTTCATCCATGACTCGATCTGGTCGGCAGGGAGACCGGCAGACTTGGCGGCGTCCTTGATCTGCTGGATAAGGGCGTCGACATCGGCGGGTGCAGCTTGAATGTCAGCTTCTCATCTGAAGAGCAGCTGACCAGCGGGAACAGCTTACCCTCCTTAAGCCCCTTGATGTACGCATCTGCCGTCCCCTTACCCTCCTTCTTGGCCTTTTCGACCTGCTGCATGACCTTGCTTGCGGCCGCCTCGATCTCCTTGGTCTTCTCCTGACCCGCCTTCTTCAGCTTGGAGACGAACTGGTCGTAGTCCTCCTTGCTAGGGATCTGGCCGATAAACATCTGCGGTATCAGCTTAGGCCTGCACCCCAGCCAGAACTTTGGCTCACATCGACGTATTTCTGGCTCGCCTCAGGAAGCTCCTTCTTCAACTCCTCAGCGAGCGCCTTCCAGTCCACATCCTGGACCTTGCCGTTCGCGGCCTTGACGCGCTTCTCGACCTTCTCGACGATCCGCTTCACGTCGTCCCCGCCTGACGCCTTGACCTGGTCAAGCACACCCTGGATGTCCTTGTCCTTCAAGCTGGAGAGGAGACCGTTGATCCCGCCTTCGGACTGGGCGAGGGCAGAGTAGATCCCGAATACGCCTGGGGGAAGGACGGACTTGGCGAGTGAGGCGACGAGGTCGGAGGAGGTGTCCTATTCTATCAGTCTTCCTCTCGTTCCACAAAGCGAAGAACTTACAGCACCAGACTTGACAGTCTTGACGGTGTTGTTGGCGGTCGCGGCGAGGTCACGAACAGGCTTGAGGTACATGTACCCGGCACCACCGAGAGCGACGAGCGCACCGAGAACGATAAACATGCCGGTGTTGCCGCCGCCGACGGGCTGGGACGGGGGAGGAGGGGGAGGAGCAGCCGCATCGGCAAACGAGCGGATAGAGATGCGCTGGGCTCGGGCGACGGGGGCGACTTGGCGCGAGGCGACAGCCGTGCGGCGCTGCGGTCATTAGCCCGGGCATTACTTTTGTTAATTCCCCGTTCATCCTCTCCCTCTCTGCTCTTCCATCTCCTTGCGAGAGTCTCCTCCCTCCCTTTTCGTTCCAATACGGCTTCCCCTTCTCCATCTCATTGACCAAACGGCTAGCGGAGAAAAGACTTACGGTAGTAGTGGTCCGAAGAGCCGGGGCCTGAGAGGCGATTCGGAGAGCTGATGTGCGCATCATGTTGTTGATTGTATATACGTTGAGCTACTTGGGGTATCGATGGGAGAATGAGAGGTGGTACCAAGAACAACAGGTCGCTAATTCTCAGTCTACGTTGCCGGAAGTACAGGGAAGGAGCTAGGAGGAATGGGATTCCAATGACGTCATGACGCGACTCACCGTCGTCACGCGTCACTGATCACTGCACCATCGCGCAAGCCTCCAGTCCCAGCTGCCGAGGCGAGAATGCAGGACGGAGCACGATGAGACTTATGAAAGCTGAAGGGTGGCTCAGGGCTGGGGAAGAGCAAGGGCGGAAGGGGAAGGAAGGGGAAGGAAGGGGGCCTGGGCAGATGACCAAGGAGCTGGATGGAAATTGCTAGTCATAATGATCTCATATTTCCACTACCTGCCTACAACCTAAACAGACTTATCACCTTCGCCGCCCGTGTCCACCACATCTCCTTCAGATACTATACTGACCCATGAAACATCGAGCAACAAACAGATAAACCACCACCTACTGAACAGAAGATGATACACAGACGACCGACGGGCCCCTCTCTCTCACCCCCCTTCTCCACTTCACACCTGCTTCCATCCCCTCTTCCCCTCCTCGCTCACCCGACCCGCCGCCTGAGCATCGGAAGCAGCAGCAGCCACCTCCTGGTGCTCCACCTCGACCTTCTTGCCTTCTTCCGCATGCGCGTGCGCATGTCCATGCCCCGCATCGGGCACTTCGGGCGCAAGGACAAATTGGGGTCTTCCGTCCTGTACCCCGTGCTCATGCCCATGCACCACGTCATCCTCCTCCTCCTCCTCGTCGCTCTCATCCCTAGCACCCGCGGGCCGCAACCCCTCCAACATCCTCTCGGCCCCCTCCGGGAGCGTCGCGCGACTCGCCGAGCGGTGCAGGGTATGCGTGGTCCTCGTGCTCCGGATGGACGGAGCGCGCGAGGCCATTCGGGACGCAGCGGGCGTACGGTGCGGCTTGGCATTCTCGGGTAGGGCCAGCCGGAGGAGGGAAGTGTACGGCTGACGGCAGACGGGGCAGTACCATCCCTTCGCCTTTTTCTTGCGGCGCTCGCGTCCGCCGGTGGTGGTTCCGCCAGCGACGGCGGTGGCAGTCGTGGTCCCGCCGGTAGTAGCGGCCCCAGCGCCAGCTCCAGCTCCAGCGCCGGTACCGCCTGTAGCTCCGCCTCCGGCATCCTCGCCCGCGCCCTCGTCTCGCCGAGCGACCTTTCCGCCAGCTCCAAACTCCACCATCCCCACCGCGCAGTCCCGGCAGACCACCAAGTGGCGACACGGGAGCAGAACGACATCCCTCGGGCTCGTGAGGCACACAATGCACTCGTTTGGCGTGGAAGCGTACGGGTCATCCTGGGGCGGATAGTTTGAGCCAGAGTTTTGGTTGGACGCCGAAGAGAGACCGTAGATTTCCTTGAGGAGGAAGGTGTGAGCGCCGATCTAGTCTGTCAGCTTTACCGTCTTACCATGCAACGAGTCAGGTACAACATAGCTTACGATTGCTTCACGGCGGACAACCTTGACGACCCAGACTCGCTTCCCCGCTTGCGCAGGTCCAGCGGTAGATCCCGCCTCCGGCACCCACATCCCATTGATAAGTATATGCGTCAACTGCGCATTCCGCCTCTTTAGCGCCTCGCCTGCATAATCAGCTTTGCCCACTACTCTTTCAATCAGTTAAATGACGAAGCTCACCCTCAGCCCCAACACCCTCAATCTTGATCAACAGCCTCATCCCCTTCTCCAATTCCTTCTCCTCCTCCTCTGCTGGTTTCTCCCCCGTCTCGGCCGTCCGATCCACCATCTCAATATTGCCCCCCGCCTCCAGATCCGGCTCCCTCCTTCCCCTCAATCCAAACATCCTGCCCAACCGTCCACCTCGAGTCCCCTCCTCCCCGCCCTCCAGCTCCGGCACAGTCGCCAGATCCGGCTGCGTAGAGAGTTGCATGCCCCCCATAGATCGCTCAAGGGAAGACCGGTTCGTATCCTCCGACATGGTCTCTCTTGGCAATGCCACCTTGTCGTCGTTCTCCGCAGCCAAAGCGAGCACCTCCGCCGAGGGCATAGCGGCCATAGCGGAGCTCAGATCGATAGCGGAGGACGAAGGGAGGTTGAAGACCCGGTTGAACCCGCCCTCGTGCGTTCCCGAGTAGATGACCTTGACTTCGTCTTCCTCCTGGATCGACTCTTTGCCCTCGACGGCAGGCTGCGGCGAGGGATAGACGAGCAGCGTAACGTTCACGAGCGGTGTGGTGGCGTCATAGTTGAATTTGAGGACGTGAAGGGGTGCCGAGGGGAGCATGGACGGGCGGCGGTTCTCGGCAGGAGCAATTCCGTCCTCTGGAACAGCTTCGACCTGGGCGGGAACTTCCAACTGTTGGAGCTGCAAAGTGGGTCGTTTGAGGTTGACGAGTGCTTGAAGAGTAGTGGTCGCGTGCAGACCCTGGGATGTCAGCAAAAATCCCTCAATTGACGATTATTCGCCACCGCCCACCGCCCATCGCCACTAATCCCCTCCATGGCATATACATCAACTCACCTCTTCACTCTTCGCTCGCTCGACCCACCCCTTGATGACATCCACCCCGATCTTGGCCCCATCCTCCGCCTGCGTCCACCCCGGCTCATCGTCCTCCCCTACATCCGGCCCAAAGATCGTCTCGCGCCGGCGCGCATTCTTGCCATCCTCCGTATCCGCGTTATTGCCATTCGCACGGTTGGCCCGCGCGGCATCGACGACGAGGGTCTGTTGTGCGACAGGACCGGCACCGTTACGGGGTACGAGGGAGGGGGCGCGAAGCCGGGTGTTCCGGAACGTGCCGGAACTGGCGGTCAGCAAGTGCCCTTTCCGTTATCAAAAAGAAACGCACTATTGTTGGGTATACCACGAGGAGATGGCACTCATAGTGGCTGTACTTCAGAGAACGGGAGTTGAGAGATAGATCGTGGGGTTGCTGAGCAATCGACAGCGACCCGCGGATGACGCAGATAAGTGGTCCGGACCGGGTCTCAAATATCGGCGAGGATCGATTCTGACCGTCCTTTGAACGTCGGAGACTCTGGGCTCTGGTTCACGGTTTCAAGAGACCTGCTCTCTGTTGTTATCGCTGATAGGACTGCTCTCGCTGTATGTATATGAGAAGCGTATGTATGATATGGAGCGGATTAGAGAAGGATGGCCTCACCTTGTGCGCCGATCGCTTGCTCGGGTCCCCGGATACAGGACAAGAGTGAGGCGGAAATCTGATCCCGCTCAGATCCACTTGGCGAATGTGGCACCTCCGCCATTAGGGCGGCAGGGGCAGTACTACTGTAGAGTATGTACACGAGAGAGGAGCGCATCCAGGCAGGACATGCACAGTCTGCGATACATACGTACTTGAGTCATTGCCATCTTCCCCGCTGTCGTTCACCTCATTAACACATCTCTGCGGTCATCGGAAAGCCCCCTACTACGATCCCTTTCCCTCCCACACAAGGAGACCTCCCATCAATCGCCCGACCCCCTCAGTCATCCACCACAATCACATCGTCGCCCCCACCTGCGCCACCCCTCCCTGACCCCGCTCCCCCTTCATCACCCCTCGCCTTCTTGGCCCTATGCCCCTCCCTCCCGCCGTTCGCCTTCCGATGCCCATTCCCACTCGCCCTAGACCCGCCGCCCGTACCCAGCACCTCGATATCCGAGCCCGCATCCGAAAGCGCCTCGATTCCCTCATCATCGGAATCATCCGCCAGGATAATAGCATGAGACGTATTGGACCCGCTCGAGCCCGCCGCGGGGGCCGTTCCGTTCGCCTGAGAATGGGTGCGGCGCGTACCAGCGATCTGGGCGGGAGGTGGTACGGGAGAGACGGACGAGACGGAGTTACCATTACGGGCGCGGGAAGAATTGGCCGAGAGAGCTGTACGGGATGAGGCGGCGCGTTCAAATGGAGTTTGTTTTGGGGCGGCGGGCGCAGTGACGGGTTTCGCTGGCTTGGCATACCTATCCTTGTCAGCTTAAGCCATCTTGCACCTGCGAGCAAGACCAGAAGGCAGCTCACAATCTGACCCATTCTCGAGCGGTATCATCGTGCTTCTTCTTGTTCCGCCGCAATTCCTGCGCTATCTGGGGGACGAGCGGGTCGGCGGGGTTTGGGTCGGTCAGAAGGGACGAGAGGGAGAGGATGACCTTGTAGAGGGATAAAGCGGGGGACCAGGCATTCTTCAACAGCTGGAAGGTCAGCTCAAGCTTCGTCTGACTCGCACGGTCGAGCTGCTGAGAGCAGATTAGCGGACTTACGTCAAGACAGATTCCCCCGTGAGCATTGACGTTGCAGTGGTACACCTTGGTGACGAACTGTATTTGAGGCGGCGCGAACCTAGTATATCAGTCCCTGTGATGGGACATGGGCAGTATGTGACCGCATCAGTAGACATACGGGTAGTTCTCTGGTATCCGGATATCCACCTCGAATATTCCGCCCTCATATGGCGATCCCTGAGGCCCAGGAAGGGTTGCGCGCCACATGAATATATTCGACTCATTGGGTGTGAGAGTGATATCGCCCAGAGACTCCTTGGCGAGGTCTGCTATCTGCGGACGTCAGCTATATGACCCGAGCGCGGGCGGACGTTGGATCGGAGGGTGGCAGCTGACCTCCTTCTTTATCCGCTTGCTTGCTGTCTGCCCAGTCAGCTTGATTCCCATCACAAGAGGTCGGGGACTAGCTCACGGCATTACTGGGAGGCATGTCTGGTCACCGGGACGAGTCCAGCTTGAAGTTGCAGGGAGGTGGCCAATACAGTGGACTAGAAAGGTTGACGTGACTGATTGCTCGTCCGTTTGTGTTCTTTCCACGAATGTGTGATACAATTCCGGAGACTCCCTCTGCTTTTTGCGCCGACTGCGCCGACGGGTATGAGGAATAGGCAAGATGTAGCTGCACTTGTTATATGGACGAGGCTGACAAAGATACCGCACGCGCCGCTCACCCAACTTAAGCTTGCAATAGGAGACGGGGATGGCTTCGATCTCCGTGACGGGACTGGAGCCCCGCAGTGGATGATCGCCCCGCCGGGAGACGAGGAGAGACAAAGGGTACTCAGGCAGGTCAGCCACTTGACAACACCCTTCTCTCTCCTGTATCTATCATATCACTCGGATCAATCATATCCAGATCTAAGCACAAGTATCCTGTGGCCTAGCTCCCGCAAAATTCGCATCGAACGACCTGCAACCCCCAAAGCCCGTCGATATGGCCGCTCCGCACCCTCTTGCTTCTATCCCTACAGGGGTCAGCCTCCCCTTACACTTTGCTCCTGGTATCGCCGATCCGTCTCAGGATGCCAGCAGCTCGAAGAAGAGGAAGCGATCAGCCAAGGAAGTTATCGGCCTGCGATGTGAGTAATATCACCTCTCAGACCTGCTGCTCCCGTCAGCCATTGGACCGTATCCCTTCCTGGAGCCTCAGCCTCGACCGAGCTTCTCATCATTGCCTCGGTCATTGAAGCTGATGTCTAGACAACTTCAAGCCAGCATCCATCACGCCAGACACCCCCGGAACAATCTACACGAGCAATGGCTCTCGGCAGCTCAAGTTCGACCTCGCTGCAGGCGGACAGCAAGTGTTTGACGCACGAGAAGAGGCGGGCAAGAGCCGAGAGTGCGTGATGATCTGGGACGAAGCTACCAACGTGAGCTCTTCTTTTCTCGCTTTTGTGAAGGCGAAGCTGACTCTATAGTCATTCACCCTCCATCCCCTCCACTCAACACTCCACCTAACTCTCAACCGTTCCGCCTCCACTGCCGCTGGATCCCTCTCCGCTCCCACCCAAGCATCCCCTCGCCGAACGTCCGTCGCTTCATCCTCATCAAGCACCTCCATCCCTCTCGCAGTTTCCACCGTCGGTACCACTACGGATACCAATCCCCCGAAACGCTCTCGGCCGTCCGAGCCCACCGGGGCAGCCGCAGCTCCCGCTCCAGGGATAACATCCGCCAACCGCCCCGTCCGAGCTGGAAAGTCACTCCCTCGGAAACAGCCCGCCAATGCCACTCCTGCAACGGCAACGGCTAAAGGCAGAGGCAAAGCCGGTGCGAGAAAATCGGTCCCTATCTCCGCACCGGCACCGGCAGCTTCCAAGTCCAAGATCAATGCCAAGGCGAAAGCCCCTGCTACACCTTTCAAAGGAAAGATCAAGTCGGCGGCGATCATTGAGGACTCGGATGAGGAGGCCGCGGCGTATGATGAGGAGATGGCGGCTGAGGCTGGGGCTGAGACTGAGGCTGGGCCAGAAGTAGAGGAGGACGAGTTTGCGATGTTGTTGGGGCAGAGTCTGGCGGATGGGGCGGACGACGATGCGGATGCGGATGCCGACGCCGATGCCGAGGGGGAAGATGAAGAAGATGAGGACGATGAAGAAGAGGACGAAGAGGACGATGATGAGGCTTTGGGAGGGGCAAAGGTGGTCCTGACTGGAGATGGGTCGGAGTGGCTCTAGCTGCGAAGCGCGGAGATGAACGATGGAAGCGACCGCGGGGTGTCTATTAACGGTATTTCTTCTTGGTGCTCATATGACCGTAATACCTTGTATCTACATATATCCCCTTGTACTATAGCTACATGTATATACACCCGTGCCCCCACCCGCCCGCCATGATCCCCTTCGTCGTCAAAACATATCCTCTTCACTACTGGTCCGCTGCCGCCCCGTCTTCTTTATCCTGGCCAACGCCTTCCGCCCTTCCTCCTGAAACTCCTTCTCAAGGTGACTCTTCAGTTTCGGGACATTATGGTGTGGCTCGTCGCATTTGAAGCAGGTGAGGGGAGAGGCGAGGAGTGAGTGCGTTCCTAGCAGTGCCTGGGGATCATCAACTCTTCCTCGTTTTGTCCGAACAGCAAGGCTCATCTCACATCTACCCTCTCCCTGATCGTGTCGTCGTCGTCCAGTATCCATCGCTGCACATCCGCTATTGAGACAAAGAACCCCAGGTCGGGCCGGAACGAATTGTAATGCTTCTTCGTCTTGAGCGCTGGCGAGAGTCTATCGTCCGAAATGACATGCAGATGAAGATGCCTACTGATCAGCTGTCTCCCCTCTCCTCTCCCTTCTGCTCTGCTCTCCTCTCCTCGCGGCTCTCCGGTCCCCTCTCCTCTTCCCTCCCCTCTCCTCCTCCCTCTCCTTCCCCCTTTCCTCGCCCTGTCTCAGTCCCACCAGTATCCACCCCCTCCATTCGCCTCGACAAGCACTCACTTCAAGGACGGAATCGCGTGAAACCCTACATCGATCCTCCACTCCCACCCCTCACTCTTGACCATCTCGTCCCGAATCATCTCCTCCACCTCCCTCGCCATCTCCGCCATCTGCCCCACTATCTGTTCCCTCGCATCCCTCGTCGTTTTCGTCAACAAACTCCGGAGATCGTCCAGGTCGCTCAGGCGGCAGATGGACCGGGTCGATTCCGGGTCGTTGTTCGATGGGAAGGGGTATCGGGGGAGGACGAGAAAGTGGTATTTGGCTTTAGGGTAGGCGTCGAATATGGCCAACGTGGAGGCGTTGTGCGAGAGGAGGACGCGAGGGGGGAGGGAGGTAGATGGGGAGGGGAGGGTGGCGTAGGTGCGCAAGACGGCGGCGGAGGACATCTCGATAGAGTCGGGGTCGAGTGGACCGGATGATGACCGGCTGCGGCGAGCCTGAGCAGAGGTGGTGGCTTTGCCCTTGCCCTTGCTGGGCGTATTGGTGCTGCCCGAAGCTCGTGTATGAGCTGCTGAGCCAGAGGTGACGGCGGGCGGAGGCCTTGCGGAATTGGAATTGTTCTGCCTCGCAGGGGATGAGGACGGGCTGTCGTTGGAATTGGGGTGGGACAAGCAGGCGCCCATCGTATAGTCGTAGTCAGGACCGGGGTGGAGATGACATGGGGTATAATGGAGCAGGTCAGGGCGGGATTGGAGAAAGGGTCTCAAGTAAGCAAGGAGAGGAGAGAGTAGTCGTGATCAGGAGGAGAAATATGATCAGCTCGTAGCTTTGCTTTCAGACACCAGCGCGAGATGAGGATGGAATGTGAGATGGAAGGGCGCAGGTGTCAACCTCCCCTGCGCCCATGTTGCAGCTCTTCCGCTGGAGACAGGTGGAGACAAGTGGAGGAAAGGTCCGACTTGGCGGATCCAGGTCCCGGAGTAACAGCCTAACAGGCATATCTGACGGGAGACAGGCTGTCAGGAAAGGGCTGGAAAGAGCTGGACTTACGGTCTGTACCTGAAGGTATGGAGATGCGATCGGGCAAAGAAGTCGATCTGCGCCGTAAAGATCGGCGCTACGGAGATGTGTACGTCGTCGAGACTTCGTCGAGTCAACTGCCGCTGCCGCGGAATGGATCTGAATTTCCCCGAGGTGACTTTGTTCACTCGTACCTGTGGTGATCGGTCCCTGATGAGGTTCCAGACTGCCCCACTCTGCACGCGGAGGTGGACAGGGAATGCGTCGGCGTCGGCGTGGCGTTGTGCGGGAAGATGGAAAGTGTGGAGCGCGTCGGACGATCAGTGCGCAGTCGGGCGGCGTCGACTCGATCTTTCTTCTCCGTCGGGGACTTGTCCCAAAACTGTCGACCACCCGTGATCTATAGGTCCGAGGTTTCTGCTAACTACTCTGCGTTCGGGCGCGTTGATGCAAGCAAACAGGGTTGGAATTTAGAAGTTTCGGAGAGACGAGCTCCACTTCAGAGTTCTCGGCGCCGTGCCTCGTTCCTGAAGAGTGCCGTAAGGGGGTGACGTGGGGCTCTTACCCCGTGTGTTTCAGGTTTCAAATGTGGCAGGAAGCGGCTCGGCCAGGGATCATCTGCTTGTAAGATGTCTGTCCTTGAGCATCATGTCCAATTCATATGCACAAATGACTCGAACAACCACTGTGAGGGAGATACCCTCGTTGAGGCTCTGGCTAGGGATCCCTCTGATACACTTGGATGCAGGTGTACTGACCAGGCTCGACCCCAGCCATCTTCTGCGGCCCCACCTCATCGGTGACACCCAAGTCCAGCACAGCCTCGATGTCCTCCATGGTCAGCTCCGTCTGGCGGGACTCCGCCCCGCATAGGCAGACGTGTGGGGATCGCTGCAAGCCAAAGTCCTCCATGACCTTCCTCAGAAACATGGTCTCGGACGAGTCCTCGGACACATCGACTGGTGTCAGCGTGGGCGCCGAGTTCGAAGCGACGGCGGTCGTCTTGCTCAGCTCTCTTGCACGACGCCCACTGACAGCCTCCTGTGTTCGGACGGCGGGACGGATCCCAAGCTGTGTCAGAGCCCCGTCAGATCGATGGTGACGTTTGAACCTCACCCAGCCTGGCAACTCGTCTTCGGCCAGGGACTGGGAGATGCTTCCTCCGACTTTGGCAGCAATTGCAGTCAGATTGAAAGCTCGGCTGACGTCGATGGAGTAGGGATCCTCCTCAATCTCGTAGTAGTTGGTGATGAGGATTAATCTCTTTGCCGCAACAATTGTACCCTCATCATATGGGATAGAGGACGCGTTGCTGGGCGTATGGGTCTTCTCTGTTCTTGGAACCGAGGTCCTCGAAGAGCCGAACAGCTTGGCAGTGGCAGGCTGTGTGACGGGATCGGGCTGTACGCCGGGGAACAGTGTCTGTATGGGCCCTTCAGGTTTCAAGAATCTCAGACCTTTGATCAAGCCTTCGTCGTAAACATCGAACGTGACCTCACCCTGCCCATCACTGCCAGTTCCGGTCACGCATATCCGGAAGAAGGGGTTTTGAGTCTCGGGGCCTTTCAATTCGGTGAGAACGCAGCGTGGGATGTCTTCTGAGTGGGGCATGGCTGTGTGGTTCGAGTGACGGCTTGGCAAGTCAGGGAATTGGGTGCTGTGGACAGATGTGTACGACTGGGACTGTGATGGGCATGAGAGGAGGGCAGGAGCGGGGGCTTTCATTCTTATCTCGAGTGTGATTCGACGCTGAAACCCTTGCTAACCGTCCTCCTTTGACCTCACACCCTTGTTGCTCCTTTGAGTATAGGGCGAGGAGGGCGGTCCTCACCATTCAGCAATTCTTCCGGAATGATCCTCGCCCTCCGACCATGCTTGGCCTGGGACACGCCGAGTTGGTCAAATCCAGAAGCGAAAGCGAGGGGCGAGTCAGGCCACCTAATGTTTCATTCACTTGTGCCTCGATGCAGGTTTGGGACCCCCCTGTCTTGTCCTTATAGATCTTCCGTACTGGCGCCTCTGGCCGATCCCCTGCATAGCAGGATGGAAGGCTCGACGAGGCGCTACCAGGTTCCAGTACTCCGACTAAGACTCAGATCCCGCCGTTGTACAGCTTTGGATCTCACCAGATACGAGCTCCAGCCAGCTTTGTCTACGTTGGCGAGACGCGGTCAGGTCGGTCTCCATGGTGTTGCAGACTTTCTGGGGGAGGGAGGGGAGAAAGAAGGGCGGGGTAAGCGGGAGTATAGTCCACCCGCACCCGTCAGCTGAGGACTGCTTGTCGCACTCGCCATTTTCAGAGAGACACGCATCGCTCACTGGATCGGCAGGCATATTGTGGAGTCGTGCTGGTCCCAATTGGCGACTGCCAGATGGGCGGATGGAGTTTGGGTCAGCGAGCTCAGAGAGTCAGTGATTCGAATACATATGATCCAACTTGGTCAGATTTCTTCAAATGTATCGATCCCGTTTCACCAGTCAGAACGGCTACATACTTAGGTGTCTCCGTGCATCTTCGGTGCCAATTCGGCGGTGCCCTGCCCATCGAGCGCCTTCCGGCAGCTGTTAGAATTCGATGTCGAAAAAAGGTGATGGTGGAATGAGGATGGTAACATGGTTGAATGTGGATCGATTCAACGGCCAACCGATAGGCCCAGAAACAAGAAAACAAAGAAAGTGTTAAGAACATATACACTACTTGTTTCGAACCGGGGACCTACACATCCAACGGTTATATTCCCCAAGAATGAATTCCCCCTGATAAGCAACTGAACCGTAAGAACGATTTTGTCCCACTGTGCAGTCTTAGATATACGTATCAACCGCACAATGCGAGGGCCCGACGCTTTCGAATTTGGTTATCCCAGCTGTTATCCCTGACTGACACAACCCGGCGTTGCAGGGCGGATTTGAGCACCTTCACAGAGGTCCGGGCTGACAACGAAGCGATATTCTCATTTCATGCATCTACTGCTATACGTCCATCCTCACTCTACCTCACGCCTTGACCCCCTTCCCGCCCTTACTCGCCTCATGCATCGCATACTCCTTGGAAACCAGATGACTCGCCTTCTCCACCAGTCCCAACATCTTTCCAATGTCCGTCGACCAGACATTCAACACGTCATTGGCATCCCGCTTCTTCTTGAACGTGACGATGCCGGCCGGGCGGTCTATCCGCGCAAAAATAGTCTTGTCGGTGACGAGCTTGCAGATGGTGCGTTCGGTAGTGAGGGGTGGGAGGTCGAGGAGCTCTGAAAGCCGGGACATGTGGATACGCGAGTAGTAGGATGCGAGGACTCGGATGTTCTGTCGTGTAAGCTGGAGCCTGAAATGGGTCGGAAGGAGCAAGCTTACGTGCTCCACAACCCGCTTGTGCAGTTGCTCCCAGCGCCACTCTCCTGGCTTCTCCAGCTCCTCCGGCTTCTTACCCTCCGCATTCGTTCCCGTCTTCTTGCCGAGATCCGAGTCGGGTGCAAAGACAGGCGATGTCCTGATCTTGGGCCCGTACAGCTCTTCGATTCCAGGCCATCGCATGAGCTCCTTCGTGACAAAGCATTTCAAGAGGTCGCTAACACGTCAGCTGTACCCCACACAAGAGCGTCATGTGTAGCTCACTAGTGTGTCTCGGCATTTTGGAGGTTCGAGTCTGCGTAAAGCTTGTGAAGCATGTCGTTTTGCTCATTGTTGTATGGCGCAAGAATGACATAGATGATGATGTTCTCCAGAACCTGATTGTCAGCTATGCCTTGATTTGTACAATACGGTAGCTCACATTCCGCTCTGCTGCTTCATCGTCCTTGATCCTCTTGGTGTCCCACACCGCCTGATAGGCGTTGCACGCCTCGAGGAAGTCGTCATCCTGCAATGCGAGCTGGACGATGAGGTCGTAGAAGCGCAGTTTGAGATCCTGGACTGTCAGCCGTCGTCACCGATCGTATGAAATATCGAACTAACTGATACGTCCTCCTCTTTCAGGTACACCCGGTTCACCTTCCTCGATCCCACTCGAACCTTTGTCCAGTTTCCCCGCATGCTCTCGAGACGCATTTGCTCCAGAATGCTAGATCTGTCAGCTATGCCCACACGCCCCGCGATCCTCCCTCGGAAAATAGCTCACAATTCTGTCTTCTCCCGCTTGTCCATACTGCTATACGTCTCCACCTGAATATCTGACAGCAGATCCGCAGCAGCGTCAATGTGATCTCGGGCAGTCGTGGGCTCCTTCTTCTTCTCGGGTTCGGCGGAGGTAGATTTCGCGGTAGAGGGGGCTTTCGAGGTGGACGCTGATTTGTCAGCTTGTCGCGGAAGGCCTGCAGACGCTCGGGCAGCTCACATGACGGCTCTGAGGGTGCTGATTCTGAGAGCTTCTCGTGGTGCTCCGCCAAGGACAATGTCAACCTCGCTCTTGCCAGTTCGAGGTATATCTATCATGTCAGCTTTTGAAGTCTCTGACGGACTGCACAGAGGTGGCCATCGAGCTCACTTTCCCCTCCGTGATATCCCTCAGCGTGTTCAACAACTCCAACCACCGATCCTTCCCGCCCTTGTACTCCCCCTTCTCCTTCTTCTCCTTGAGCGCCGGCAGCCACTTCATCGCCTCATCCACCATGCGTACCACCGCCTCCTTCAGTTGACCATGCTTCTTTGACATGATCGTCAGTTGTTGATTCAGCATGTCGAGGTCGCCTGCTGAGTGGATGATGGTAGCGAGAGTGGTGAGGAGGGTTGCGGTTGAAGTCATGTCGGCAGCCTAAGGAGTCAGCTTGGCTTCCATCCAGATGGATCAGATTGGAGAAGCAACCGGCACTCACATTTCGGGTCTGCTTCTCCATAGCGGTGATCTTCTCCACGGCATCGATCAACTTGCCATCCTGCATTCATCAGCTCCTTGCCTCCCTCTCGGTATCGCTCCTGACCAACCTTGGCGAGCCCCTCCACTTCCGGCACCAGCGCCGCCACCTCCGCCGTGAAGTCTTTCTCCTGTTTTCTGGGCTGTGCCATCTTGTTCTATGATATCAGATAGGTGAAGCAAGAGTGGAGAGGATCAGAGCAGACGCGGTGACATTCCTTGCCTGACGCTGTCGTCCGCGCACCACCCCGGAAATCCGGGGAAATAATACTTTGGCTGGGGTTTCCGGATTTTCTCCTTGGCTTTCCCAGCCGATCCACCACCAAGATATCTCTCCGCCTATTCTATGCAACTTTCTACCTCCTATACACCCACCCCAGCACAATGCGTAAACTAGCTTCCCAAGTACCCGACTCCGTCTCCCGCCTACTCCGCTCAACCCTCCTTCGTACCCCACCAACATGGTACAATCCCGTCCTCGCCAATCCTCCACCGGTCCAGCCATCCCGGCGCTCCCCCGTCCGCCCGGCTGGCGCACAGGACACGATAATGCGAAAGATGGACCGTTCCGCCGAGGGCCGAACACGGACGCATCAGATGAAGCATCTGAGAGAGAGAAAGCCAAGGGCGGAAGGGGTGGTGTATGAGGAAGATAGAATACGAAGGCGGTTCTTTATGGATTTCCCCTTTGAGGCGTTGAGACCGACGAGTCTTGTGGAGGGGAGAGAAGTGCGCGGGGAAGAGGATGAGGGGGTGAGAGGGAAGGAGTGGACGAGGCTTGAGCAGAGGGGAGGGTACGCTACGGTCGAAAAGTGAACTATAACGATCGCTTTGTCCACAGGAAGAGCGAAGCTCACGTGTCAGTACCATCGCTTTCACACTCAATCTCCACCACACGTTCGAAGTACCTATGTCGGAGGCGTACGAGACGGCCGTGAACCAGTTCTCGGACCTCCGGGCCCGGCATGAACTGGCCACACTAGCAGCTGAAGCTGAGGCTCGGGCGCACGGCGCAGAATTCAGGCTAGACCCTTTCGTGAGCTGTCTCTCGCTCGTCATCCGTAACTCTAGCTGACAAGAATAGGAACGTGTCCACGCCAAGGAGACAAAAGCCCTCTCGACCCTCGCTACATACACCACCTCCACCTCGGATGTCACCCCTTCCTCGAAATACAAAAAGCCCACACGGTGGTCCATGACCGTCCCATCGGCAAACTTGCCATCTAGCGAGTTTACAGGCGGGCAGGGATACGCCAAGAAGTGGAGATTACCACCACCGGTGGACATGGGGATGACGGAGCCGCTTGTCGTCGGGTCAGCGGCGACCGCGGGAGGAGCATCGTCCTCAGCATCAACGGAAGACCGGAGGAGTGAGGAGGATGAGGAACGATTTCACCCGAGGAGGGCTATGGAGGACGAGGAGTTTATAACGGAGATCTTGGAGAGGCCAATACAGACTAGGGCATGATGCAGGACTTGGATGTGGAGCGAGGTGTATATTGGATTTGCGGGCTTCAAAGCGTTCGAGGGAAGACCGGTCACGAAGGATGGCAGCGTTGTGCTCGGCGTAGGTATGGGCCCTGCAGACAGACGTGCATACTGAGGCAACCATACGAGTACGACTCTCTTCAGTGCTTTCCGTCTGGATGTTGACTACAATTTCGCCTTGGGGTCCGGGCCGAGCGGTGGGAACGATGCTGACTTTTTGGCCAACACAGCCTTCATCGCTTGACGGGTGTCCTAGTAGGTCAGCTTGAGCACATTGGAAAAGGGAACAGCTCACAGTGGACTGCAGCATGGACCTGAGTACTAATCAGCTCTACTCATGATCCCATTGCCGCACCTATACTTACATGTTCCAAGCTGCTGTGTACTCCAGTCCATCCCGAACGCTGAAAGTACGTCAGCTATCGTGTACAGTCATTGCAGCTTCTCTCCCCGACCAGCTGGACTAACGTGTGATCTCTGGCATCTATCGCTCGTCAGCTAATATCACCGATTGATCGGAGACAGCCAGCTCACGGTTCATCAGGTGCTTGGTCGAGACAGCAGCCACCGGGCTCTTCTCGGCAATGAGTTTGGCCATCTCCAATGCGGAAGCTATACGGTCAGCTTGGGCTCGCTTGTTCCGACCGCTGACCAAGGGCAAGACTCACCGACGACCTCTCCTCTCCCGCCCTTGACGACCCGACTAACGAACCCCATCTCCTTTGCCTCCGCCGCCCCAAATTTCCGACCAGTCAAGGCCAGCTCTCGAGCTATCGAGTCGTTCCCGACAATCTTGGGGAACCGCTGGAGTGTCCCGATATCCGCTGCCAGGCCGACGTTGATCTCCTATTCTTGATCAGCTGGTCCTGCCTCAGTCTCACCGGACCTTATCGTGAACTACCCAGCTGAGACTCACCACTATACCGAAGCTGGAGTTCTCCGCTGCTAAGCGGATATCACACGCGCTGGCTATATCAATCGCCAGGCCCAATGCGGCGCCATGTAGGGCGGCGATGACGGGAGGACGACAGTTCGCTAGTGTGGAGATGGCATTTTGGAAGTCCTACTAAATCAGCTTAAGGTCTGTACTGCACAGAGGACGTTGGCTTACGATGACGTGCTCATGCAGCGCGAAAGCTTTCCGAGCGGGGTCAGAGTATCGCGGATCGCTTAGTGCTCCGCCATCCGTCACTGCATTCTGTGAGCTCTCTGTGCCTTCCCGGCGGATCCGATGCACAAACAGAAGCTCACAATCCAGCCCGCCAGTGAAAGTCTTGTCAGTAGTACTGCTCAGTACAATCACTCTCACCCCGGGATCATTCGATGCCCGAGTAACGATCTGTCCCATCTCCGTCCACATGCTATCGGGTGTCAGTGTCTGTCAGTCTTCGCCGCGCAGGTTACGAATCAGTCTCACGGCTCGTGAAAGACGTTCACTGGGGGTCTATGCCCATCAGCTGTGCTCCTGTAAGGGACGAATAGCCAGGAGGTCGCTGCTTACCTGTTGAATTCGAGCAGCAACACGCCCGGGGCCGGCTCTGTCGAGCGGTGGAATTGTCCATTGAGGCGTTGGAGGTCCATCTTTACGTCTCTCTGTGGTTTCTGTCGGGGCAAAGGCAATGGTATTAGGCCTGAGAGAGTGATATGTAAGGTGGACTGGGCGGGAATTGCTATACCCGAGGGTTCTTGGTGTTTCAGGGTGGTCCGTGCGTTGAATTTGAATACGTGCCTGAAAGGGTGACAAACTCCTCATACCTCGACGATCCACCTTGCCCTCTTTACTCCTCTCGCTATCATCCATCGCCAGCACATAGCTCTTAGGCACTTATCGCCCCTCATTGCGGCCCGTACAGAAGCGAATTAATCTCAAAGAGAGCACAGCGGCCTTTCGACCATTATTCAACTTTCAGCACCGACACCTTGGGTGGTCAGGTCAGCCATCTGGACCGCGGGAGCTGTCAACATCGGAGCATCCGAGCGCTTGAGCTTGGACGCATACTCTTCTGCTTCTATCAAAGCGTCATTAGCGGAGGCTTGATACACCATGTCAGGCCTCCTGTCAGAACGGCAGAAAGATGAGCTGTAAGCCTTCTTTCCTCGCTGTATATACTCAGCTGAACGAGGCTTTCCTTCTCTTCCTCCTCGGCCACATCATACTTCCATCACGGTCACTCGAGCAGACACAAGTCCATGCTCTCCTATCTCCACTCGGCGGGTCTGCGGGAGACGTATGATGCTCTCAAGCGAGAAACGGACAATGCGGACTTTGAGGTGGATGATCCGAAAGCCAAGTGGGTGGGATTATTGGAGAAGAAATGGACCAGTGTCATTCGTCTGCAGAAGAAGGTGAGTTATGCTGTCCCTCCCATTTTCTGCGTAACCAAAGGGGTCACACGAGCTCATGTTTTAGATTATGGACCTCGAATCCCGCAACGCCGCCCTCATACAAGAACTCGCCTCCCCACACCGTCCCACCGCTTCCTCCTCCACCGCCCCCTTCATCCCCCGCCTCCCCGCTCGACAAACCCTTACATCTCACCGCTCGCCAATAACAAAGATCGCGTTCCATCCGGTCTGGACGGTACTGGCGTCGGCGAGTGAGGATGCGACGGTCAAGGTTTGGGATTGGGAGGGTGGGGAGTTGGAGCGGACGGTCAAGGGGCATACGAAGGCGGTTATGGATGTGGATTTTGATCAGAGGGGGACATTTATGGGTGAGTGGGACATGCTCGCAGAGATGGGGGGGAACTAGGAACGAGAGGGTTTGGACGGGAGAAGTGAATGACGAGAGCAAGCGAGGGAGGTGTCATTGGCGTCAAGCGAGCAGGATGAGGTTGAAGCTGTCGAGAGGATATTCGGGACATGACTGACTACTCAGTGACATGCTCGACCGACCTGACGATCAAGCTCTGGGATACGAGTAACGAATACACCAATGTCAAAACATTACACGGACACGACCATTCGGTATCCGCCGTCCGGTTCACACCTAGCGGAGATATGCTCGTTTCTGCAAGTAGAGATAAGACGATGCGCGTATGGGAGGTAGCGAGCGGGTGAGCTGAACTTCTCATTGTCACCAAGGAGCCCTCAGCTGATATTCAGGTATTGCGTCCGGACATTCTCGGGACACTCGGATTGGGTCAGGGAGGTCGTTCCTTCGGATGATGGGCGGTGGTTGTTGAGCTGTTCGAGTGATCAGGTAGGCTAAGGAGGCCTCGATGGTAGCATGTAGCTGACCAGATAGACCGCTCGGGTATGGGACTTCTCAAATGGGGAGACCAAGGCGGAACTGCGCGGACACGAGCACGTTGTGGAATGTGCGGTGTTCGCACCGGTAAATACCTACCCCTCAATACGAGAATTAGCAGGACTACAAGTAAGTTTTATGGTGCAGAAATTCCTTCCCTCGAAGGCCTGAGCCACCGAGCTTACACTCCAGAATACACCCGCCGAATCCCGCCCCAAATCCCCCGGAGCCTACATAGCCACCGGTTCGCGCGACAAGTCCATCCGGCTATGGGACGCCCAGACAGGTCAATGTCTCCGCATATTCACGGGACACGACAATTGGGTCCGAGCCCTCGTCTTCCATCCCAGCGGCAAATACCTCCTTTCAGCCTCAGACGACAAGACTGTCAGGATCTGGGATATCGCGCAGGGAAGGTGTACAAAGACGATTGAGGCGCATGGGCACTTTGTTACGTGTATGGCGTGGGGAAGAGCGGGGGTGGGCGGTACGGTCGGAGCGGCGGCGGGAGGGGACGGGAAGGTGAATGGGACAGCAGGAGCCAATGGGGCGGCGGTGCAGGAGGTGAGGAGGGTGAATGTATTGGCGACGGGCAGTGTGGATCAGACTGTCAAGGTGAGCTCGTATGGCTGCGGCGCTCGACAGGACCAGCTGATCAGGCAGATATGGACACCATAGAAGATCCTTGCCCAATCACCCGCACGGTATATTGGATATACAGTGTATTCAGATACGGGATCTCGGCCTTCCGAGTGCAATGTCCAGATACATACTGTACAACCGCCAACTATATCGGCCAGGTATAATCTAGCCGGACCGGAATATGTATGCGCTATGCTAGGTTTACTCCTCTTTCCCTTTCCTCTACCTTCTATTTCGCCGCACATCGAACCGGATCAACCCGCAAAGCCCGCCTTGCAATAATGACCGCAATGACCTCCTTCAAGAATTCCTCCAAGATAACGATGTTGTCCAGAATCTGGTCTAGGCTAGCTTCTGCCGGACCCGCTTCTTCCTTTGATCCTCTTCCCGCGGATTCCCTGCCTGTCCTCCTTCCGGCCGGTGTCGAGATGGGCGGTGTAGCAGTATCGTCCTCCCTGCTCCATTCCGAGACGGACCTGAAGGTCACCGGTCTCGCCTGAGCTGCCGAGGACGCCCATGGTCCCGCCAGATCCGCCATCGGTTCAAGCGAGACCACATTTGCGCCACTCGCGATCGTCACCGCCGCCGCCTCGTCTGCATCCCTATTCTCCTCCGCGGTCGACGGCGTCACCGGGAGCGTAGAGGGACTTTCCACTCCGCCGGCCGAGGTGTACGACGAGTTGCGCCTCGGCGAGAAGAAACCCTTGATACTCCCCGCGAGGCTCGTCCGTCCCTCCTTGGCCGGCGTGACGGGTGGGGCGAGGCCCGGTGTACCTGCTAGCGCCGGCACGGAACCGAACGTATCGCCGATGGTCGGGTCCAGGGCGAGGTTGATGGCCTCGTTGATATGGTCCGCGAAGAGTAGTCCGGCTCGCCTATCAGACAAGAAGCGGTCGAAGCCTGGAGTCGTTTCTCGGAGGCGTGCGACCTGGTTGGTCAGGCCAGATAGGAGCTGAAACACGACCGGTTGGCGTTCCCGCGGTGGATGAGAGGTATCTGAAGAGGGTAGAGGGAAGTCATCGTTATCCGAATCATACCCTCCTTCCACTCTCTCGGCCCACGCGTCGACCTCCCCCTGCTCCTCTCCACCCATCGTCATCCACCCCTCCAGGCTCCGTCTCGCACAACCCGCCACAATGATGACGACCGCCGCCAGCGCCACATTCTCGTCTGGCGTCCTCGTCATCCATTCCTTCAAACCCCTAGTGATCTCCCGCATGACAGGATCGTTCGGGCTCAGCCTATGCGGCGGCACAGCTTTTCGCTTCGCCTTTGCAATCTCCGCCTTTTGGTCCTCGTCCGAGGTGAATATCGATTGGAGCTGATCTAAACGGCAACACCGGTCCGATTGGAGGGCGGACTGGATGTCGACGAGGTAGGCCGAAAAGCTAGGAGAGCGGTCGAATGGCGGTGCAGATGGGTTGAGGACGGATAAGACGGTGGAGTAGAGACCAATTTCTGGTGGATATGGCAGCGGGGGGAGCTGCTCGCCCGGCAGAAGGCGAGTGACGGAGAGCAGACCATCCACAGACGAAGCGCAGTGCTCCTGCAGCATCGTCTGGAGTAGTTGGAGTGCCGCCGTCCTTGACGCTGCGTACCCCGAGGACAGATTGTCCAGGATGAGATCCTTCAGCGTGAATTTGCCCGCATCGATGAAGTAGTCGCCTTGCCCAATTCCCTCGCCGTTGTCGACCGAAGCAGGATATCTTCCTCCCCGTTTCGGCTGATGGTGCGGTGCCAAGCGGGGCGCCTCATCCGACTCCGTATCCAGCAGGAAATGGAGTAGACGCGTGAGGAGCGGGCCATCGTCGATATTTGACAGGATGACGTGTAGGTAGGTCAACACCGCTACCGACGTACCGTCCGCCGAAGACGATTCGAGGATGGAAGGATAGAGGATGTTGTCGAGAAAGGAGATCTGGATCGCGTCGAGTGTGGAGTCCGATACCGCCGCGCCGACGATCTGTGCGTTGGACGGAGAAGCCTCGGCAGAAGCGGCGAGGTACGAGGAGGAACAGCGGGTGATGATGTCCTGCAGGAAAGCAAAGAGCTTGATGACGAGGTCAAGCTGCGTCCGAACGTCCTCGTCCCCGGTGCTCGGCAGCTCTGCTCCTCCTTCCCTACTTATTCGGCCGCCGAGGTACATCCCGCCTCCCCCAGGTCCGCCTGCTTGCTCCTCATCCGCCTGTTCCCCCAATCCCGGTATCCTCACTTTCGAGGGTAAGAGCGAGTACACCGCACCGATGGCAGCCGCCATCACCTCCGCGAAATCTCCATCTAGGATATACTCTCCCAGGGCATCTTGAGCATCCTGAAGCGCGTCTTGGCTCCCTTTTGCCGAAGTCGGGTCAGAGAGAGGGAGGAAAGCTATATCGAATAGAAATAGCAGGCCGGCTCGAGCAAAATCGCCCGTCCGACCTTCCCGATGGACGAACCGCAAAAGGTAGGAGAAAAGCAGGAACTCGAAGCGCTGTTCCCCGGAGCGGACGGAATGGGCACGCCGGGAAGGGGGATGGGTGTGCGAGGTGACGGCCGACGGGGTAGGGGACAGGGTGCGGGCTAGGGCAGCTTCGGTACGAGCTGGCGGTGGAGCCTTATCGTGGAAGAAGATGAGGAGTAGTGGAGGGCTAAGATGTCAGCTAGATCTTTCACTAAGCAGAGAGTCACTGAGCGTACCATGCGCGCATCTTTGAACAGAGGATACACATCAGATCCACCACGTCCGCCTCAGTCTCTGCGTCCGTCCCTCTCTTTCGCACCTCCATTCCTGCCGCCCCAAAGATCCGCTTTGAAGTCTCTACTTCGCCCTCTATTGGGTTATCTCCAACACATGAACGCAACAGGCGGCGCAACGGCCCGTGTACTGCGTGGTGGTTGAGAAAGCGGTCAGAGAGGAGGACAACGAGATTGTTGAGAGACCGTACGACCTCGCCTGTGTTTCATCAGCCTCGCATCGTCTTGACTGGAGTTTAGCTCACCCTTGATGCCATGAGGCCGGTCTGGTTCGGATGATTTGACAAGTGTGGACAGGAGATCATTTCGAATCAGATACTCGAAACAGGGGCCCGTTTCGCTGAACCCATCAGTCCTGCCTTTGCTCCGACCAACGTCCGACTCACTCCTCCTCTATCCGACCATTCTCACAAACCATAGCGTCGACTATATGCTGCAGCTGCTTTGGGACCTCTGTCGTCGCGATGCCCCTGTTCTCTGTCAGCTCGACGATCTTACCTCCCAGCTCAAGATTTTGCATGCGCACCTGACCAATTGTCGCTCATCTGGATGATCCAGAGTATCCTTATACCCTCAGCTTGTCTTCATGCTTCTTAAGAAGTGATGAGCCCTCACCTGGATAGCCTTCCACGCCGCGTCGAAGTCCCCCAGGTCATCCGGCTGGCACACGGCCCCTTGGGATTTCGCTGGCTGGACGAGCCGGCTGAAGAAGGTGGATACGTCCATATCGTATCACTCGCCGCATCTGATCGGATCTGCGCGAGGTTGCTATATGTTAGGTGGCATTATTGGCGTGCTTTGGTGAGGACAAAGGAGAAGGGGAGAGCTGAAAGATAGTTTAAGGAATGTGGAGTTGGCCGGCCAACTCAGGCACGGTTGAGATGCAAGCCGATGAGACGAAGCCCGAGTCGGAACAGGTTGTCGACTGTGCCCTTATTACCTGTTTGCTCTGACACCTTATCAATTAGAGTACAGTCCAGGACTGGCAAGCATGCCTCACAGCCACCACTCCCACTCTGGCCAATTTTGTCGGCATGCTAAAGACAATCTGGAGGACATTGTCATAGAGGCCATCAAGCAGGGGTTTGAGGTGTATGGCTTGACGGAGCATGCGCCGCGGTATAGAGTGGAGGACCTGTATCCGGAAGAAGTGAGTTCAAGTGGCTTGTAATCACGCTATCGAGTTCAATCTGAAGCTGACTGCCTGGGTAGGCAGACCTTAGCATCGCAGATCTCCAGGCCGCCTACCAATCCTTCCTCTCCACCGCATTATCCCTGAAACGGAAGTACGCCGATCAGATCACCCTCCTCATCGGCCTTGAAAGCGACTACATCACCGACCTAGACCTGGAGCGTACCATCGACCTGCTCGCTTCGCATCCGGAAATAGAGTACATTGTCGGGAGCGTGCATCATGTCGGCGGAATCCCGATCGATTTCGACCGCGTTACCTGGCTCAGGGCGGTCTACGCCTGTGGCCAAACTGGAAGTAGCGCGGCACTATCACCACTCTCAGAGCTCGGTACGGTCGAGACCTCCCCTCTCCAAATCCAACCCACCTACTCCCCTTCATCATCCGAGCTACGCCCCTTTATCCTCGCCTACCTAAACCAACAACTCCACATGATCCGTACCCTCCGCCCAGAGGTTATAGGTCACTTTGACCTCTTCCGTCTCTGGACGCCCGAGCTGGACGTACGATCCCCAGAGCTGAACCGGGAAGGGGAGCGAGGAGTGTGGGAGGCGATACGGCGGAATGTCGAGGAAGGTGTGCGGATAGGGGCGCTGTTTGAGATGAACACGGCGGCATTCAGGAAGGGATGGAACACGGCGTATCTATGTCGGCCTATCGCGGAGGTCAGTACGGTCGAGCGAGAGTGTCATGCCGGAGTGAGATGAGCTGACGTAGCAGCTGATCATTGAATCTGGCGGGCGGTTCTGCTTCTCGGACGACTCGCACGGCGTTACGCAAGTCGGGCTGAATTATCACCGTCTCCGGGACTATGCGGAGTCCCTTGGGATGAAGAGCATCTACTACCTGGCGCCACGACGGACGGATGTGGGGACGGCAGATGCGGCGGGCGAGCTGGAACCCACTGGAGCTGTGCAAGCAAGATCACGCCGGGTTGAGGTCGAGCTCGCCGAGAACATCTTCAGCCATCCCTTCTGGCACTCACATAAAAGATGACATAGATGACTGGAGCAGATAAGATAGAAAGCTATAACAACCTAATCTGACAAGTCCAACTCCTGATCACACTCTCGTTCCCTCACCACCCACCCCACCTCCCTCTTGAGCACCTCCTTCCAGCTCTCCCTCGCTCTCATATCCCCTATCCAGCGCTTTACATTGTGATGATCCTCCTTGAGCGCCATCCGCTCCGTCCCCGTTGTCCAGCTTACAGTCATGGCTGCGAGGTAGTCTGCAACGCTCGGGTAGCCTCCCCCCGCCAGGTATCTCTTCCCCTCGAGCAGTCCATCCAGGTACTTCCAGCTGTGCACGATCCTCTTGCCCGCCAGATCCTGCACTGCTTTCCTTCCTGCCGGCTCGCCATCTTTTGGGTGGGTCCAGTCCCGAAGAGCAGGAAGAAGGGAGTTGACGATGTAGGTGTATATGCCGAGGAAGGCTGCGCGAGCCGGGTGCCCGGGTGGAGGGGCCAGGTGGGCGGCCGGATGAGTCTCGGCGAGGAAGAGGAGGATGGCAGCCGACTCGGTGAGCGCCGTTGAGGGGTCATCGGGGTCAAGAAGGAGGGCAGGGACGCGTCCGAGAGGGTTGATGGACAGGTACGCGTGGGTTATCTGCTCCAGCGCCGGGACGTCTAGGTCGACATGGGATAGTGTGTGGGTAACGCCGTGGGCTTCGAGCTCGATCAAGACCCAGTGAGGGCCGAGGGAAGCTGTGTTGGGGTAGTAGTAGAGCTTGTAAGGCATGGTGGGTGGCGCAGGGGATGAGGGCGATCGTGACCTGGCGTATATTATATAGCCTGCTTCTAGCTGTGATCACATGCGGTAACCGACTTACGATCTCGTCCGAGAAGCCCATCCTTCAGGTTCCCCGCTCGAGTGTGTGGCCACCGACACTTCAATCCCGGTTAATGATCACTTACTCCACGGGATCGTCGTTGAGATCACACACAGACTCCTTTGAGTGGGCATTGTGGCCCCGGCGGCTTCTTTGATTGTCTTTCGGAGTCGTATTTCCGGGTCTACCATCGTCAGACGTCAGTCAGAGGTGAGTTGTAGTTGGCCCGAGCGACATTTTCGATGATGGCCGAGTATGGCAATCTTTGTGTCCTAGATGAATTACTCGTATCCTCCCAGCGCATCCGCTGCTACTGTAGTCATCTCTTACACTGTCATCCTGCCTACTCTTTACGCTCCTGCTCAAAAGGCGGTTCCCGCACTACCCAACCGTCCTCCCGCTTGACCACCTCCTCCCAGCTCTTCCTGCTCTTCATCCGCTGGACCCACTTCTTCACATTCCCATTCCCATTCCCGTCTCCTTCCGCTAGTTCCTGGATGCTGTCCGTCCAGCTAACAGTCGCTGCTGCCAGATAGTCCGCCACGCTGACCTCCTTCCCGGCCAGGTATTCCCGCCCCTCGAGCTGCTTGTCAAGATACGCCCAGCTCTGCCTCATCCGCCTCTGCGCCAGATCCCTCACTCCCTTTGCTCCCTCTTCATCTCCATCCTTGTCCGCATACACCCAGTCCCGAAGAGCCGGAAGAAGGTTGTTGGAGATGTACGCGTAGACCTCGAGGAAGCGGGCGCGGTCCGGCGAGCCGATGGCTGGAGCGAGCTTGGCCTCGGGGTGCGCCTCGGCGAGATACAGGAGGATAGCGGAGGACTCTGTGAGTGCCGATGAGGGGTCCTTGGGGGATAAGAGGAGGGTGGGGACGCGGCCTTTGGGGTTGATGGAGAGGTAGGAGGAGGACTTTTGCTCGGATTTGGGAAAGTCGACGTTCTGGAGGGTGTGCTTCACCCCGAGGGCTTCGAGCTCGTTGAGCACCCAGTGGGAGGATAGGGAGGCGGTGTTGGGGTGGTAGTATAATTTGTAAGACATAATGGGTATTCTTACTCGTTTGAAATGCAAAGTATGAAAGCAAGTGACTGATGCAGCTGTCCTGGCACGACGCTGGTGGAGGTCGACTCGGATATCCCAAAGCCGTCTTGTAGATCGTACATTGACGACCCGACACTCCTGATCCTACTGACAGGACTGTATATGATGCTGCTGTGTCTGAGCGGCCTGCAACGCGTGCCCCTTTACCAGCTCAAGAGTCAAGATCCACTGCGATGCCACCATCTGCCGCCAGTGCCTGGTGATGCGCGTCTCGGGCTCACACGATCCTCACCATCAATGACATCACAATGCCGTCTGTCCAAGCTGGATCGCTCCCTATACACACAGCTGGGCGCGCCCAGATCTACTTTGATCGAACAAAATGGCCCTCAAGGATCACACTTGCCGAGAAGCAAAGAAGCAGAAGCGCAGCAGATGTTTGTTTGCCTCATTCCTCTTCTTTGGCTTTCGAGCTTTCGGGGCGACGTCGCAGTCGGAGCTCCAAGCGATGAGGGCGACGCGTGGATAAGGAGTAGGCCCTGATGTCATCAGGTCTCGACTCCAGCAAATCCAACATTTATATGAACGGCTGGTATCCTCATCCCCCCTCAGTGTCTCAAACCGCCACTTCCACCCGCACGTCGCCTAGCGTCATACTCGTCCACCTCTTCATCAGCTCAGCTCACCTCCGACACCCTACTTCATGTCACGAGCCGCAATGTGCGCAGACGGTCCCAACACCCACAAGCCTAACACCCCTACTCCCGCTCCGTCCCACCCTGTCGATCAGCGCGCTCTGGGCCTGGGAGTAGGCGCCGACCGCTCGCCCTCCGCCCCAGTGACGGCCGTGGTGGAGCCCAAGAAGTGCTCCTGCACCGCTTGTGACTGCCCGACCCAGACCACGTTGGGTATCTGCTTCCTGGTGAGTTGCCCATGTTTTTTACATGAACAAACATTAGCTGCGTGATCTTGTTATTGAGCTGACCGGTCAGTGTTCGAAGAATGAGCACGCTTGATAGTCCCTCGCGCACCCTTCAGCAAAGTCAGATGTTTAGTCGCCCAAACGCTATCACCCAATGTTCATTCATCGTCACAGCACCATACCCCTCGCTGTGGGCAGCCAATCAGACATACACGACGGAGTGGATCGGGACAGGAGAGGCGATGAGGGGGGAAGTGTTGTGACGCAGGCGGATGCGGATGTGGGGAAGAAGCTAGTGCTGCATCAGGTAGTGAGCAGAACCCATCGTCAATATTTCAGTGTATGAGCCTTAAAGAAGCATGATATGATACATACAAGCATTGCATTGCTGGACTACACAAATTGACCTCCCATCAACCTCATGACCCCACTGAGAGAGCGTTTGCGCCCGTTGGCTCCCATCGCTTTCCACCTCGATTTGATGGTCCGCCGCGCTGAGGTCCGCCCTGGCGGTCCTGCCATGACACGCGACCTTGTAATGCGGAAGCACCTTGCGGCTGAAGATCAGCATAGATCCTGATTTGACGGCTCAGAGATAAGGACTCACCGCTCCCTTCACCTTGACTCGTCGACCACCTCGAATCTTCATCCCGTCTTGGTACTCGGTCGAGCTCGAGGGTCCATCCGCTGCTTTTGCGACTGCCGGCTTGTCTGTGGAGTCTGCGGGCGCCGAGGCGGGCGCAGGTGCGACCTGTGATGCCTTCGCTGGCGCTGGGGCCGCGGCTGGTGCCTTCTCCAACTTCGGCGGCTCCGTCACCCTTGGCTTCCTCCCCTCCTTCGCCCGCGCAATGATCGCCTCCTTCCCCTGCGCCTCTCCCCACACTCTTGGCGCATGCTCCACCGCCACTCCCTCCTTGATACCCGCCTCCCGCTCCTTCTCTTCCCGCCTGACCCGCTGGACGCCCACCCGCTCATTCCGCTCGGCCACCTTCTTTGTGCGAGCCTCGCTCTTTCCCCCTCCGCCCGCGGTGAGTTCGACGTTGATCCGCCGGCCGGCGAGCTGAGTGTGGTGTAGCTTCAGAGCGGCTTGCATGGCGTCGGAAGAGGGGACATCGAGGAAGGCGATACCCCGTGACTTTTCGGGCTGGCCGGCTCGGTCGGACTTGGTCGTGAGGAGACGGACTTTTGGTGGATGGCCTGAGAGTCAGCAAGAGCTTGGTAAGGTATACGAAGAGCAGCTAACCTATAGCTTCCTGGAAATGCGCCTGTATTTCTGGAACAGTGGTCTTGAACCCAAGATTGCCTATCATTATCAGCTACCTCTTCGCCTCAAATAGAATACAGTCAGCTTACCAAGGAACAATATAAACCGCTGCTTGATCTCCTTCTTGCTCTTCTTGGCGCTCCGCTCCCCATCCTCCCCTTCATCCTCCCAAGCCTTCCCTTTGCCCTTTCCGACATTCTTAACCTTGCCCTTCAGCCCGTCCGTCAGGTCCTCCGCCTCCTCTTCCTTCTCCTCTACAGCCCTCTTGCGCTTCTTCCCTGCTCCTGTCGCCGACGACTCGCCGGCCGTGTCGCCCTTCTTGAGCGCGATGGCCGCATCATCATCATCTCCGGGCTCGACGTCCTCCTCGGGCACATCTCCAGGGATGGCTTCGCCTGTTTTCTTTGCTTTTTGCTTTTGACGGAAAAGCAGCGCCTTTTGTTGCTTCTTGGACAGTGCTGTGGCCATTGTGTGAGAGATCGGTGGGGCGTATATAGCGCAAGAAGTGGGATGAGTGGTTGATGGTGGACCTGCCTCGCGCACCAAAAATCTCTTGGCCAGCTTACGTACAGGGCAGCTGGAGCTGCACGTGACCACAATACCACGTGGCTGGCCGGTTCAACTTGTTAGCCGTTTTGCCGACGGCAGAGGCCGGCCGGCGTTGGCGGAGTATAGCTAGTCGCGTCCAGCACCCAATCACAGCCCCCTTATCTCTCTCCCTCTTCAACTTTTGTTACCTTCCTTCACGCACCTATCTACTCTATACACGAACGTCAGTCATCATGTCGCTCCGTTTCGCCCCCGTTGCCCGCGCTGTATGCGCAAGGAGGTCCGCTAGCCTCGTCCATGCCCGAGGCCAGGTCATGAAGCGGAGGTTCGCGACCGGTGGTGGACCCGAGCTGGTGAGTGCGAGTTCTGCCAAGTCTCTGCCGGTCGAGCACATGAGAAGTACAAAGAGATGCGAGCGCGGGAAGCTCTAGGCGAAAAATCGGCGGCAGGACTGTCGCAGCTCGATGCGCTTTGGCAGCGTGAGCTGACTCAGCAGCCCCCTTCGCAGCCCCCAGGAGCATCATCCGTCCCCTACCTCCTTGGTGGTGTCGGTATCGCTGCCCTCGGAGCCGCTTACCTCTTCTTCGGCACCGACGGGTCCGCCCAAGATACCGCCAAGGAGATTGGAACTGCCGCCAAGGGCGCTGTCCAGGCCGTGGAGCAGAAGACTGGTATCGCCAAGAGCCAGGCCGATTACCAGAAGGTGTATGATGCTATCGCCGAGTCGCTTGAGGTCGAGGGCTACGATGGTAAGCTTAGCGTTCCTCCGAGCTGTCGGGAGGAATTCAGCTGACGCCCGAAGATGGCTCGGTCGCTCCCGTCCTCGTCCGTCTCGCGTGGCACTGCTCCGGTACCTACGACGACAAGGACAAGACTGGTGGATCCAACTACGCCACCATGCGCTTCAAGCCTGAATCTGCACACGGCGCGAACAACGGCTTGGTGAGTCGTTGGTCGCATACGTGCTTGAGCCTCCGCTGATCCGCAGAACTACGCCCGGGATCACATGGAGAAGATCAAGGCCAAGTTCCCATGGATCTCGTATGGTGACCTCTGGACCCTCGGCGGTGTTGTTGCCGTACAGGAGTCGGGCGGACCTACCATCCCTTGGAGGGCTGGCCGAATCGACGGGTTTGAGCACCACGTCACTCCCGACGGTCGTCTCCCGGATGCCGCTCAGGCCGAGGACCACCTGAGGTTCATCTTCAACCGCATGGGGTGAGTTAACGCATACTGAGCCTTCATGATACGAGCTGACTGCGTAGCTTCAACGACCAGGAGATCGTCGCTCTTTCCGGCGCACACGCTCTCGGCCGATGCCACACTGACCGGTCCGGCTTTGAGGGACCATGGTCGTTCTCCCCTACCACCTTCTCTAACGCTTATTTCGACCTCCTGCTAAATGAGGGCTGGAAATGGCGCAAGTGGAACGGACCTGCGCAGTACGAGGACAAGAAGACCAAATCGTTGATGATGCTGCCGTGAGTTTAATCTTCGAATTTTCGAAAAAAATCCGAAAAATCCGCCCAGAATTCGTGGGGGAGGACAGGGCTGACGTACCAGCACCGACATGGCTCTGATCAAGGACAGGAGCTTCCGCAAGTACGCCGAGAAGTACGCCAAGGACGAGGGGGTCTTCTTCAAGGAGTGAGTCTAGGTCAACGACGGTTGAAATGCACAAATGAGAACTATGCTGACGGTCAGCTTCTCCGACGCGTACAGTAAGCTCCTCGAGCTCGGTGTGCCCAAGGCGCAGTTCCCATCGCAGTCGTGGCACATGGGCGGTGAGGCCAAGTAGAGGAAGTAAAAGGGTGAGAGGGGGTAGGTGGTGAAGACGATAGATTGACGTTAGATTTGGGATGCATCTGGGTATGCCTCGGTATATGTAGGAGCTGGAGTGTGGAACTCAAGCAGATGAGCCGAGTATGGTAGGATACTGATGCCTACTCATGTCACGCGAAGCAGTCACTGTCATCGGTCGACCGCAAACGGTCTTCTCGAAGAAGGTCTCTTATCGTCCGTGCGTCCCACCGACGAGATCCTTTCTCATCTCCCACCCCTGAGCCCCCTTTCACTCCCATCGGGTTGATACGCGTGTCAGCTAAATGCACCGTGGCGTGCTGTCAAGGCTGTGCAGCATAAAGGAGACCGCGCTGGGTCCCGGTCGGATGACCATACGTATAAGCAAGAGAATGCTCCCCCTGAAGGATCTCACACCCCTCTGTGCTGCACTTTTTTGACATCTCGCCCATGCCCTTCCACAAGACCGCTGAGCCCCGCGACGCCAGACCGACCCGCGAGTGGGACCCGGATTCTTCCCGTTTGTCCAGGGAACCCCCGAACCCACGCGGCTTGGTCATTGACTGGGATGTCGACGACGACGCCCCATTGGATCCGGATGATGAGCGACTCTCCGTCCGGCCTGTCTGTGATGCCGTGGTCTCCAGAGTGTAGGCCTGCCAGCCAAATACCAATTGCAAGCTGACGTGTCCTAGACCTTCGAGCCGATGCACCGCAGGTGGGTCTGTCAGCTCACAAGATACGCTCGAGAATGCCGGGCAGACTGTGAATCCGTGCGAAGAGAGATCCGGTCACAATCAGCCCGTGCAGATCAGCAAGACGGCGACTGCGTCCGCCGACACCAACGAGACATGCACTGTGATACCCCCTGGTTGGAGCTGTGGGCAGGACGATGGCTGCTTGACCGGCGTGCCTGCAGAAACGACCGACCAAGAGATCCGGAAGGAAATGATGGACGGTGGTCATGAGTGTCGGACCGGAAAACGTGTACGTCCTTCTAGGCGGATCCTCCTGCATCCTCGCCACCCAAGCTTTGCTGTGTTAAACATTGCCTACTTCGAACGCTGCTGACTATCCAGTCCTGCTTCGTGTGCGATACTGGCAGTGCTTACCGAAGGTATCCCGACAAGAGCGAGCGTGACGGCAGATCCTGGGTCGCATTGGTTTCTGCCAACGCCGCCGCTCGAGCGAGGAAGTCGGTCGAGACGGACACCGGGGAGGCCCAATGATCCGAGAAGGCTGCCTCATCTCAGCGCAATCAAGGCGCTCGTTCCGGATCACTTATCTCCCACCTTATGACGTGCTCTGGGGTCTCCCGCCTGATGTATGTTTTTAGTCTTGGCAGAGTGTGGCTAATCGCGGGAAATATCCAGTTGCGATGTTCGCATTTGCGGCCTATGCTAGCTTTCAGTGATCAGCGGGTCAGTACTGAGCGAGTCATTCGCGGAGCGTAGTGCCGACGACAATATCTGCTTCGGTGATCATGTCACGTTTGGCCTCCCAGCGATGAATGCATATGCTGCGCCCGCTTGTCCCGGAAACACGAAAGCCGACGCCACCATCGAGGTCTTTGCTTCCCACTGCTCCAGCACCACCGAGCGCTATCCATCTACCCAATGACTGACCTGCACCAACACACGAAAGTCCTATGACGCATACTTCGCCGTCAGCTTATGGTTCGTCTCGATGCCCTGTTCGAAAAGCCTCTCACTTGTCTGGTATATTCCGCTGCCTTCTTGTCGAAGCTCGGGCGATCTGTGCGATATTGTTCAGCCTGCAAAATGTCAGCTCTTCAGGTTCCACCTTGCATAAACCCGCGCGGTACACCGGTCCGCTGAGACAGCGGTCATCCAAGCGGGCATGGAAAGCTGTACTTACGATGGAGGAAACGAGGGGGTCGTCGGGATTGGGTGTTTCAATGAGATCATACAGAGCAAAGAAAACTATACTGGATTAGCTAGGAATACTTTAGGCTCGGTCAGACATCAGTAGAACGCATAGTGAAGCGCAAAACTTGCCGTGTTGCATCTTTGTTGATGGTTTCCATTGGTCCGTTTTCAGCATACCCATACAGATACTGTCAGGTCAGCTTATGATCCCTGTCCCCGACCGACAAAGCTCACCTTCCGTCGCTGTCGATGTTGGGGTGGTACATCTTCGTCTTGAATTTGATCTATGGCTGTCAGCAGTTTCCGCCAGCCACACCATTCCATCCAAGACTCACCTGAGGTGCTTTGAAGGGGTAGTCCAAACCGAATTCCACGCCCAGCTTGAATTTACCGCCGCTATATGGTGATGGCGAAGGCTGCTTAAGTCAGCTTGATTCCACAAAGGATTTACGGACCGGTCGCGTGAGGTGCCGAAAAAGAAGGTCCAAGGGATGACTTACCGGTCCAGTGATCGTTACTTCCCATGATGCCAAGTTGTTCTCGTTCGGGACCACGCTGATGTTGTCTGGGGGTTGAGACATGAGCTCAGCGAGCTCCTGCGCCAAATCAGCGTATATTCCTTACGGCCAGCATCCCGCGCAGAATCATTACCCACCTTTTGGACACGACGGGTTGCGCTGGACGCCATTTTCCTTTATGAATGTCGAGTAGTGAGATTGATCTGGAGGGATCTGGCTGATCTGTAGTATGTCTCCGACCAGCGGGCGGGCTGAAGTATGTTGTATCAAGCGAAGCAAAGATGAAGAGCAAAGAGAAGATGAAACGCACTCTCATGGTGAGGCCATGACGTTTTGCGTCAGAATCTGATTCCGCACAAGGAATGTGTTGCTCAGTGGCGCAGCCCAAGCTGTGTGGCGCACCTTCAGGCCTCAGGCCTGCCTTCGTGTTGTCGGCTAGCTGATCACGTTGCAGTCCTACGTGCTGAGATCGATAGGTATACATATTGCACAATAGAAACTCATGAGAGCTCGTCACAGGTCAACATCGACCAGCTGATTCTTCTTCGCCTCTCTCTCGGCCATCGCCACGAGCTGGTGGTACTCTTCCATACCAGCCGCCATACACAATTGTTGGAACTTGCCTTCCTGTCTGACCAGGCTGTAGGCAGGACCTTGCTGGACGATGGTGCCCTTGTCCATAACGAGGATGGTGGAGCAGGGGATGATAGTCTAGGTTGGTATCAGCAAAGATCGAACAGCCGGCCATCCTTCGGCCCGGGGGACGTCGAATCGATGGACTTACCCGTAGACGATGCGCAATGATAAGGATAGTGGCCCCTTCGAATTCCTCATGGACTACCCGGCTGATCTCCGCATCAGTTGCCGAGTCGATACTCGCTGTGGCTTCGTCCATGATCAGGATCTTGTGCTTCTTCAGCAGTGCCCGGGCCAGTACAACGAGCTGTTTCTGACCGGCAGACAAGCTACAAAGTCAGCACTCCCATGGTCATCGTATGGTCCACTGACTTGTCGCCGCCCGAAGAGATCTCGTAGTCCAGGTTGTTGAAGATGCTGATGGCCTCGTCTTGCTCGATCACCACAGTGGCGGAGGACGACGCTGGACTGAGAGTGACTGGATTGACGGCCTCGTCCTCAACGGGAGCGATACCGCTGGAGCCTGGACACCCCTTCTTCTTGACGAGCTGGACTTGATGGAGGGCGTCGTATAGCTGTTCATCGATGTACTTGCCCTCGATATCGAGGTTGAGGCGAAGCGTGCCGGATAGCAGAATCGGGTCTTGCGCGATGATGCCGAGCTCGGAGCGTACCTTGTTGAGGGGGATATCCGCTATATCTACAATGGCTGTCAGTATCGTGTCATTAGTGAGGATGAAGGGCGAGAGTATTCACCCAGTCCATCGATCAGTATCCTGCCAGCTGTGACATCAACAAAGCTGAATAGAGCCTTGGCGAGCGTGCTTTTTCCACTACCTGTGGCGCCGACTATGCCCACCCTCTGGCCGCTCTGTATTGAGAAGCTGACCCGATGCAAGATTTCAGGCAAGTCAGGCCCGTATCGAGCCGACAGCCCGTCGATTTCTACGTTCCCCGTACGTGGCCACTCCCGGTATACTTCGGAGGTCGAGACTGGCTCCGGTAAGTCCAAGCGTTGGCCATATACTTCTTGCTCAAGATGGCGAAACTCCGATGTGCGCTCGAGGCTCACAGCGTCGAGTTCGAAGTCCCGTATAAGTACGAGAAGCTGATTCGCTTGGCTCGATACCGTGCCCGCGAAGGCCAGGATAAAGCCCGCTGTTGAGGCACTTATATGATCATTAGTCAGAATGACAAAAAGAGCGGTAGCAATGACCGCAATGTCCAACAGCTGAACATGCACTGGCTGAATCAGCTGATTGAGATCGACATTGCGAGGAGCATACGTTGCAGCCATCGAGCGATGTACATCCGCCAACCGAACGTGGTGATCTGTAGGTTCAAGTTACGCAGCAAATCTAAGGCACAGTTAGTGATTCCCAGTCTCAGACTTCGTCGTCACTGACGATTGACAAAGATCGACTGAACGCCGAACGCGCGGATGACCGCAGTACCAGCGAGGGTCTCTGCGTAGATAGCGTTCTGAGGACCGGGAAGGACGGAATCTAGACGGCGATTCTGCAAGCCCGCACTTCGATACCATATGGTCTACAATATATGTCAGCGTCAGCCCTCGGCAGCGAACATGAGAGAAAACAAGCTCGGAGACTCACCGGCTTGTAAAGTGCGGTAAAGACCATCAACGTGATTGCGATGAATAGCCAGCCTCCGTAATAAGCTACTGAAGCTAGAGCGATCACGACTAAGGTGTCAGTCTGGGCTTACTTCACCCTCCGATCGTTCTATCATAAGGAAGAACTCGCTAGTCAGCACGTTCTGGGCGGTCTCTCCCATCCTCTCGGAGCAGTCTAGGACATCGGTCGGACTCTGTCAGCAAGTGCTGCCGGGCTGTGTGTCACTGTAGGCTTACCAGATCTTTGCCAAAGCGCTGGATGATAGAGCCCGCTCTAGTCCTGGTGAAGAAGGCCATCTTCGCGCAGAGTACAGCTGATAGCATCTCCGAGTGAATCTGGTGAATCAGCTGGAACTGTTTGGATGGCGTGCGGTAAGGCGGGACCCGCTCTCTTCGTTGCCCTGATTGCGCCTATGAAGCGCCAGATACCAAACAAGGTGTCAGACACGATATTGGCAGATGACAGCTACTGTGTAAGCAAATGTTTCCAACACCAAAAGCTACTGCTCACTCCAGCATACAGTGTAACCCAGAAGACGGCGTGCTTCCCGCCTGATATTGTTTGTGAGGTTTCGTGCGTCCATAGCCTAATTGTCAGTGTGGTGGTCAGGCTTACAAGCGTGCTGCGTGGACCTACTCCAGAACTCGACGCTCCGCGATGGGAAACAAGGTGCTGGCCAGCAGAAAGACAACGAGGACGAAGTAGAAGAAAGGTCCACCATTGAACGCGACAATCTCTCTCCAGAATTTGGTCTGGATGTTGCCCTTCGATCTAAGCTCATCCAGTACGAGGTGCTTGGGCGTTCTTGAAAGGGCCTCCTTGATTTCGAAGCTGTCTGCTGTATACGTCTGTATGCTGCACCGTCTGCCGAGACCGTCAGCAGAAGTCAGCTTCCCCTCGACAACGTCCTCAGTGGTTTGGGTTGGAGACTGAGTTTTCAGGTGCGCCATGTGCTCCGATGTGAGTAGGTCACTACCGCAGCCTTGCCAGACCAAACAGCCGGCGTCGAGAAAGATGGATTTCTTGGAGATTGGCGCGAGAGCCTCAACAGCGTGAGAGGCGATGATGACGGTCCTATTCGCCATGAGCGGGCCTTCCAGACAATACTTGACGATATGAGCGGATGTCTCTGCGTCTACTGCTGAGATGACATCATCGAGAAGGACGATAGAGGCACGTGAGTATACAGCCCTGGCAAGGCTGACTTTCTATGGTCAGCTAGCCCTACACTGCGGAGTCTTCCACGGGCCGACCTCGAGCTTTCTGTCCGCCAGACAAGATCTTGCCCCTGACAATATTAGCACAGACCATCAAACTGGCAGCATCCGACTCACCTTTCTCCTATCTCAGTCAAGTCCGAGTCCACCAAGAGTTCTAGATCAGGCAACAGTCCAACAGCCTGATAGTGATGAGCCTCGCTTTGTAGACGCACACCCGGCGCTCACGTATAGGACATCTCGGTAGCGCTTCATGTTGAGGGGGAGACCGAACAGGATGTTGTCTCTGTACAATCAGCCATGCGAGGGTAGCCGCGGAGTATCACATACCGGATACTCTGGCTTTGCAGCCAAGCTGTCTGAGGCACATAGGCCGTACTGTTGGGAATCAGATACCAGCAGTCAGTCTTGGCGACATCCGGGTCCATCATCGCGGAAGGCACGTATGTGATGTAGCCGTCAACGAGGTGCGCCTCGCCCAAAAGCGCCAAGAGCAGGAGCGTCTTTCCGGATCCCGATTTGCCGGCAATGAGTGAAATTTCACCGCGGGGGAATTTGATGTCAACATCTTGTAGTCTGAAGGATGCTTGGCAGGGTGAGTTCAGAGGATTTTCGTGGACTGCGGGACCATTCTGGTAGGTCATACTGTCGTCGTACCAGGCGACTGTGCCCTTGACCATGAGCGGCTCGATGAGCTCGGCATTAGCTCCCTCGGCATGCGGCTCCTGCATATATTCGACGTTCCCGGCATCCAGGAAGGCGCCAATGCGCTTGGCTGAGAGAGTTTCCTGGAGGCAATCTGCCATTCGCTTGGGGACACCCATAAGAACAGGGCGGAGCTGCTCAAAGACGGCGATTGAAGTCTAGCCGAATCAGGTCTACTTGCTGTTTCCGAGCGGGCGAGGACTTACAAAAGCGATGGTAGCGCTCAGCGTATTCTTGGACATGAGGGTATAGTGAGCAAAGGCAACAACGACGATGATCGTTGGTGAAGCTGAGCTATCATAGTCAGTGAAGCCTGAGGCTGAGAAGCAGACGTACTATAGCATCCCGGAGATGAATCCCAGCATCCTCGCTTGCGTGAGACGCCTGAACTCGAGATCCCGTACGTCCCGAATGCGTTTGTACCAGAATCGCTCAGCGGCCATGACCTTGATCATAAAGATGCTTTGAACCGCCTCCTGCATCAGTGAGATCTTCTTGTCGGATACAGCGAGCCGCTTCTCGAAGATTGTATATTGGAGCTTGGTGATGAAATAGGCCGGGACGGAAGTGATAAGCAAAGTTGAGAGTCCCCATAGACCCGACGGGCCTGGGCACATCAGTAGTGATAGGTAGTATACTGGGTGATAACAACGTACCGAGTAGGAGCCAGACATACATCCCACCGAGGACCAACTCCAGTTGGCACCGTACCAGGTTCATGACAGTGATCCCGAGGTGCCCAATGGCGGTAGAATCAGTGGACGCAAGATTGAGCACGTCAGCTTTGGATGTGACTGCTTTCCTAGTCCCCGAATGCGCTTGTGCGAAGATATTCCGCGTCAAAATCTTGCTTGAAGAAGTCAGCATCCGGCGTGAAGTGCAAACGAGATGACTCACCTGTAAAGCAGGTATCGCGCGAAGGTCCTGACTCGAGGTGTAAAGTAGGTGGAATGACTGCGCAGTGAGTACGATCGTCGCGATCGGGAGTGACAGCACGCACAAGTTCGTCTCGATCATGCGGAGGATGATGACAGCCAATCTGCTGATGACAAGGATAATGCCCCATGCTGCCGCACTGCGGCGGTTGCCGTCCTGCTCCAAGCTATACAGGACGTTCTGCAGAGCCAGATGGGGCACATACCAGACCGGCACCGACAACAACGCGATAGCAATAGCTGTGAATTATCAGCTCTCATTCGACTCATCGGGTAGTGACTGACCTGCCAATGCCGTCCGCCACTGCGGAAGCCATATCTTGTACAAGACCGCCAAGGTCGAACCGAAACGCTTTGAAGATGCTTGTGCCGTCGAATACCTCGAGGCGTTCTCGACCGTCGGTTGTGCGCGAATGGACTGATGTACGCCAGGTAGATCCTGTACGTCAATCTGCTCCGATTTGGATATACCGACCAGGACGGGTGTGACCCAAAGCATCAGGGCTTGTGAGATGATACCGACCGAGTATTCGGAGAGCATATTCGAGGTATTGCTCGATGGCGAGAGGATTGTTTGCTCATCATTCATCGCCTTTTCGACCGCCGCGGTATACACTTTGCTGAGATCGGCTCGACGCCGGGGCTCGCAGGGGATGACACCGGCGATGAGCCAGCACAGGAGTGCCAGACCGACCGAGACATACTCGGTTGGAGTGAGAGGAGAATTGTCGCTCCGGGCAAGATATCGCCCAAAAGTCAAGAGGTAAGTGTGTATCAGGTGAAGCGCCGTAATGGTGAAGAGGTGCCAGGTGAGCGACATGTGAAAGTCCACTTTGGAGACCGAGAGGTAAAGGATAGCGATTGCGAACTGGTAAGATTGCACGCATACCATGAGCACAGTAGGCACAAGTGCCCAAGTAGAAACCGGTCCGGGTGCGATGAAGATCTTGTAGCTCCGTAGACCTTGCATGCCGATGGATGCCAGGATAGACAGGAGGAGTGCGATGCGCCAGGGAGCGATCTGATGTGGTCAGCCCAAGTACCAGCCAGCGGTGCCCAAAGCAGCGCAAGACTCACTCGGGACCAGAAAGCATCCTCATCAACGAAGTCCCCGTCATCGATCGGGGTATCGTCGAGTTTCTCCAGCAGCTTTCGATCGAAGTCCTCAAGGCGGGTGGCAGGGGCGTGGGTTTCGTCCGGGAGGCGGACGTGGCTGCCTTCGCGCTTGTTGGATGTCGCCCTGATGTGCGCAAGTGACCATAGCGTGAAGAGCACGAGCACTGCGAGGAGGACTGATTGTGCCACTACCAGCCATGGAGACGTGGTAGCCGAATGGGAAGACGGTTCTGACATCTTGAACCGATTGGAAAGAGAGGCGGATGACCCGTGGAAGTCGAATTTTAGTCGCTCAACAGCGCATGAGGAGGACAAGACAATGAGCAGCGGTGAAAGGATCTATTAGAGCCTGGAAGCGAAGGGCCACCACACGCCCAGTAAGCGAGCGCCGCTCCCTTTGAGCTGGCGCACTCCTTTGCGTCAGAGCTACAGGGGCATAAGCACGGAGGAAACGGACAAGGTAACTCGACGCTAGTGGTGGGCTCGACATGCCAAGACCTTCAGCAGGAGTCAGTGTAAGTAGCCTCCACGTCAGTGCTTGAAAGCATCTAGATCCATCTATGCCCCTAATGATACAAGCAAGATACGTACCCAATAGATCCCCTTCACCCTCCCTTGACTCAGCGGATCTTGGCTCCCTTGTCCCTTCTCCCCCGCCACCGCCGCACCAGCACTGACGCACCCACCACCATCGCCCCGAACGCGCCCACCGTCGCCAGTGTGCCCGAGAGCTGACCTCCGAGGCCGTTTTGTATCGAATTGGCCAGGTTCGCTCGGGGTGATTGACTGTCAGATGTGTGGTCTAGGGAAGTAACGGAGCGGAAGATGTATTCAAGTATAGGTTTCTGATCAGTCTGCCTCATTAGCCAGCCACCTTCAGCAACGCAGATTGATCCGACCGGAACTCACCGAGCTTCGTTTCCATTCCTCCGACATGGTCCCCCAGTCCTCCCGTACTCCCTCGACTTCGGCCCGGACCTTCTTCTCCCCCTTCTCCAGCGCATCTATACGCTTCATGATGACTGCAATCTGATCTCCCGAAAGCGCCTGCGGGGTATGTGCGACTTGAGCGGAAGGGTCGACCGAGTCGAGCCGATCCGAGAGTAGCTGGAGGTGGGCGAGAAGGGTCGACTGATATTTGACTAGTGCGTCTGCGACTCGGGCATTCTGAAGATCAGCAAAATTCTAATACGGATGACAAGAAGGGACTGACGACAATAGCTTGAGATTTTGGGTCTGACGCCTGTTTCAGCGCGATTGCTTGAGGCGCGTCACGGAGTCGCCATGGCTTATACGGCTGACCTCTGACAGGCACTGGGTCGATACAGATAACTAGCAATCAGCTCTGCCTTGGACCTATCGACGACGGACTCACTATACTGCACTTCGCCATTGACAAAGTTGTCCTGATACACCCCCTCCGAGCTTCCTCTATTGATCAAGAACGCCGTCGGTTTTCCATTTCCCGGCGCCCTCGGACATTTCGGTCCCGGCACACCACTGAACGCCGCATCGTCCGAGACCGTATTCCGCAGCACCGTAAAGTCTTTTGCGGACGAAACGACCAATCCGTACCCGAAATGACCGCCTCGGAATTGATTGTCGGTGACTGTGGCGCCGTAGACGGTCGTCTCGGTATCGTCCGACCAGGACGCGGTACCGATGACGATCCCGGCCTTGATGTAGCCGCCGTGAGCGGTAAGGGTGTTGTGCTGGACGATGACCCGGGTGTAGTCGCCTTCCCATGGGGGATAGTCGACGAGGTTGATACCGCCCAATATTACACGAGTGCGGGAGAAGATCTGATTGTGTGAGACGATGGACCCAGAGGAGCCGAATAGGACGATAGCGCCGTCTGTAGCGTCGTATATGATCTGAGAGGTCATCTTGGCTTGATCGGCATGAACTTTACCCAAAGGCGAACTCACATTGCGTTTGACAGTGGAGTCCTTGCAGGCCAGACTGATACCATCTGCCCGAGGGAAACCCCATGGTGCCGCCAGCCCTAGCTCCACTACTCCATCATAATCGTCATCCCACTCCTCCCCACATGGTCCCTATCAGCCATCAGCTATCTTCCATAACCAATGTCGTCGTGGGTCCCGCTCACGATCTCATTATTCAATATAGTCCCTCTTGTACATTGCTTATCGTCCCCTTCCCGGAAATGCAGAGCACTCCACCCTCTATCTCGTCAGCTCTCAGCTCCCCTCTGTCTGCGACGATATGACGGGCTCAGCTCACCTTGGTTCGTACAGCCTACAATCTCGGACCATCTGATCGTCCGCATTCCCGAGTTCCAGCAGCGCTCCGCCCAGCTTCACACGAAGCAGGTTCGGCCGGTTCCCATCCACCTCGAGCGATCTGATGACCGCACCTGAGCACTTCTTGCAGTCCGCCCTGTCCTGTCAGCTTATGTAGCGCTCGATATCGTTATAAAGCTCACTGGACTGCAGTAGCCTGGTCTGGACCCTCGACGACGAGTAGCGCCCTATCCCGCCCAGTCGGGTTACCCTCCGTCGTGAGCGTCTGGCGGGGAGCCGTGAAGTAGATTGTCGAGTTCAGGCGATGTACCGAGCCCGGGCAGAGAGTCACTGTGGCGCCCTTCCCACCTGTCCATCAGCTCTGCGGAGTATACATATAGCGTGGTGGACGTACCCTTGGTCAACGCCGAGTTGATAGCCGTCTCATCGCCGGAGGGAAGACATGGCGTGGTAACGGCCAGAGCAGCCGGTAGCAGGCCTGCAATAAGGGCGTAGAGGAGCATGGGCGGATCCGGACGATCTCCTCCTGCTATCCGAAGGGGCGACGGGCGGTACTGGGCTGCGTATAGACAAGAGGGGGTGGAGTGCGTCAAGCCAAAATTCTGACGCGCTCAAAGATGGGCGCGTCGAGGCGCGGCGAAACCTCGGAGAAATCGGTCCACATCAAGCGAAGGTGGCCATAGACCATGGTTGACCCCAGCGACGGTGGCTTGTCGCTCGTGGAGAGCCGTGGACCACCGGCCGTCCAGCATGAAAGCAGCAATGTGAAGGCAGGAATCATCATATACCCAAAAAAGACATCTATACTCGTACCCCAGATGATCGATGAAGATCTGTCTACCGTATTATCCCGAACCATGATACGTGAACGCCTCTCGATCCAGCGAATGTAGTCTCTGCAGCTCGAGCAGTAATCTAAATGTCTGCTATAATTAGTGCCGGCCACGTCACCACCGCAGTGAGAGGGTCCACTCACGTATGCCTGCATGTTGGCCCAGTTCCAATGATCCAGTGCGAACCTCTGTCCCGCCTCGCCGATCTTTTGCGCTAGATGCTGCATTGTCAGCGTTTGCCCTTGACACTTTAGTCATGGCGAATGAGAGCTCACATCGTGTCCTAGCGATTCGTTGATATTGCCAAGCTCGTCTATGGGGCCAGCGAAGAACGCCATGATGTCGTATAGATCCGAATAGTCAGGTTTGAGCGGAATGTAGTGATACCACGGCACTGCCTCTTCAGCTGATTGTACACCTTGATCATGCCCGCTTTTACTCACTGAGCCACTCCTGAGGGCGTCAGCCAGGACCCTATCCGAGAGACATGCAGCGAAGTGGCACTCACCATATGCCATTCCGGAAACATGGTCATCTTAATCACCGGACTTGCCGAGCTGAGCAGACGATGGAACCTGCTCGACCACCCGTTCCCATCGACATCGAGGGCGTACTTGTACTTGTACGCATCTTCCGGTGATACCCGAGCCCCGAACTCGATGTTGTCGTTGATGTCCTTACAAAGCGCTGGGGTCGGGCACTGGTCAGTCAGCTCATGACCCTCCGTACGAGCCTGTGCTCAGACTCACTTGCGACGCCTGACCCGCAAGTTTGACCTCCGCATACCCCTTCCCCAGCGTCCGCTCAAACCTGTTCGCCATCCGGAACCCACCCTTCCCATCCGGCATCATCACCTCCCTTGTCCTCTCTTGCCATCCTCCATCCCCTCCCTCTGCTCGCCCCTCCAGATCATCCGGTCCACCAGGCTTCGGACCGTTGACATCCAGATGCAGCCGTAGTCGATGACTGTCCCGCCAGTCTCGCCATTTATCGAATCCGCCCGTCGTAGTTCCGCGCCAGAACATCCTGGCATCCGTCTTCTCCGCCCAGAACCCTTCATATGGGAGGTCCGCCTCTGTCAGGTTGAGATAGCCCTCTATTGGCGTTATTTGGAAGGAGGCGTCTGAGGGGAATTTGGAGAGCACGAGGATGGGTTTCAGGTGAGATTTGGAGCGGTGATTGTAGTCGATCCTGCATGATCAGCCATGGTCGTGAAGCAGAGGGTTGTTTTGAGCTCACGACATGGCCCCGTGTAGCCTCTTGAGCTCGGGAAACTCGCAAAAGTCCATGGTGGGCATATGATCATGTATGAAGGATTTGTCTGATTGTCAGCTAAGATAAGCGCAAGGCGACAGGATAGCTCACGCGACTCATGGCGGGTGTGATTCTCAGCGCCTGGCCTGATATTGGCAGGTGAGTCCATAGGGCAGGCTTTCTGCTACTCAGCGCAGTCACCCACAGCGAACCTAGTGAGCGACTTACGAACCATCCGAAAGCTTTTGTCCTATCCGCATTCTCGAAGTGCTTCAGCTCGGCATCTGTGAAGTCTGGGATGTCAGCTTGAAACTGATAGTCCAAGGATACACTCACGTCCACCCTCCCTGACCAGCTCCATCGCCCTATCCCGCTGATCGTGCCCCAGCACATCGCTGCCCGTGTCATGATCACTGACCACCACCTTCACCTCGAACCCCTCCGGCAGATGCTCCCTGAACCCCGACACCAAATTCTCCATCATCTTGGGTCTCCCCGACGTGCCCCTCGGTCCCGTCATCCTGACAGCCTTCTGCGTCACCTCCATGTTGTAGCTGAAATCCGTGCCCTGGAGATCCTTTGACCGCTTGATGAAGGTCGCCGGTGCGAGCGCATGATGGGGTAGTAAATCCTTCATCAATTGGTTGTACTCGTCCCGCATGGTGACATTGTGCTCCTCGCAAAACGCCCACCACTTGTCGAACCCTGCTGGCGGACTGATGAAATACCGCTTCTTGTATTCCTCCACCGCGCCTGCCAATGTCCGAGACTGGGCATCCAAGAGCTGATGCCACCGCTCCTCCCCTCGTTCCATCAACTCGTAGATGGGATGCTCGGCCCCTTCTGGAGGTGGATCCAGTACTGCCATCCCGAGCTTGTCAAAGCGCAGAGAGCTCTTTCGTTGTCGTCCGCCCTTGACAGCCCATCCTAGCGGTGTATGGACCCGCTCCTGACCGAGCCCATGCCGAAGGCCGAACCAGTATAGCAGAAAGAAGACGCCGAGGAGATAGATGATCTTCTTTGGTTTCCGTATTGGCCGTGGAAAGCCTCCGTTGCCTGTGATGCTAGACAGTGGGTAGGCGGACTGAGGAGGCATGCTGATGGAGTGATGGGATTTTGCGCGAAATTTCCGCTTGTATTTAGGGGAAACGGTCGACGGGGTCGATAATGGTTTTTGGCGATTATCGATAGGAGGTGAGAGACGACCGCTGAGCATGACGGGCACAGCGTGTGAGCTGTCGCTGTGGATGGCTGCCAGGCCTTCGGACAATATGGTGATCTTTGACTTTTGCACCCCGCTGAGACTGCTCGCCGTTGCCGCTCAGGCACGCACCAGCGGATCTGGTAACAAAGGACGCGTCTGGATCGCCCCCGGGACCAGCGAACTTGACTTTTACTTTCGGCGCGTGTCCGGCAGCGGGATGCGTCACCGGGCCGGTCCAGCCGTACAAGACCCGCAGCTACCAAGCTAACTTTTTTGGCCTATCTACTGCAGCTCGCTATAAAGTCTAGGGAGCTCTACCCCACACCCGCCCTCAAAAGGCCCAGATAGACCGCCAACAGCTCCTCTTGGTACATCAGTTTTCGAGATTCCGCGTCAAATCTCCCAGTCGCTGCTCAAAGGCTGCTCTGTCAACTCTCACTTTCCTTTGTCCTCCTACAGGTACCGGTACCTCGCTGCCTCGAGGCCCGTCACCAACATGGCGCATCTGCAATTCACTCCTTCTCAACCGCCTAGCCGGCAACCGTCTATCAAACGTCGAGGATCGGATGCGAACCGCCCGCCCATCCCTTCGCGAGAACCGTCGTTCCAGCCCGCGTTCCCCTCGGATTACGCTATGACCTCCTCCCAGCCCTCGTCACGCCGACCATCCTTCGCAGCGGGGCTCAGCGGCTTCAACGCCGAGAGGAGACCATCAGTGGCTGGTGCTTTTGCCGGAGGTTTCACCGGTATGATGTCCCCTTCGCCAGTCTCCCTATCCCGGAGGAGCAGTATGGCGTCTGGCCCCCGGCCCATCACCAGGGCAGAGTACAGCGGGCACGCCACGCCATCTCTGCTCTCCCGAGCGGGCAGCCCGACCTTGCCGCTGGGACAGGAAGGCCGGTCGCGCGGAGATGGCTTTCACGAAGGTAGGGAGCTGCGGGCGGGGGAATTTATTGGCAGTTTGGATTGCGGGACGACGTGCGTTTCCCTTCCCTTTGCTTGAACTCAGCTGATTCGCTAGCTCTACCCGGTTTATCGTCTTTGATGCCCACGCCAAGATCATATGCGAGCACCAAGCCGAGTTCCCCCAGATTCTGCCGCACGCAGGCTGGCACGAGCAAGATCCGGAGACATTGGTGGAGTGCATGAAGGAGTGCATCACCAAAGCGACCGAGAAGCTGGAATGGATGGGTTGGAGCAAGGAGAGCATCAAGGGTATTGGTGGGTCTAGATGCCATTCTGTGTGATGTATCAAGCTCATGACCGCAGGAATCACCAATCAGCGCGAAACTACCCTCTGCTGGTCCCGCTCAACCGGCAAACCCCTTTGCAATGCCATCGTATGGGACGACGCGCGCACGAATGGGGTAGTCAGGCACTACGAGACCAAGCTCGAGGAGGAAGGACTCGAGATTGACGATGACGAGGTGGACGCCAAGGCGGCGGAGGACGCAGCCAGTGGGGAGGCGGATGAGCCGATAACGGAGGGTGTGGAATTGGGGCCTGGTGGAAAAGAGGCTGCTTTTGCGGAAGAGGGCAAGGTTGAGGGGGAGGGTCTGACGGCTATGATGGGGAAAGCGATGGAGGGGCTTGGGCTGGCTGGACGAGGAAAGCCGACCGGGGCAAAGAAGAGGAGGAAGGGGATGGAGGGGCTGGTCGATGTGTAAGTTTGTAGTCCTACTTGCGGCTGTCGGTGCTGACTTTGTAGGACCGGTATCCGCTTGTCTACATACTTTTCAGCCATCAAGCTTCGGTGGATGCTGGATCACCACAAAGAGGTACACGACGCGCACGAATCCGATGACTTGTGCTTTGGTACCGTCGACTCCTGGCTAGTCTACGTATGTCCTCTGCCACCGCACAATATATGCCTCAGCAGCTGACCCTCTAGAATCTCACAGGCGGCGTCGACGGTGGTCTACACATCATGGACGTAACCAACGCCTCTCGAACCCTCCTCATCTCCCTCCGGACCCTGCAATGGCACCCCCCTCTACTCCGCTTCTTCGGCTTCCGCCAGTCCATCCTCCCGCGCATCGTCTCATCCGCCGAGAAGTACGGCGTTATCCACGCCAACCTCTCGCTCCCGCTCACCGGCGTCCCAATAGCCGGGATTGTCGGCGACCAGCAGGCTGCACTGGTCGGGAACAAGTGTCTGCAGAAGGGCGAGGCGAAGAACACGTACGGGACAGGAAGCTTTGTGTTGTTCAATACCGGGTCGGAGGCGGTCAGGTCGCAGAATGGGTTGTTGACGACGGTGGCGTACCAGCCGGGGCCGAACGCCAAGCCGGTGTATGCGCTGGAGGGGAGTATTGCGGTGGCAGGGTCGGCTATCAAGTGGTGAGTTGTCCTTTTCAAGACGGTGTGAGTCAATGCTGACATCAGGCTGCGGGATCAGATGAACCTCATCGAGGAGTCGAGCGAGATGGACCACCTGGCAGGTTCCGTGAAGGACACCGGTGGCGTGTACTTTGTCACTGCTTTTAGTGGACTGCTAGCACCGTAAGTCGCCGAGCCCCAAGTGATAGTAACGCAGCTGACATGACAGATACTGGGACCGAGAAGCGGTGAGCCGTTCTGGGTCAGGATGTTGTCCTGAACTGAGCTGACAAGACAGGCTGGTACGATCATCGGCTTGACCTCCTACACTACCTCTGCCCATATCGCACGCGCAACACTCGAGGCGGTCTGCTACCAGACCCGAGCTGTTCTCGACGTCATCGAGAAGGAAAGTGGCGTGAAGCTCGAAACTCTCAAAGTTGACGGTGAGCCCTTCCGTCCTTCTTCTCATCCAACAGCAAATGCAGAGCTGATTTTGCAGGCGGAGTGACCAACTCCAACCTCGCCATGCAGCTCCAAGCCAACGTGCGTGCCCCTTCTTTCCCGCGCACATATACATACCCGCACGCATAGCTGACCCCCAGATCGGCGGCTTCAAAGTATCCCGACCCACCATGCGCGAATCCACCGCCCTCGGATCCGCCCTCCTCGCGGGCCATGCTCTCGGCCTCTTTGGTTGGGACCTCACCCGCCCAGAAACGCTCTCGAAAGTCAACACGGCGGACGTACATACCTTTGAGCCCGAGCTGCCGGAGAAGGAGCGGCTGAGGAAGATCAAGGGGTGGGAGAAGGCGGTGAGTAGGGCGAGGGCGTGGTATACTATAGAAGATGAGGATCGGGTGGAGGCGGAGGAAGAGGAGGAGGAGGGATTGACCAAGATCTAGAGCTCTTGTGAGCGAGGACATTTGGCTGGAGGGGATATTGATCAGCTAGGGCATGGTGGAGGAGGCGGGCTTAGATCTTGGGGTATATGAATACACATGCATGAGGAAGCTGACTGGAAACCACATCTGACATTTACTGATTCTGCAACGGACAAACTCTGAACTGCTAGGCGTTAGAGGCGGCGGTCGTCCTCGCCAGATCCTGGGCGGCACCCCAATCCATCTTCTTATCGGCGGTTCCCTCCGGCTCGTCGACGCTTAGATTAGACGCGGAGAGCGTGCAGGTATGCTCAGGGTATCGACCGCACTGTTCTTATCAGTCCACGACGAAAACTCTCACCAGACGATCGGAAGGCTGGACGAACGGTATGAGGCAGAGCCTTAGCCACTCCGAGCGCCCTTCCGATGGTCGTAGCCCAGGGCACGTTGAAGAGTTGGACATTCCAAGCGCAGTCCCAGACGCCCTCGTAGAAGATGGTGGACATTGACATGATGATAGGGTTATGTGGGTAGGTGACGAAGTGGAGTGATAAGGTCGGAGATATGGGATGAGCGGTGTGGACTACAAGATTGAGCGAGTTGACGACTTATGTACCTCTCAAGGCCCGGCGGTGCATAATCGGCTAAGCGAGCCATGGGCGTCGTGCTCCGTCTAGATGGCTGTACTCCATTGTGTCATGACACGCTGACACAGCACGCCAGATGTTGCACAGTCGTCTCGAAGGCCTGCAGCCGGCTCTTTCGCGGGCTCATCTCCACGGGCCGACCGCCGGCGGAGCAAATTACAAGCGAGGACACAATGTCTCGGCCGTCAGGCAAGAGTCCGCTGGGGACCACTGACCCGGTCACTGAGAACAGTAAAGGATGTTCGCGGCTTTGCCGGCAATTCACTTTCACGTCCCGCTTGCAGGCTCGCTTGTTACCCCTGTGTGACTGCGACCTTCCTTTCAAGCATGACGTTCCAAGCAGTACGACTGCGTTGCAGGACTGTCTCAGAGACCAATCGAGCGCTACCTCTCCGCTTCGGGACTTACTGATATTGGATACCCGACCACCGGGCCCGCCGCTCTATCGCGGTAGAGACACAAGGGATCAGGCGCAGACTGCGGCTCTGCCGGTCGGAGACGTACTTGACCATACTCTAGAAGGCCAGCAAAGTTGAGATCATGCGCATCGAGGGCTGCACCGGAATCATTCCATAGGGGCTCAAGATCCCCATCCTCTCAGGTGATCAACTACCACTACCTCCCCCTCCTCCCCCTCCGCCACCGCCTCCGCCTCCTCCTCCTCCACCATCCCCACCGCCCCCGCCGCCCCCTCCTCCGTCACCGCCGCTCCCAGCAGTGCCGCCACCGCCACCACCATCACCTATGTAGGATGCTCCGCTGCTGTGACCACGACCACGGGGTCTAAGAGTGTCAGTAGGTGACTAGCATGGCTAGCTAAGAAGAGCAACAGATCGCTGTGGCGTTGCTGATACTCACTTCGACTGATACTGATCAGCTTTCGTCAGGGCTCGCGGACATAAGTCATGGCTGAGAGAATGGGGTAGACTTACAGATACGCAGTTGCCTGGACCTTCAGCGGCTGGTCACGCTTTGCTATTGAATGCCACGGACCACTCACCCATCTTGCTAGCTATTCTCACTTTCGCCCTGGCCTGCCTTCCGTGTACTGAATGGTATGACGTATGATACGCTTGCGCTTAAGGCTGGTCTGTGGCTTCTAGCTGTGACAAAGATATGTGGGAAGACTGAACGGGCGGAGGAGGAGACGTTGGAGAAGCTGTGAGCTATATAACACCACACCCAGGGAAGAAACGGCCGTCAAAGGATGCTTCCCGAGGCGGTGAGGCTAGGCTAGCGTGGTTGTGCGTGTTCTTCGCTTCATTGACGCTATCGCGTACATCCGACATCACAGGCTTTGTCAGCAGTTCTCTCAGTGCATCGCGGTCCGATTCGACCTGCCACGCGCGACTAGCTGTGACTTTACTCTCCCAGGCCTGTTGGCGCGATGATTTGCGAGTGGAGCATCAGCCACTGGCGTCGGTACTCCTCCCATTGCAACATATGCATCTGATCGCGTTCCACCGTCAAGCCAATAGTGCATACATTAGCTACGCAGACGGACAAGTCTTTCCCTGGTTCTTTCAGTATCCTCCTCCGTCTCCGCCTCCTCCACCACCTCCGCCGCCGCCCCCATCGCCGCCGCCGCCACTGCCTCCGCCACCACCCGATCCTCCACCACCACCTCCTCCAGCTGTTCGACTGACATGTCAGATATGCTCCCTTACACAGCTTTGACGGTGGCTCACAGACATGCAACCAACTGCTTGATCAGCTCCCTTCTTTTACAAGCTGGCATTAACAAAGCTCAGCGGAAGGTCAGACATACCCATCTTACTTGACCCTCGGGTGCAAAGTTTTGCGCCGAGGTATGAGGAGCTTCGTGGCGGATGCGGAGTTATCTGGCCTTCGACCGTACAAGATTCAGGACGTATGTAGTGGTAAGTGAGGGTTAGGGCTGGGTCAGGCAGTGATATGTAGGTTGGCACAGTGGTAAGATGCTGTAAGTTATTGAAAGAAGCGAAATCTGATGAGTAAAGCTGTGCCGGATTCGGAGCGGGGAAGCGAGAAGACCGAACCTTATCTGGCATCCTTCCGGGTTCTTCTCGCTTCCCTGACGTCGACACACATGCGTGTATAGCTTCCGATGATGCTCCCGCTGCTTATGTATGGCAGCTTGTATGCATGCGGGGATGGACATGATTGTACGTATGGAGTTGATGCGGCACCGCTGGCCCGAGCACCCACACGGGCGGGATGGGAGGAACAGCTTTCTGCTCGTTAGCGTCTCCCCCAAAGACGTACGCTGTGCTTGTCCAACCAGGCCAAGTCTTAAGATACACCTTCAGCTTGGGCCGCCAGGAAGGATGGCCGGGCTGGCTGGCGTGGCAGTGATAACGCGCGCGGGGACCACGGCGATGGCCTAGCGGCTAGCGATGAAGTCGAAGAGAGGGATGAGCGAGGGATATGGGTGGGAGCGGAGGGATGAGAAACGGGTGATGAGCTGCTGTATGGGTCAGTGATAATCCCTAACCTAGCGATCATAGGGAGTGATGGAATGAGAAGTGGTGAGGAGTATATGGCGAACTTACCCGTCAAAGGACGTCCGGTCCCCATAGTACCTCTCCGGCCACCCAGTGATCCCTCTTGCCAGCCTCCGCGCCCGCTGTCTGACAGCTTTAATTTCAGGAGACCAGGAAGTCCAGCGTACCGCATCAGAGCAGCCATGGCCGGGGACCGCATGTCATAGTGAGGACGGGGGCAGCGGGACGGGGCTGTACCCGGGAGTCAATGTGAGATCGAGGGGCGAAGGTTGTCGGCAGAACGGGGCAGCATAGCTTGAGTGTGTGGGGAGTGACGCGCCCCTATATCAGACGGTAGGCGGACCGCTGAGTGCGGAGCGATACCTGGTGATCAGCTCTGAGCATTGAAAGCTCGCTCACGCCCAGGATCGCCGTTCCAGAGAGGTGAAGGATAGAAGGCGCTTACAGTCTCGAGAAGCGCCAGTTACCGCCTGATGACGATGGTGGGTATACACGGTGCCTCAGGAATGCAGCGCGGGGTGGCTGAGAACGCGTAGACCGGGAGTGGCTGGTCGAGGCGGACACCGGCGGGTGGCTGGGTATCGAATTGAATCGGGCCAGCCTCGTCCGGGGTGTCATGGTAGTGTAGCAGGTGGGAGGAGTAGCGGGATGTCATGGTAGTGTAGCAGGCTGGAGGAGTAGCGAGCGTATAGCAAGAGATGGTGGGCTGAATAAGACTGCGCTGGCGTATGTAGCATGCAGGTGCATGAGATGTGTTGAGTTGTATAGGAAGGGTACCATCTGAGAAGGTAAGTTGAAGCATTGACGACTTTGAGTATACAGAATGATAGCTGGTGAATGGCTTACGCTGGTCCTGATATCGCCAGAGCTGGTTACATACTACTAGCGAGTGTGGAGAACATCGCCAAGGCGCTCTGGCTTGAGCATCGAGGCCTCTCCGTGGTATAGTCGGCCAACCTTGACACCGCACTAAGACCACGCGATGCTTCGGGCCCCGGTTCGAATCCGGGCCTTGGTTCAAGAAAACCCCTCTTTTTGCAGTACCTGCGCCTTCTGCTGTGCTGACCAGCGTTACAAGTGAACTAGATGTCTCAGAGGGGGTGAGGAGCGACATGAACGGTAGTGAGAGTAACGGTGGACGCTTCCTTTTTGAACGTGACTTTTGAAACGCGTCAGGCACGGCTGTGACGTAACGCATGCCGTCATATCGAGATGCGGTGAGGCGTGGTGCAGGCGTTCATCGATCATCGTTCGTCTTGCGTTCATCACTGGTAGTTGAAGGAGCTGAATGATGCTGCCGGGCTGAGGGCAATGGAAGGAGAAGTATAGTCAGCCTTTTAGAGCATCGCCAGTGCGTGAGCATAACTTTGCTCTGACCTTTTGCTCTTTGTCTCTGCGGTCACTGGACGTGCCCTTATTTAGTGCCCGTCTTCGGGCTACGATGGAACTGCCTCTTACCGCTGCACATTTCATCTTCTAAGTTGTCCCCCTTCTCACCGTTCTCCCCGATCTCCTCAATCAGAAAGCAGCATCCATCTTTTCCGACGCTAGCGAAACAGATTCTGTGTATCTACAAAATGCGGTCAATAGGCTGTATATATATTTGCCAGGATGAGACTGTCACCGAAATTAAGTGCGGTGTCAAGGACTTGAATTCTGCTTTTTGCCTTTTTCTTCTACTTTCCTCCGGCTCGGACCAATGTATATCTGCGTTCGAACCGGGCTCGATCTTCTTCTTTTTGCTTCTGCGCTACAGTGCAACTATCACCATCACCATGACAGTCAGCCGTCTTCTAGATCTCATTGACGATCAAAGTACTATCCATCTCGCCGCCTGCTTAAACACCCCGATAAAGTGGAAGGTACATTCCTCAAATCGTTCAGTCACCCCCTCCTCCCGACCCACCACCGCCACTTCCCCCACTGCTCACACTACTAATGCTCTCCCGCTCCGCCTCCGCCTCCCTCTGCTCCTCGCGCGCCTCGCTATGCCTAGACGATGCCGAGCTCCCCGCATGATGTTCTGACCCCGCGTGTTCTCCTTCCCCATGTCCGCCTCCGCCGTGTCCGCCCCCGCCGTGTCCGTGTCCGCCGCCGTGACTGGTGCTATGACCGCCGTGCCCGCCACCGTGGCTGCTACTATGTCCGCCGCCGTGTCCGCCATGATCGTCTTTGCTACAGATCATCAGCTGAGGCCCGTAGCGGAAGAGGTGGATCCGTAGTTTGCATACATGTGCTTGCTCTGCTAGATCAGCCTGTCCATCAACCCGAACCAGTAGGAAGAGGGGTGGGCTCACGCTGAAACAACCTGCTATATCAGCTTACAGCCCACTCGTCATCTCATACACCTGCACAATAAGATTTCACTAACCCATGTCGACCGACAGCTATTGCTGATACCCCTCTGGGAGACTGGTGGTGTGCTCGTAACGGCTGGTCTCGAGCTGAGGCGAGTCGTAGCTCCTGGCGAGCGGTTGATTGGTATATAAAGAAGAAGAAGAAGACGACGACGAGACGCGGACGCGGCTGGCATCCACTGGCAACGGGCCAATCGCGGGTCCCGAGCGGCGAGCTTACTGCTCCGGAAAGCAGGGAAAGGGTGTGCACACATGTACACACACGTCCGCACAGATCTGGCCTAATCTGAGCGTCGCCAAGACCGTCACTCAAACCCAAAGAATGGACGCGCTCAATGTAATGCCGAGCATGTAATGAGATCCATCTATTCTAGGTATTCTATATGCGACAAGTGATATGAACAAGCAATGTTTGTATGGAGGGCGTAGAAGCGAGCGTGAAAGAGCGTGGAAAACATGGTTGGGTCGTTCGGTCGTAACGGCTGTACTGCCGGGTCTAGAAGGAGAAGATCCCACTTCCCCGCCTGCGTCCGCCACCGAAGGGGTGGGTGATGGCCGCGGAGACAAAGAGACCGACACTGACCTGTCAGCTTTGCCACATGAAGGGAGCGGGGCAATCAACTCACGTCAGACCGATAGCAACAGCCACGAGCTGCTGCGCCACTTCGAACCCTGACGAGTAGGCTTCGGTGTTGCCCTCACCAGACTGAGATGCGAAGCTATCCAGTCAGCTCATGTCCTGTGATCTATGAATGGAGTCGAACGTACTTGAATATACCTCCGTTGGATAGACCTGATGGGAGCTGGAACAAGATCCCAACGACCGTGACAGGGAAGCTTGAGCCCTAATGATATCAGCTCAGACTCACTCATAATCTGCCGATATGAAGAGGAGTTCACCTTTGACAGCTTCCCATACAGATTCCCCAACGTCCCAACGACAAACGACCCAATAGCCGACGTCATATCCGAGCGGTTAATGAACGCCTTGGCCGCAAAGTGGTTGGACGCCCATCCAGCACAGGCAATGATGATCATAATCGGTAGTTCGCGCGCAAAGAGGGGTTGCTGGTTCCGTAGCGAAAGGGCGAGGGCGAAACCTGGACATGCGAGGAAGTACCACCATGCGGATGGGGTGACTTGATACCAGTTGTCCGAGGCGTGCGTGGAGGAGCATTGATAGTCGTTTGCGCCGGATACCTGACATGTCAGCTCGGTTGCGCCCAGGAGCTCTGGTCAGCTTACAGTGAGGCCTGTGATTTGACGGTATAGCTCGGCGCCGATGGAGATACCGAACCCAAGGAAAAGCGAGTAGATTACACCTGCATCATTAGCTTGCAATCTCGTTCACGAACGTCAGAGGTCAGCTAGCTCACTATATCCTATCCGAACAGCTCCGGCCGTGATGTTGCGAGCCGCCAATTCGAGCGCACCGCAGAGCACGATGTAACCCTGTACATCAGCTATGACCCCTACCTCGTGAAGGGTGATCTCGACTTACAGGCAAGATGAGCACAACACCTCCACTGACGAGCGCAGTGTAGCAGAAGTAGCCCGTACTAGCCAGTCCAGCAGCGATGAACGAGATGATTGTAGCGATGGCGATTTCAAAGACGTTGGAGAACATGTCGTTCCGGGCGGCGATCATCTGGATACCGCATAGTAGGGCACCGAGGGGTGCGGCCGCGAGAGCATCGAGGAAGGAGCTGAATGGTCAGCTGTGATCTAAAGAAGAGGAAAAGGGTAGACGTACCCCGAGAAACCGACGACGCAGATGAACGAGGAAGCCATGGCGCCAATGATGAGTGTTTGCCACCATGAGTAGTACATGGGAGTGGTCATGAGCACATCGAGGTCCTTGCTGGCTTGCTCGACCGAGATCCGATCGTGGACGACCTATTTGTCAGCTCATTTTCGTTGATACCCGAAGAAGAAGGCGAGCTCACATTCCAGTACAGCTTGTGCGTCGCCAGCAGCTTGCCCAGATCCAGTCCCGTCGCCTGCTTCAAGAACTTGGTCTCGCTCGTATGGGTCGCGTCGTCCCCAAACGAGATAAGCATCGTCCCAGGCAGGTAGACGACCTGCGCGTTGATTTCGAGCACGCGAGCGGTAGCTTGTATCTGAGTTTCGAGTCGATGCGATGGCGAGCCAAACATCATGAGCGCTCTTGCGAGCTTCATGAGGAATTGTTGTCGAGCGAGGATGGCCGCTACATGTTGTATGATCTGGGAATCAGCGACACTCTTGCCAATGGGAAAAGGACTTACAAAAATCTCCTGCTTCTTTCTCGCTTCCTTTTGCTTCTTCCGCCTCCTCTTCTCCGACTCCCACTCCTTCCTCCGGCGCTCATCCTCCGTCATCGGTCTCGCAAAGTAGTCCATCTGACCCTTCTCACCCATCGCCGGCGGGGTCAACGGAGTTCTCCCGCCCGACATGACCCACTTCTCCGCATTCCTGACGGCTTGTCCCCCGCTCTTCAGTGCCTGCCCAGACGACTTGAACGCCGCGACCGGCAGCTTGCCGAGCGAGTCGAGTTTGAGACCCGACCGGCTCCGGACGCTCTCTGCCTTGTGGGAGGACTTCATGTGGATCATATCGTCCGACGAGGCGTTCTTGCGCAGATCGACCGCAGAGTGGGCCTTCTTCGGGTCGTACCGCCCAGGAGGGGACTCCGCGTTCGAGACGGCCGTTCCCGAGTGCATCGAGTCGGGACGGGATCCGGGACGAGAGCCGTTACGCGATTGAGGGCGCCAAGGGGACGCGGCCTGCTCGAGGGCATCGGCAGTGGGCAGGGTGTACCGATTGAGCTGGTACCCTGGCCGAGCAGCAGCAGGAGCGAGGGTCGCAGCAGTAGGCGTGGCGACGCCCGAGATGTTTTGGGTGTTCTGTATCAGTGCACCCCATACACCCGCCCCGGACCGAGCAGCCTTGGGCCGGTCCGCATCATCCAGCTGACTCCCGATCTTGTCGGTGTACTTCCGTGCCCGCCGCAGAGCAGATAGGAAGCCGGGCGTTGCGCGCGCGTCGGCTGTGAGGGATGAGGCGGACTGGGAGCGATGGGGAGGAGGTATCGGGTGATCGTCGAGAAGGACCTCGGACGGCCGCCTGTGTTCCCTGTTGATAATGACGTCCGGGGGAGTCTCGTGCGAGGTGTCCCCCGCCCCATTCCCTTCCCCAGGCTGCCACCATCCTCCCGCCCCCTTCTTGATATCCGCCGACTTGCCCGCGCGAGCCTTTTCGTCCTCGTCATCCGACGACTCGTACACCGACGAAGGGCGAGACGAAGCCGCTGAGGTCGCGCCGCTGCCGGGCATGTTCTGCTGATTGTACAGCGCGAGGAGTGAGGAAAGTACCGACGCCCCACCAGGCATCTGCGGCATCCCATTCCCCATATTCATCGCTCCAATACCGCCCGTCCCATCCCCCATGCCTCCGCTGAAGCTCTGCCGCCCTTTCTCCCGAGGCTCAGGATACCTCGCCGCAAACGCGTCTTGGTCTCTTCCGCCATCCGCTCCACCACCCACTTTCTCCGCGTCCTCACTCCCGCCCAACCCTCCCCCGCCCTCCCTCACTTCTCCCTCCTTGATCGTCCCAAACGCCCTGCTCACAGCTCCAGCTCCCTTAACTCTCCGCCGCAAGACGCCCCATTTCCCCGTATGCGCCCTGACGAGGTTCTTGGCCTCGCTCAAATCATCCGCCTGATCGTTCGACGTGATATTCGGCAACCCATCCGTCTCGCCAAAAGCGATGTTGGTTTCTCCGTGTATATGATCATTGATCCCCGTATCCAGTATATCCTGGAGCGATTGCGGTTCCGCCGGACGATTCTGGCTATCCGCGCTGCCGACCGCCTCGAGCGCGTGCGTGTGGGTGGGATTGTGATTAGGCGGATCCACGTCGAGACGATAGTCATAGTCGTCCGCCCCGTCCGTGGCCGAACTGGCTATAGACAGCTGGGACAGTGGCCGACCCGGACTAGGACTATTGCGGTGTTGCTCCAGCATCGCGTCGATAGCGGTGAGATTGCTCCGATCAACCGTCTGCGGGGAGAGAGGGATAGGTTCCAGCTGAACGACGTGCGACTCATTGTTCCACTGCACGCGCCGAGGGGTCTTGGTACCTCCGGTGGCGGGAGCAGTGGCCGTTCCGGCCGGCGGGGCAATGAGGATTGCGGGGGTGTGATGGCCTGTGGAGGAGGAACCGAGGGTAGATTGGCCTGGGAGGCCGGGATGAGGTGGTCCATCGTGATCGTGCAGCGGCTCGACGTGCTCTAGCCGCCGCCCGGTACTGATGGAGAGCGGTTGGCGAGTAGGGGGTTGAGGGGGCGTGAAAGGGTCGTCGGGGATAGACATGGTGATGGGGTCATAAACGGGTCGCAAGTCAAAGAGGCGGAGGTGAAAAAATGTACAAAGTAAAGAAAGGGCTCGATGGCTATACACAGCTGCTGCGCCGGCCTGGGCGGGTAGTGATGATTGCCGCTGCACAGAAGGGTGAGACGAGAGACAAGACACCAAGAAAAAGACAAGAGAGACAAGATACGCAAGCACCCCCTAAAAATGGTCGCAGCTCCGCGGGGCACGGACGGCGTAGTCACAGGCGCGTGTCGTCATATATACCGGCGGTAACGGTTTGTCACACATTCCTTATATCATATCAATATCAAGCTGTGAGTGGGCGTCAAGCCATGCATACCGAATTGATGTGGCTATGTATCCACACAGTACCACTCTACAGAGCCACCATGGCCAGATCAGCGCGACGCTGTGCATAACGGGAAATACAGGCTAGGAACAAGACCCCCGCGCTTTAATAGGCACATCATTCATTGCGGGGACGCGCAGCAAATAGGCGCGCGAGCTGTTGACACGTCGAGATCTCGCTGGGCGATACTTTGAATTCCTCGCACCTCCGTTTGTCCTCATCTCCCTCTCAGAGTCCACCACACCTCACCCTCCCCTGTCATCGTCGATCCGGGATCTCAGACACCATGTGGCTCAGCGATACGCAAAGTGCGTGGTTCGCTAGCTTGCCGCTTGATGATAGTGCGCAGTGGAGCTGACTCTATCCAGAAATCGGGATTGCGCTTGTCGCGTTTGGGATCTTCTTCCAATTCCTGGGTATGTCGAGCCCGCCTCATCTGATCGGCTCTCTGTAGGCTAGCTGCTGACGTCTCGCAGGTATAATGCTCCTCTTTGACGGTCCATTATTAGCGCTGGGAAATGTACGTCTCTACCCCCTTCCCAGTCTTCCAGACCTCCAGACCCCTCCCGCCATCACACCCGCTCACCCACCACATCTGCATCCCTACTGATTAGTAATAACCACTCGCTGATATCCCACAGATCCTCTTCGTGTCCGGTCTCCCACTCATCATCGGCCCCACCAAGACCTTCTACTTCTTCTCACGGCGGGAAAAATGGAGAGGGACCTTGTGCTTCTTTGGCGGCATGTAAGCTAACCACTTCCTGGCGACTCTCTCGCTACCGACGTGCTGAGGCCTAGACTTAACGCTGACTCGCAGTCTCTTGGTATTCTGCAAGTGGCCCATAACAGGTATAGCTATCGAATTTGTCGGTTTCGTAGGGCTGTTTGGGTATGTCTCTGTTGCTCAGCTGCGTGTTGGACATAGCTGATGGTGTAGATCCTTCTTCCCGGTCATTCTCCAGGCGTTGAGGCAAGCACCGATCATTGGGACTTTCCTCTCTTTGCCATATATCCGACAGGTGAGCTGACAGATCCCTTTGATTGTGTATGAGCAGAGCTGATACGATATCAGGGAGCAGACAGATTGGCAGGTGTCAGGCAAAGCGCAGTATAGGTGCTGCATGGCGATGGAGCTCAACACTGCTATGCATCGATGCAGTCTTGTGAGGATCATACTAGATCCGCCATACTGCTCAGTGTGGCTCCGAGGGATGACTATCCTAATGCGCGGATCGGCGGGGTGGACTTTGCATGCCTGGCGTGGCTCACTGACGCGTGACGGCAGGAGAAGATCTGATGTACAACGATGCATCGATATTGCGCCTCCGGAGATCCAAGCTAAAAACGATTAAAAAGGGATAAGAGGTGTGATATCTAGGTTAAAAACTACTGTAAAGGAATGCTGTTGACAAGACGGGTCCATCAAGACCCACACTCTCCTGACCCCTCGTGCTCCTCATTCGGACCATCTCGGACCTCACAATCGCTCCCCCGTAAACCCTCCCCAGTCCCCACCCCCACCTCCACCCCCATAAACCTCTTGTTCCTGATACCTCGCCTGCTGCCCCTGTCCCTGCCCAGCTCCACCCGCCTTGCCCTGCCATAACGGCTTGAACGCATCCTGCTCGAACCCGCCCGTATCTTTCGGGCTCGCCCGCACTGGCAGTACATTGTTGTGGTATGGCCGCGCCCCGTCCCCTTCTTGAGTATTCCGCGTGGATCTCCCACCTTGCACCTGAACCTGCTTGGGACCAGGTACACCACCAGCGCTGGCGCTGCCCCCGCTCTTCCCTCCCCCTCCCATCCCGCCACTCCCACTCGACCCAAAAGCACTGTGGATCTGACCCTGCCATCCGCCCTGTCTGAGCGGTGACGTACCCACACCAGCCCCTTGCCCCGCGCCTGCGCCGAAACCGGAGTTCGCGCCGCCAGAGATGTTCTGCCCGATGACGGATGGGGTGTTCCATGATGATGCGGGCGCGGGGGGAGGAAGGGGTCCGCCCGAAGAGGAAGAGTGAGGGGGGATGGCGGATGAGGAGGCGGGAGGTGGGATGGGGCGGTAGTAGGGTTGAGAGGGGATGGTCTGTTGTAGTTTCGCCTGGAGGGTCAGTATCAGGTCTCTTTGAATGACCTGAGGGACAGCGAGTGAGTATAGTCTGGATGGAATAGCATGTAGTGTGTGACAGAGAATGAGACTCACGTGCAAGTCCTTCAGATCCCTGCCTTGTTGCCCCGCGTGCACTCCCGACATCGTCGCGATAAGGTCATCCATCGACGCCATGATGATGTAGCTCCGAGAGTATGGATTGAGATAGGTAGTGATGCTCCTAGGGGTGTTGTAGATGTAAGCGTTTGGCCGCAGTCAGGTTGCTTTGTCCGTCGGATCCGAGGGTGTCGGACGAACAGAGGCGGTGGGGAGGGGGAGAAGGCCAACGGGACCCCCTCGAATTGGGATTTGAGAGACGGCGAAGAGCGTGGGGTGTGCTTCTTCCGTTTGCGTCTGGTCCTTTGCCAGTGTGCGGACGGGCGGATGGAAGGCTGCTCCGTATGGTGTGGTGATGAGCTGGAGGGTCCGGCGTAGTAGGCGGGGGATGTTGAGATACGGAGCCGGTCAGACCGGTATGAATGGCCGCGGAGGAAGAGTTCGGGATAGCTCGGGATATGATAAGCAAGGATGCCACCGCCGAGATACGTTGCGATAAAGGGAGAGGAATCAAGAGGATGTCGAAGAGTGGAATGTGTCGATGGGTATCTCCAGGTGATGTATAGTATCGAATTGACAAAGTCGGGCGATAGGGCTCGATAGGGGCAACGTACGGCGACGCGATCAAGCACTGCACGCTGCGCCAACTTTAATTATCCGGCTATACTTATGTAGCTTACGGCAAGCGGGTGGCAAATTCTCCGGACAACGGCCCGGGCGATAGCGACGGCGTGGGTATGTTATCGGGATGGACCGGAGTAAGGAAAGCAGCGCAAGAACTGAGCACGTTCGTGAGCATGAGCGTGACCAGTAGGCTGTATCTACTGCCCATATGCTTATGGACCGGTATGCGATGCGGGTGCCATCATCAAGAAGTGCCACTTGTAGCTGCGGGTTTCATCTTGAGCAGATGAAACAGCGCCAACTTTGATCCCGTCTCACCCAGAAAAGTTGATCAGCTCGACCTCCATCCATCACATCTTCCTTGATCACACATCGTCTACCTGGACTCGACATCTGCTGGTCACACAATTACTCACCCACCCATCTCACCTTTGTACTGATCGTCATCATGGCCGGTCAGTCCGCTATGTCACATACTGAAGCCCAAGCTGACTGTCCAGCGAAAGCAGGCCCCTCCACCTCCACTTCCGCCCCCTCCTCCGCCCCTAATGCATACGCCAAACCCAACCGGCGCGCCCAGCCCGCCGGCGTCCCCTCCCAACCCGCCAAAATCGCCAAAAACAAGCGATTACCAGCTACGATGGTTACTCCGACTGGCTCGATCCAGCCGTCCAAGAAGGCCAATGCGAAGGATAAGCAGGCGAGTAAGAAGCAAAAGGCGCGGAGGGAGGAGGGGAAGGAGAAGGCTGTAGAGCTGGCGAAGAGGTTGGAGGAGAAGGTGAAGGGGAGGGAGGAGCGAAAGGTGAGTTTGAGACTTGGGTTGCATGGGTTGCGGAGGGAGGGAGGGAAGGGGCTTGGGCATAAAGGTGTGGGATGGGGTGTGCTGATATTGCAGGCTAAGCGGAATCGGGCGAAGAATGCTTGGGAGTAGGCTTAAAGGCATGGAGAAGGTGTGGCTAGTTCTGAAGGAACATGTTGTACTGCTATAACGACCGGTGGACTCAGTCGATGGATGCAAGAATCCATCTGAAGCTCACTTCGAGACGAATGCGGTCTGCACCAGAATGTCCAGTGCTTGATACACACAAGCAGTGATTTGGATAACCCTCTCAATTGACCGATCCGCGCAGATCCTTTGGATGAGTTCGTCCCGTCCCAGACCCAGCCGTCTCCTTCAACCGTATACACCGCCTTTGGATCTGATACGTCCACAGCCATTTTCTGCAATCCATACATCCCAACTACCAACTCCCTCGTACCTAAGCACGGCCTGCACCGGGCACGTACCGCCCCTTCCTCTCGCGGGGTGCAAACGCGGTAACGTTCTGGACGGTGGTGGGGATAGAGTCCATGCCGAGCGACTTGAGGAGATCCTTGGTCTCGCTGTCGACCTCGATCGGGGCGTCGGCGGAGGAAGCAAGGGCAGACACGTCGGGAACGAACCTGCCTGTCAGTCCTGGGCATAACTCGATGGACAAACAAAACTTACTGGTCCTTGCGCTCACGCTCCTCTTCTTGCAGACGGAAAGAGATACCACGGACGGGTCCCTTCTGGATACGCTTCATGAGGTGGGTGGTGACTGCTTATCAGCTGGGCAAGGTCAAACCAGGAGGGAAAGGCTTACAGCCGGAAATCTTGTTCCTCAGACGCTTGGAGGGGACGGACGCGACCTCATCAAGAAGACGCTTGTTGGTGCTGATGGGTCAGTACAGACTCCACAGCGTGATCTGGTCCTCCCTCTTTTCTCCCTCTCCACTTCCGATATTCCACCTGCGCATTCGAGCAGGGATCCCCCAATTCGCACGCAGCAATTCCAACCTGCTTCGTACCCCTCAAATGTGTCGCACCGTATCTTCTGCTCCTCCCTGCCACCTTTCCCCCCTTCCCTTGCCCAGCTGCCCCCACCTGACCCTCCTAATACGACCGGTGACTCACTGGAAGTCGAGAGTGAGACGTGGGTAGTACTTCTCGATAAGTACCCGCGAGGCGCGCTTGACCGTCTTTGTCCTGACTCGTCCCTGTTATATCGATCCATTTTCCAGCAGAGTAGTGTACGCCAATACGAGGGGGTTTCGGACAGCATGGGAGATGCGTTTCGGTATGCGTAGATAGCAAGGATAGGTTCGTAGATTCGAGATTTTCGAGATAGGATAACGAGCGAAGTAATTGGTGTAGGGAGTCGGTTGAAAAGAGAGGAGAACGTCAGCTTTCATCCCTTTCCTTCTGCACCAGCAGCATGGCTCCCCCGACGTCCGAAGAGAGAGCCTCACCATTGTGTATAGTTGATGAACCGTTAAAGGAGCTTGTGCTTAAACGCAAGAGGGTACAGAGCGAGCTCAGCGCGGAGGACCTGAAAACGCCGGAGTGGCAAAACGTAAGCAAGATCAGACTTCGGCTTCAATTTGAGCGATTTCTTATCGCCGATGAACGCGCGGCAGTGTTTCGTGGCCCGAACGACCGTGGGAGACCGGGCGATCGGGAGATATCGCGCCACCGTGCCACGTTCCCTTGGCATGGATTTTACCTTGGGGAGATCGACCGATAAGATCTTTTCGAGACTCGCTTTGACTGCGGTGCATGCATTCATCAGTCAGGCGTGCTAGGCGGGTGGCAGTCGAGAGTGTGCGAGGGGACCTCTTCTGTAGCGCTTGAATCGTATGAAACGCATCACGGAGTAGCAAGATAGCAGCTCTCGATCTCTGCCCCCAAGGAAAAGGTTGCCCCGCATTTTCCGCTCGGCAGCGCTCGGGCCTGGAACGTGGAACTCCTTGACTTCCCTAGCTTTCAATTCGCTCCACCCACCCGAGCTCCACCCACGCTCATTACACTTTGCAAAGCGATCGTTTGGCTCTGCTTCTTCTCCTTGTCTCTCTCATCCACCTCTCTTCCTCCCAACTCGCGACACGACAACTCCCCTCCCACCCCGCACGAAGCTCATACACCGTGCTCGTATCCCCACCCCCTACACCCCCCTTCCCCCATCTCATCATCCACCATGTCCACCACGCTCAGACAACGAGCCAGCTCCCCCACTGCCAAGGGCGTCGCAGAGAAGGCGCAGGTCGCTCGCGAAGTAGAGGCCAAGGAGGTCGCTGAGGGTCAGAAGTGGGTCCTCTTTTTTTCGAAGCCAACGAGACAAGTGCTGATTGAAAGGTTCATCGTCCCCAACTTCACCGTCAAGCAGCTTCTCGATGCCATCCCGGCTCACTGCTTCCACCGCAATGGCTGGCGCTCTTCCCTCTACATCGTCTCGGACCTCACTGCGATCGGAGCTTGCGCATACCTCGCTCTCAACATGGACAGCCTGCTCCTTAACAAGCTGTGCGTTTATTTCCCTTTTCTGATAGAGTCAAGCTGATATACCAGGAACATGTCTGGCGCCGCATTGACTGCCGCCAAGATTGCTCTTTGGACCCTTTACACCTTTGTCACTGGTCTCTTCGGTACCGGTATCTGGATCATCGGGTACGCCTTTATGCCTTCCTGTCGAAATCCACGCTGATGGTCAGGCACGAGTGTGGTCACCAGGCCTTCTCGTCTTCCAAGACTGTGAACAACGCCGTCGGATGGGTCCTCCACTCTTTCGTCCTCGTCCCTTACCACGCTTGGCGTATCTCTGTAAGCTTAAACATCCGCTTTACTGCCGGACAGAGCTGACATTGCAGCACGGCCGTCACCACGCCGCCACCGGCCACTTGACCCGCGACGAGGTCTTCGTCCCCAAGACCCGCAAGATGAGGGGTATTGAGGAGCCCAAGGAGGAGGGTGAGGTTCAGGGTCTCAAGTAAGTCCCTACACGGCCCTCAGGTATCAGTACTGACAGACAGCATCTCTGCTTTCCGCCAACACGAGCTCCGTGAGGCTATCGAGGAGTCCCCACTCTCGACCCTCTTCAACGCGGTCCTCCAGCAGCTCTTCGGTTTCCCTTCGTACCTCATCCGCAACGCTGCAGGCCAGAAGCACTACCCCAAGGGCACCAACCGTGAGTCTCTGTTCCCAGTCCAGCTTTTCAAGCAGTCCTAATCGCCAGACTTCAACCCCGAAGCGATCATCTTCAAGCCCCAGCACCGGATGCAGATCATCATGTCGAACATTGGTATCCTCCTCAACTTCGCCACCCTCGCCTACTGGTCATACCAGCGCTCCTTCTCCGAGATGTTTGTCATGTACATCATCCCTTACCTCTGGGTCAACAACTGGCTTGTCTTCATCACCTACCTCCAGCACACCGACCCCGTTCTTCGTAAGTTGTCGTTGCGTGCATCGAGACGTCAACTGACATTCAGCCCACTACTCTGCAAACAAGTGGACCTTCGCCCGTGGTGCCCTTTGCACGATCGACCGGAACTTCATGGGCCCCATCGGACCTTACATCTTCCACGGTATTTGCGAGACTCACGTTGCCCACCACATCTCGTCCAAGATCCCTCACTGTAAGCTTCTGCAGGCCTCTGTACGATGCGGCAATAGCTGACGCCATAGACCACGCATGGGAGGCAACGGAGGCACTCAAGACCTTCCTCGGCCCGCACTACATGTACTCGAACGAGAGCATGTTTGCGTCGTTCTGGAGGTCATTCCGCGAGTGCATCGTAAGCTTTCTCCTTCTTTTCCTCTCTGGAAAAGGATTAAGCTGACTCCCCAGTTCATCGAGGACAACGAAGACATTGTATTCTACAAGAACTACGCCGGCGTAGCCAAGTACATCCCCGTCGAGGAGGGCGGAAACGTCTCGGACTCGGGTGTCGACATGACCGAGTCCAAGTAGAGTGTACCGGTTACACGACGTCTCCCACCCCCCTTCCCGGCCCTCGATTCCGATACGACCCAACGACCCCTAGGATAAAGATACCAAATTAGACGTAGAGCGCTCTAGACGTCCCCCACACATCACCCGATTACCCACTTTCACTACTTGTCAAAACCAGGCGCTCTTTACATGCACACATACAGCTTTGGCAACGGAACGGCCTTGTACGAGTACGCTCTGCTAAGCTTTGGATTGGCTGACATACTAATATCATTCCACTTTGTATCATCTGCTCAGCGTAGAGGTGTAAGGTGTGACATCATTCGGGACTCCTTTCATCCCCTTCCTCGGTTCATCCCCTTCCTCGGTCACTCCCCCGTGGCCGTGCACTCATCCTTTCCTCCCTCTTGCTTTGCCCGGACCTGACCTCGTCCTCCTTTCAACATGCACTTGTATGTACTTGTACTGATCAAAGTCAAGTACTAACATGTACTTCTGACCAATTCCCTTCTCATCTACCAATCAGCCGGAATGGTGTCTGAGCTTACACGACGAACCCGGTCTCAGATCATGAAGGGGATAGAGGAGAAAGCTGAGGTTGCACGGCACGTCGTCGTCGAAGCGAAGGAGATTGCCGAAGGTCAAAAGTAAATTCATCCTTCTCGCCCTCTCCTGCCAGTACAAGAACAGCAGGACTGATGGGCAGGTTCATCGTACCGAATTATACAGTCAAGCAGCTCCTGGACGTCATCCCGGCTCACTGTTTCCATCGGAGTGGCTTCCGGTCGAGCTTGTATGTTTTGCAGGACGTGGCCGTGCTGGCCGCTTGCGCGTACTGTGCGCTTCATATGGACAGCTTGCTTCTGAATAAGCTGTAAGTAGCTCTGTTCCTGTCATGCCAAAGTGTTGTATCGGAGACTGGTACTAATGCGCCAGAAACATCTCCGATGTCGCCTTGACAGCCGTCAGGGTCATCTTGTGGACTGGTTATACCTTTGCTGCTGGGCTCTTCGGGACCGGTCTTTGGGTCATCGGGTAAGTCTTCGTCCTTCCTTTCTTGCTGAATGCTGAGGTTGAGGCTGACGCTCAGGCATGAATGCGGCCATCAGGCATTCTCATCTTCCAAGACCGTCAACAACGTCATGGGATGGATCCTCCACTCGGCCCTGCTCGTTCCTTATCACGCTTGGCGCATCTCCGTGAGCTGGCCAGTACTTTACAAAGCCCAAGAGTACTCAGCTGACAGTACAGCACGGACGGCATCACGCCGCTACAGGCCACCTGACGCGAGATGAGGTGTTCGTACCCAAGACGCGCACCATGAGGGGGCTTGGACATGCAGCCCAAAGAGGAGGCCGAGATTCTGGGTGTCAAGTGCGTATCTTTGAGCTGCTTCATCCGACAGTACAAGAGATAGAAGCTAACAGTGCAGCGTGTCCGCCATGCGCCAGCGCGAGTTGCGGGAAGCAATCGAAGAATCGCCACTCGCCACTCTGATCGACGTGACGATGCAGCAATTGCTTGGCTTCCCTGCGTACCTGATTCTGAACACCTCGGGACAGAGGCACTATTCTAAGGGGACAAGCCGTGAGTCTTCCTCCGGAATGGGTTGTTACATCGTGTAGCTGAGATGCAGACTTCAACCCCGATTCGGTCATCTTCAAGCCTCAACACAAGTGGCAGATCCTCGCCTCCAATCTCGGCGTCTTGCTCAACCTCGCCACTCTCGCTTTCTGGGCGCACAAACGCTCGTTTGCCGAGGTGTTGGTGATGTACCTCATCCCTTACCTTTGGGTGAATCACTGGCTGGTCTTCATCACCTATCTGCAGCATACGGATCCCCATCTCCGTAAGTCTAGCCCTGAAGCTTGAATCCGGGATCGTGGCCGACATACTTTACAGCCCACTACTCCGCGAACAAGTGGACGTTCGCCCGAGGGGCATTATGCACGATCGACCGGAACTTCATGGGTCCGATCGGGCCTTATGTCTTCCATGGGATCTGCGAGACTCATGTCGCCCATCATATCTCGTCAAAGATCCCTCATTGTGAGCTGATGTCCCCTTTTCGTGGCGCAGACAGCTGACCTCACAGATAACGCATGGGAAGCTACCAAGGCGCTCAAGACCTTCCTCGGTCCGCATTATATCAGCTCTACCGAGAATATGTTTACGTCGTTTTGGAAGTCGAACCGCGAGTGCATCGTACGTTTATCGGGAGATCGGCAAAGAAGGCATGGCGAAGCTGACAACCTAGTTTGTGGAGGAAGACGAAGATATCGTCTTTTACAAGAATTACGCCGGGGTGGCCAAGTTCGCGCCGGTAGAGGAGGACGAGAGCTCGGAGAGGCGGGCGTCGGTGTCGGACTCAGGTATCGAGATGATCGAGCCCAAAGAGCGCCTCTGCTAGTGCTGCTTGTTACAGACCCGCGTGTGGAAGGACATGCAAACCACCTTGACATAGAGCTAACTGATATCATTTATCATACATTTGCGCACGATGGGCTTGACTAAGGCTGCGTCAAGCTCTCTCATCAGCCGATTCTGGGGGCACTCTGCGTCGAGAGGATCACGATGGGCCGCGTGAGCCTGTACAGGAGGGCGCCCATAGGCCAGGCCGACCGTGTCACCTTATGACGAGCCTTACTCCGCGTCAGCAGATCATCGGTTTCACCCCGCCCCGCGCCGCGCTGAGTACTCTGACGTGTGTGGACATCTCATTCAAGGGATCGTCAGTAAAGGATCTTCCGTGTTGAGCACAGCATACAGCTGAAGCTGAAGAGACGCGCGTATCTCACTTCACTTTCTGTTCATCCACATACTAATCTTCTCACCCTCTCCGTTCCCCCTCACCCTCTTCTGGATCACTACTCTCAAGCATCCTCCACCCAGCCCAACGGAAGATCGAAGTACCAAAAGATGGTAGCACTTACCACCCTCGTCTCAACACTCTCCCTCGCATCCCTCACAGCAGCCGGCGCCCGGCCTTGGCGTCGGGATTCTACTCTCACCCAGACCCCCACATCCTGCATACCAGAACACGGACCTCTGGACTCTGACCGCAGTGTGGTCGTCATAGCGGCGCCCGGAGGAGGGGTAGCCGGGAAAGAGGAGGTCGATGTTATGGCGGATGGTTTGACGCGGTATGGGATACATCACCGAGTCATCTGCAACGGAGTGGCATGCTCAGAAGATGAGCTTGCGACGGGCCTCATCGACTTTTTCCAGGGCCGCCCCCAGAACAGTACAGGACCCGTCACGGCGATTATTCAGGCTCATGGAGGGGCAGATCAGTTTGGAGACCATAGAGTGCAGATGAGCTCAGGGCAGGGCGAGTCCTTGAGATACACCAGAGACCTCCTGCAACTAGTGCTCGGCACTGGTACTGGTACCGCGGTAGGTACTAGTGTACCGACCATTTTGCGGCTGATTTCAGGTACTGGTATACCTACCAGCAGGCAATCACTGGTACTGGTATGGTACGAGACGACCTGAAAAAAATCTCGCCGAGGCCACTTCCCGCGCAGACTGCCGGAAAGACGTCGGTAGTGCGACTCCGAAGGGATGAGAGTCATACATGCGTGCGCATCTCGAGCTACACTGAGCTTAGCTCTCGCAAGATTACTGAACAACTCAAGTACACCTAGTATATACCACGAAGTAGGTACGGCGGTACCTACCTTCGGATAATTCAGGTACTGGTACGGTACATTTTTTCAAGATCCATGAAGTTCAGGTGTGGGTATACCTACCGCGATACTTTTGCCGAGCACTACCTGCAACAGCTCGTCCGAGCATCGGAGGTCCAGTACGATGGATTGGCTGAGCCTGGATCGACAACTGCCTCACAAGACTCCCATCCGTCATTCTTTGCGAGACACAGAAAACCACCGCTCGAAATGGACGTCTTCCTCGTGTCTTGCGAAGGGGAGGCCGCTTTGCGCGACGAGGATGTTTTGCCCGAGAAGGGCACCATGGTGACTTTGTCATCAGGCACAGCCTATGCCCGAGACGTGAGTTCTATGTTCAAATCTTAGGCTACATCTGAAGAGTGTATACCAAGAGATCAAGACCCCTTTTCAGTCACATCTATGCGCAAGGTGTACCTCCGCGGGCTTAGAGCGAAAAACCCGCCCTCCTATGCTGTCTCCAGCGGCGAGTGGCGGTTTACCGAACCCGATCAGACATCGCCACCCGTTCTACTCGGGGATCTATTGGCTCAGCGACATGGGACGAGCTTTACTGTGGCGGAAAAGTCCCTCATCAGGGAGGACTTGGGAGGAAAGATCCCAAGTGAGGAGCTGTGGTTGGTCATGAGGAAGATGACTCAGGGTCTCAAATGGGGCGTCAATGCTCTGGAAGGGGATTATGAGTACGGGCTCGCTCTGATGATCAGCGAGCTCTTGGGCCCCGTCGATGAGGAGAGGATCAGGGCGGCGGAACACAGCTCGCTGTACGGTCTTGCCCGCACCGCCTTACGATCGATGAGGTCCGTCCTCGGATCGTCGCGAGTGGAAGATATTTCTACTTTTAGTTGAACGCTTTCACGTGAACACGTCTCCATGACAACTGCGTGGACGCCACTCTTGTAAACACTTAGGCTATGTACGCTCACACTACTTGGGCACGACACCGGCCTTTCTGGGGCGTGCATTCCGCAGATTGGATATATGATCGCGACTCGAGCTGCCAGTCGATGGCGGCTGCAGAGTGCCGTCTGCCTCTAGTCCCTGTTTGCCACTTGCCACCACTTTCGCCGCCACGCTCGCGACCGCAGCTGCCACTCTTATCTACCCCGCATTACGTTGTCGTGCCGAGAAACGCGGGGAAAGGTGGGTGGCGAGACGAGCTGTGTGTCGCGCCCTTCAAATGACCCAACATGCCCCCTTGTTCTGCTCGCCTTTGCCTTTCTTCTTGGGCCTACTATCTGTACCAGTCCCCAGACTACTTAGCCTTCGTTCTACTCAAAAACCATCCAACGAAGCGCGTCTCCGGACGTCGCTAGAGTCGGAGACGACGCTCAACGTCGAGTCCACCTCCAAGTCAACCCCCCTCTCCCTTCAACCAGCCATCACCAAACACAACATCATCCATCATGCCGCCCGTCGGAGAATGGCAGCTCGACTTCCACATGCCCGTGGCAGAAGGGGACGACCCGCGGCATCATACCTGGACATCAAAGAACCTACCGGATACCTATTTCTACGTCGTCGTTCTAGGGATCGACCCCCATACCTACAAGTTCCGGCTGGAGACAGATGAGAAGAGGACCGAGTGGATGAACTACTGGGAGATGTCTGTAAGTGCCTTTTGATACCCATATGAGCCCGATAATGTAAGTGGCTGATACACTGCAGACATACCTCGACAACAATAAAACTCGCCAGACCAAGTACAGCGTCAGCGCCTACCCTTCCTCGTCCGAAGTGGAAGATGGCGAGAAGGCCCTCATCCAACAACCTTGGACAGGATCCGGAGGTCAGAAGGTGGAGGGTGCCATTGATGGAATGCACCAAGCGCTGAGAGCAATCACCAACGAGCGGGAGACAGTGGTGGCGGAGCAGCATCAAGTACGTGTCCTTAAGATTGATCTTCAGGACGAGAAGACCCGGATCTCGGAAATCCAGCTGATCCACATAGGCATCGTCTTCCCTTGCATCAGCAGAGAAAGAAGGGAAGAACACGTCCCCAGCGAGTGCGGCCGAGAAGGGGAAGGGCAAGGTGGGCGCAGTGGCGACTGAACCGAAGATCATTTCTTTCGCAAACGTGAGTCTGACTCGGGCGATTGAGCCCTCTGAACCATGCTCATATCCAGGCCAATACGTCTACAGGATCCTCGGCCAATCCGAGCCTCACCTGCATCCGGATGAAGGGCCGTTCGGAGCTCGCTGCGTCCCCCACAGTCCCCACCCACGCCTCGCCCAAAATTGTCTCGACCAAAAAGTCATCCTCAGCCTATAGTCTCGTCGACGTCAGCGGAGACGAGTCGGACAGCGACGACTGCGCTTGGCCGACCGACACTATGCCGGACATGGCCTCCAAGAAGCCTGACACCGAGGGTGTCTCGGCCGGTAAGGCCGCTGAACCCTCTACTGGTACCACCGCACCAGCCATTCTCACAGGGCCCGGCACCACCAAGCAGTCCGGAGCAGGCTTGCTCGACGTTGGTCAGCTCAAGGACCTCGAGCGAATCGTCTCGGAAGCGGTCAAGTCCGCGCCGGCCGGACCGGAGGAGGACGACATCCATCAGCGCATCCTCAGCATGCTCTCCAGTCTCCCTCCGCCGGCTCAGCCCATCTGCGCGAAGCCTCGTCAGGCTCCTCTCCAGTCAGAGGCTTCCAAGCCACCAGAGGGGCCGGCCAGCGTACGTCATCTCGATGCCCTTGCCGCTCTCAATCCGCCCGGGATTCCCTCTCCCGTCAGCGCCCCTGCGGCCGTCACGTCCGCTCCTAAGCCCAATACCGCAACGGCCCGCCTCACTCAAGGTCCCTGCTCCAGTCCGCCCAAGTCGAGCATTCAAGGCTCATTTACTGCGCCTTCTGCAGGCCCGATCTCCTTCGCTTTATCCAAACCCATCACGGCCGGTCAGCCCGAACCCTCCACCGCGGCGCCCCGTACCCTGCGCACCGACAGCAAACATACCACGCGGCCTCTTGCGGCTGCACCGACCTCGCCGGCGATCCCTCCCATCGTTCCCTGCTTCGAGCGGGACAGGTCGATCGTTATCCCAAACGACTGCCTCGTTTTCGGTCAGCGCTTGGGTCCAATCATTACCGTCGACAAAGCGTCAGGAAACGAGCCGAACGGTTCCCTTCGTCTGATGTTTCGCCTCACCCACGTCGATGAGGCGGACATCAGGGCGCGGATCTGGGAAGCGTGGGGACCAGAGTGGAGCGATGCGGATCGGGCTACTATTTATGTCTCTGAGAGGAAGGACGGGGTGTGTACTTGCGAGATGTCTCAGACCTTGGCTGCATGGGCAGGTCACCATAACCTACAGAACACAATGGGCCGCTTGCTGACCCCATATCAGGCATTATCCAAGAGGTTCAACTCCAGAGATGATCTGCACATCATGCTCGTCAAGAAGGCCACGGTCGCCACGGCCGCGGCTGCTTTTCCTCCATCAGTGTCTGGACTCTACGCTCAGGCATCGCGTCGCCCCGGTCAGACCCTCTGCTTCGATCGAGACCGGACCGTCACACGACCCTTCGGCCCCATCTCCTTTGGCGGGCCGTCCGGACCGGTTATGGCGCCCGTCGTCACAATCGACAAGCCAAGCGACTTGCAGGGTGCTACCGCCGCCGAGCGGATGCCGCTCATCTACACGGCCGAGGCTGTTATCGGCTCGGTCCGAGAAGACTCGGTTCGCGCTCGGATCTATGATGCGTGGGGCGATGAGTGGAGCGATGGGGATAAGACTTCTCTCGAGGTGTTTGAGAAGGTATGTGGGCAGTGTAGATGTGAGGCGACAGTACCGTTCGCGGAATGGGTGAGTTGTCTAGGCTTCTTTCGAGATACAAGCTGACCATCAGACGGCGAAAGTGCATCACCGCACCATCGTCAGCGTACACATGAGGATCGTCAAGAAGGCGTCTGGTCCAAGCCCGTCCACCGCATCCGCCGGACCATCCACGCAGAACGACACGGCGGACGCTGCACCCACTGCGGAGCCCGCACCCACCAGCGTCAAGCGCGGAAGCATTGGTCTACGCCCCGCCGATGTCTTCATCTCGGCGTGTCCCTCTCCTACACTCGAGCAAAGCTTCTCGGTCCCCATCCCCATCGCAGACCCCATGACTCCCTCGGCCTCGAGTATCAATCTCCCAGCTGGGGTCCTCTCTCCAAACTCCCAGCAAGAGCTACTAGGTCGATACCTCGCCGACCTCGCCGCTTCCCCGCTCAATACCTCGGCTTCCCTCCGTGTCCTTGATATGCTCAAGGACGAGGACGTCCGGCTCGACAGCTCGCTCGGGCTCAAGCTGCTCGAACTGGCCAAGTCTCTCCGGGTCGACGGTGATCTGGCGCCGGGCAGGAAAGGCAAAGGGAAGGAGTCCGCGGTCCCGGCCAAGAAGGTGGACAAGACGGAGGCAATGCTGCGCAAGGTCCTCGAGAAGCTCAACGACCACTCGGGGATGCTCAATGCTATCGCTGAGGCGAGCGGGGTCAACTTGCTTGACGATGATGAGGCGGTCCTCGTAGAGGCACCGGTGGCGGAGCCAATCCCGGAGCAGTCCACTACTTCCGGCGCAACCCCTCACCCACCTTCGACTCAGGTGGACTGTACCATACAGACCATCAGCCCGGTCCCCGCAACCCACGTCTCGGTGGACCTCACATCGCAGCTAGCGGAGGTCACCGCCTCGCTGGCCCGCCTGACACCGAAGGTGGCGGACACCGCTAGCGTCCTGTCCGCCTCCTTGGTATACCCACCCGCTGGCACGAGCGTCGCCGAGCTCGTCACCAGGCTGATGGAAGGTTCTACGTCTGCAGGCTCAGCTGGTCCTGCCGCCAGCCATGCGGACTCGGCGCCGCGTCCTCTCCCGTCTACGGACGGAAACCCCTCTTCCCTCGATAACGCATCGACCGGTGCCACCTCCGGGAGCGAGACAGCCAATAGCTCTCCCGCTGCTACACGGTCCACCACCCCTCGGAACCCCTTTGCCGACCCACCCCGCTTCGGCCATTCCTATCACCCTTACCGACCAGACCAGCCCCCTTCCTCATTCGCCGACCGTGAGCTTCCGCGCATCTCGCCCAGACACCAAGCATTCGCGCGGTATGCGACCAGCCAGCCGGCCTTCCCGTCGGACGCCGCTCGCCAGCGGCACAGCTGGGCACCGGGCTCAGCGGCTCGGCACGGGAGCCGGGAGTTATGGTCTGGCGTAGATGCCTACGCCAGTCCTCCACCATTCATGTTTGCCCATCCGCCCAATCATCCATTATACCCCCATGGCATGTTCGGCATGTCAGGCTCAACCTACAGTGGCTTCAGGTCCAGCCGGGACGCACCTTACGGCTACAACCCAATGATGCTCCACCAGCAAAACGAGATGCTTCTGAACCGGCTTCAAAGCGAGCGCGTCAGCGCCGGGTTTGGGGGACCGTATGGATTCGGCCAATCCGCTCCATCGCACTCGGGCGGTCTCTTCGGGTCGGCACAACCTGCCGCTGCCTCCCGTCCGAGCTTCGGCCAGGGACCCGCGCAGACCGGGGGTCTCTTTGGCTCAGCGGCAGCTTCCGTGCCAAGCTCCGGCGGCGGCCTTTTCGGTCAATCCACTGTACCCGCTCCGCCCGCGTCAGCGGGCGGTGGAGGACTATTTGGTGCAACCGCAGGTCCCTCTCAACGTCCCAGCGGTGGCCTTTTCGGTCAATCCCCAGCACCCGCTCGAACTCCTGCCACCGAGGGAGGACTCTTTCCCGCATCCGCAGCTCCCTCTCAGCGCTTCAGCGGCGGTATCTTCGGCGATCCGTCTATGGCCCTTCAGCCTCCGCCCCCGAGCGGAGGGCTGTTTGGCTTTTCATCGGTTCCCACAAGCACCCCAGTTGCTGGCCAGCCTCCCCCTGCGCAGTCTGAGGCTCCTATCGGCGGACCTGCTCCGACACCAACTGGGGGCAGCTCAGTCCCGACAGGCGATGGCGGAGAATGTAAGACTCAATGATGGCGAAAAGAGGGACAGGGATTGCGGGACGGGGCGGAGGAGGATCAGGCGGAGGAGTGAGTGCGTGATATATGACGGAAATGCAGTCTAGTTTGGTCCATGTCTAGTCTAGTCTTCTTGTAGTATATAGCTCTAGCATATCTGGTGCCCCTTGTAGTATAACTAGTTAACGATGCATATGATCATGTCCACTCCATCTCCTGCGCCGGAAGATTATAGGCTCCTGTGAGCGGTCCCCCACTTGAAGCCGGTCCGTTCGTAATCCAACGCTCAAACCGTCAACAAATCCGCAACGGTATGAGGTGTCGCTCTACACTTCACGCATCCACCTCTACACCCCTGGACTCCCTCATCGATCCTACTGAGTGACCCAGGCGTGCTCCAAGGGTCGCTACAGCTTCTCCCACGAAATGAGCCGGCATCCCTTCTCCGGTAATCCCACGTCCATCACCCCTCCCACACCCGACACCCCTAGCCATCCCCCTCAAGACTTCTCCACCCCTCTTCATACAGGTCGGCCAGACCAGCCCTACGAAGACTTTTCAACGCCCATACGGACCACATACTCCTCTAACGCAATCGACCAGACTACATCTCAGCTAGAACGGACACATATCACTCCAGCATCCCCGCTCGTGCCCGCTGCAGGCGCTAGCCTCACCCCAGGCGGCTTCGGGCAGCTAAGCCCAGCGGCTTCTCCTGGCGGAAGGTCGGGCGTAGACAGGGCAGATGTGATGGATCTGGGAGATGACGAGGAGGAGATAGGGGAAGGAGAGGACGAGGCGGTTCACTTTGTGCTTCTGGCGGAGTTCGACATCGATTTGGGGTCGACAATATCCCAGCAATACCCTTATCCAACAGGGACAGACGAGCAGTGAGATACACAGCTCTCGACCTCTATGGGGAGCTCCAGCTGACTTGTCAGTCGCCTCGCAGAACTCATGCTTCCCGATGGAGCCCACCTTCGGACCGAAGATTGGACGGTATTCTACCTCGGACAGGATCACGCGCTCGCCATCGACCCAATGCTAGCGCACGAAGAGGCGGTCGCGCCGGTCGAAGATAGGAGGGCGAGTATGTTCCCCAAAGGCAGCAGACCAAAACGAGGAGCGGTCGGCGGCGGACTACTCTATGTCTTGTCTTGTGTGCGGTGTAAAGCGGACAAGACGGCCAAGCGGGGAGCGCTGGTCAAGAGTCTAGCTATCTGCACGCCACATCCATGGATACATGTGTTCAAGGTCAGCTACTTCTTTCTTGGCCGATATCGAAGTCATAGCTGACTCTTTCAGCCCATCCTCCTGCTCGCTCTCGAAGAGTACTTCCGCGCCCCCTCCCCTGAAGTCCTCGCACATCTATACGACTGCTGCAACTCAGCTCAGATCCTCGCCGTGCCCCGTCTTACCCGCGCCGAGAAGATCATGATGCGCCAATCCGACCGCAAAGATCTCTTTGAAGAGCGGTACGATGCCGCGAGTGCCGCTGCGAGAGATATGGAGCTGGAGGCTGCTGCGATCAGCGCCGAGCTGGATGAGCGGCAAGAGAAGATGCCGATGTTGCGAGAACGGAGCGACTCCAGCCATCTTGCCACTCCTTCCGGGCAGGCGCGGAGTGGTGCAGATACGGGGAGGAAAGGGATGCGAGATACGCACTTCTTTGATGTGGATGTGCGGTTTAGGCGAATCAATGTTCCGATGAAGATCCCTCTGTCGACATTCGAGGAGGAAGTCGGCGATGTGAGTGATCCTCAGTCTGCGAGGGGACTGGGCTGATGAACAGTACTCCCTGGTAGAGCTTATTAGCACCTTCTCATCCAACCCCGCTCCCTTCCCCGGCCCTTTCCACCCATATCTCCACACCAATGGCGCCGCCACCCATCCTATCGTACTCCTCATTAACGCTCTCCTGGCTCACAAACGCGTCCTCATCCTCGGCACCCAGTATCCAGCAAATCACGTCGCCCGTACCGTCCTCTCCGTCTGCGCCCTCGCTACAGGCTGCGGCCAAATTCTGCGCGGTATCACAGAGACCGCCCTCCCTTACTGCAACCTCAGTTGTTATGAGATGCTGGAGGGGATGAACGGATTTGTGGCGGGGATCACCAATCCTCGATTCGTGGAATTACCCTGCTGGGATGTGTGCTGCGACATTGAGACGGGGAAGATTACGGTCAACAAGAACATGAAGGCAGGGAGCTCGATGGGGCAGAACAGTGGCGCGCAGGGAAGCGAAGTCACTGTGGGGCAGGGGACGAGGCTGGATCTGGATGCGGCGGGTATGGCGAGTGCGCCGGCGGCGAAGATGACGGCCACGCAAAAGGCGGATTGTGTGGACAACCAGTTTATGGAAGAGGTCAGTTTCCAAACGCTACATCCTGTCTGAGCTTGTAAGCTGATGATCTGTAGATCATGTCGGCGATCGGAGCACACTATGGCGAAATGTACATCCGTCAACGGATGACCGACTATATCGCCCGCTTCACCCGACTAGCCTCGTATCAGGAATACCTGCACCATGGGCTGACCAAGATCGGCTACCCCTCCACCCCGTTCCGCGATGGGCGTATGGGAAGCGGAACGGTATTTACCGATGAGAGCAAGAAGCAGCGGGAAATGTGGGCAAATGGGCATCGGATAGATGCGTGGCGAAAGACCAAGAGCTATCGGTTATTTGCAAAAGTGAGCTGCTTTAGGTCCATAATACCCGGGAATGAGCGGGTCAGCTGACCGTGTAGGACTGGGCGCAAGAAGCACGCAGAAGACGGATACCCTTCGATGTGCATCATCAGATCGCGTGCTTGCGGACTGGGCAGAACATGGGCGATGCCGAGGCAGAGGCGATTTTTGGGTCACTGGCGCAAAATCTGGAAACGTATGAGCAGGTCCTGGAGGTATGTCTTCATTTCTCTCGCCCGGGAGCCATGCTGATCTTCTAGCTGCTCAAGAGTCTACCACTCCACCTGGGTGGTCTGACACCCATTGCGAATGGGCTATTCCACCGCTGGGTCGCTGTTCGAGAATCAGCGGTGGACATCCTCCTGTCATTGCAGCATTTTCAGGTGAGCTACGCTGTCTATTCTGTTTGACTAGCGTAGCTGACTCGTCGCAGCTCGGTCAACATGCTGTGATGGCCATGAACTACTTTCATCGGAAAGCATTTATGCAGTTGCTGGAGCGGAGAAATGCCGTGCACGCAGAGCGGCAGCGGCAAGAAGGGCCAAGAACGGGTGGGATGAGCGAAGGACCAGAGGGAGAAGAAGTATTGCAAAGAGAAGAAGTGCAGGCATCTTGAGATGTATTTGGTATTACGTCTAGCCACGACACCGTATCGGCGAACTAGGTACTCTGAACAGCATCTCTCCACATCCTCTCATCCGAAGCCCGCCGCAACTGCCCCTCCCTAAACTCCTCTGACTGTGCCGCCCTATTCCTCTGCTCCTGCTTCTCCCTCTGCTTAGCCTCATACATCCTCGTCTGCATGTTGATGTCCTTCTGCAGCCTGTCCTCCAGGCGGAGCAGCCTCGTTTCGACGCCCTCGCCATATATCTCCTTGGACCTCACGCCCTCAAACACCTCCTTCGACACCTCATCAACGATCTTCCCCATCGTCTTCGCAATTCCCCGATCCCACGCGACCCCATTCGCCTCCATCTCCCTCACGGCCGCCTCGACGCCCTCGAGGTCCCTGAACGACTCCCACCGAGTCTTGATGACTTCATTGTACGCCCCAGCGAGGCATCCGGAGAGGTATGATTCGGGCGATTGGGTTTGCGCGTGGTGGAAAAGGGCGAGGACGAGGTGGGGGTTGTTGTAGTTCCGCCGGACGTAGCCGAGGAGGTATGCGAGGATGCGGGAGTAGACGGGTGGGTAGGTAGGTCCGGCGTCACCCTCACTGATAGCGGTCTTGGCCTTGGCGGGATCGAGGGAAGGAGTGGCTCCGATGGGTGCAAACACCCGCTTCTTTGCCCATTTGAGCAGGTCCACATCGGTTTGGAGAAGTCCTATCTCCTCCTTCATCGAGTCCAGCTCCTCGATGACCGCGTGGTCCTCCTCCGTCTCTAGCCGCTCCAGCATCCGTGGGTGGATGCGGCCTCCATGACTACCCGTCAATGGTGGAGGAGGACCTCCGTAGGACCTGAGCGAGGTAGTGTATGCCTCGTTCCTTGCCCTGCCAGGATGAGATTTGCTGATGGGCGCAGTATGGAGCATCTCGGCCATGAGTTCATTCAACGTCGTGGCTTCCGCGGGGGTCGTCCCCTGTGTGCGCCGAAAGCGGTCGTGTACCCCTCGAGCAGGGCGACGAGCTTCTTCGAGGTCTAGCTGATTGTTCCGCCATGCAGGGGTGAGGGAGTCGGTGATGGAGATTGATCGAGGAAAGGCTTTGTGTTGTTTGGAGGGGGAGGTGGTGCGATTACCATAGCTAGAATGTCAGCAAGGAGCCCCCTCATCAATTGATAGGCAACTTACAGCTGTTGCTCTAATGACGTTGCCGGTCTCCTAGGCGAGCGAGACGACTCAGCCTCGGATCCCATATCCCTACTGATCTCTTTCGACCGCCCGCTACCTCTCACCTCGGCCTCCGCACTCGCCCTAATCGCCTCGATGCTGGGATATTGGGGCTCCTTCCCCTTCTCTTGCTGCCCTACGGATTGTTCGGCATCGGTCGAACTCCACCGCCTCCCCGCTAACGCTCGAGCCACTGGTGTGACTGCGCGTGCTGCCCTTACTGCGCTCAGGCTAGTCGACATGCTATCTTATCAAGGTTGAAAGGCGGTTTAAAAAGCCGAGCTCTTCTTGATCGAGAAATCCTTCACCAACTCAGATCCGTGCGTCGATTCTTGAGCCCATGATCCCATAGGAGTAGCGGCCTTGCTTTGTCTAGTTACTTCTACATATGGCAGCAAAGCCAGACAGCAGAAGGCAACGCGTCCACTAGGACTGCTCCGCGTCTATCAGTGTTATGGGGATTTCCAAAGAGGCGATGGGAGGGGCAAAGGTGGGAGCGTGGTCACCTGATCAGATTTATTACCCGATCGGGTGATATCAACATGTTTCACCTTCGCGGCATGAAAGGCAAAAAGATCAATATCCGAACCAGCCATTGGATCGAGGATATGATATCCGATATCATCACGCTCTGGTGCGAGGTTGTGTCGTCCGAGTCCCTTCGAATCGTAGTGCCATTATTTCGTCTGTTGCCTGAGTGCCGTCTGTTCGTTTGTAGTCTGTCTATATCGTACCCCAAGGCGTCCTTAGCGTGGAGTACACTCTACTAATACTGCTGGGCGCGTACCATAGGTATGTCTGTCCGTTTGACGAAGACAGGACTGAATCGAAGAGCTCATATTGAACTCCCCCTTCCCAAGTCCTGTTCCGTATCGGTATCACTGATGAGAACCCTGAAGGCCTCTGTAATGCAGCGGACTCTGTACCTGCGTCTATCGGGGATTTCGGCATTTCAAAATGAGGCGAAAATCAAAAGAGTGAGCGACGGTGGACTCGTGTCATTGCCAGATCGGGAGAGAACAACATGTTTCACCTGAGTCAGCACGGGTGGCAAGAATACAAACAACCGACCCAGCCCGGGAAGTAAAAGAAGAACCCAGTTTACTGAGTCTTGGATATCCGATATCTTCAATGCTACTGGTTCCGGCTTTTTCGTCCGTGTCCCTCGATTTCTGCTGCCACTCATGTGATTTGTCGCATATTGTCGTGTCGTCGTGTCGTGCCGGGTCATATCCATTATCCGTTTTACCTTACCGATATGCGAGATCAATTTCGGATCTTGTGACCTACTCCTATACCGTTCGGTCGTGATCATTGTCCGCTTTGTCATTCATCGAGCCTGGGCTGACATAGCATGGGGCGCAATCTGACAACGTCGCTGGGCGCGCGCCACAGGTCTGACCGTTTGACGGAAACATGATCGAATCGAGGGTCCCACAATGAAACCCCCCTTTCTAAATCAGCCTCCGTATCGGATATCGTTGTCTATGGGACATTGTGCAGTCCACGGCGTACCATCATCCCCTGCGACTATCGGGATTTGCGGAGTCTCGAAATGAGGCACTTTTACTGCGAGTGCAGAGACTTGCAAGACTCACGTAAAGGTTGGAATGGGAGAAAACGATATGTTTCACTTGAGTTGGCTTGAGTGGCAAAAGAATCAATATCCGACCCAGCCACTGGATCTAGGATATGATATCCGATATCATCACGCTCCAGTGCGAGGTCATGTTGTCCGAGTCCCTTCGAGATCGTAGTGCCATTTATATATTCCCTTGATTAACCGTTTCCCTTGTCGCGTTTCCGATGTGTCCAATATTGCCGACTTGCTTTCCGATCCGGTATGTCGCTGTCGATGTATCGATCCGATTCGTTTCCATTTGTCGATTAGCATTCTCGTACCAAGCTTCCATAGCGTGGGGTCTACTCTACTAATACTGCTGGGCGCAGGCCATAGGTATGTCCATTTGACGAAGACAGGGACTGAATCCGAGATCTCAATTTGAAATCTCACTTCCCAAGCCCTGCTCCGCACCGGATATCTTTGATCATCACATTGCTCTCCAGCTTCATCAGTGCGCCGTCCTGCCTTGCGTCTATCGGCGATTGCGGAGTCTTGCAATGAGGCACTCTTGCAGAAGGAAAACAAGCAGCAGATGCCGTATGCGCTTTACCTGCCCCCTGGGAAGAGCCGGAGCCGAGCTAGCCCGCGATGTTGCACTATGGCACAGCCTATAATCACTCTATGCTGACTCACACCACTGGTCACCAATCATCGTGGACAAGTGCGCAGTCGTGATTCAGGCACGGGCGCAAGGCCAAGTTCCGCGCGGAGTCGAATCTCGTTAGGCCTCCTGACCAAGAGGTGCCAGCCCACCCGTTCTCTGCATCATGATTGGCTTTCACTGCTGTGCCCAAGGTGCCCGCGACGGGATAAGAGCTAGATGGTGAGACAGAGGCTCCGGGTAGCCAGCAGAGCTTGTTTACCGTATCGACTCGATAAATCGCTCATGCTGACGACCCGCCACTGGTCCTGTCATGTGCCGTTCACCTGTGGTATAAAGAGCGCCTCCTGCCTTGGGGCGTTTGCTTCCCTTATCCTATCCAACATCCCACCCACTGTCCCTTCCAGCCGTCTTCCCATTCCACCCATCTTCATCATATCGCCAGATCTGACGCTGTGACTATCACGTCCTAGTGCTCCCCAATAGTATTTTGGTAGATATACTAATACCAGTGGAGGGCCGGAGGCCAATACCAAATACCATACTATCTACCAGGAGGATCGTCTGGTAAGTAATTGTACTATACCAGGCGGGAGAGCATGGTATTGGTAAAATACCAATACCAAGCTGGTATATCATGGTATACCAGGCCCGAGTGGAAATTTCTAGACTACTCTCCATCGTCCAATAGAGTGCCGTATGATGCTATAAAGGTGCTCAGATTGCCAGGAGCGCTCCTCCCTAAGCCTACCCCTGCTCATTTCGTACCGAAAGTGCGGACATGGGTGAGACCCAGTGAGGAACATGAGGAGCAATCTTTGCTCCCGTTGCCACCCAGTCCGCCACCAAAGTCGTATGTGGCTGCAAGCATGCGAACATTGAGGCTTTCTTTGAGCAGCAACGTAGTCCAATCATCCCCGTCATCACCCTCTCAGGCCATGGTAGAGCCATAATCAGGCTGTAGACCAATCAAAGCGGTGCTGATTTCGGACAAAGTGGTGTCTGACTTCGGACAAAATAGTGTCTGACTTCGAACAAAGGAGTGCCGTTCGTGGTCACAGATGCAGAAGCAGCGCCAGTGCATGTCCGCATGTACCAAAAGGCTACTTGAGAGCTGTAAGACTGACGCAGAGTCCTCCTGGCGGGACTGCTACTCAGTAAGCAGCTCAGGAAAGGACGGGTGGCGGAAAAGCTGTAGTATTTTTGGTATACCAGGCCTAGTACTTGGTAATACCTGCTACCACTGGATTCGCGGGGGGCGATACTAAATACCATACTAATACCAAGGCATATAGCTGGTATTAGTAATTTACCATACTAAGGACCATGGTAATGGTATATCAGCCTGGTATTTTCCCGTACTATTACTATTGGGGAGCACTATCACGTCCCTCTGACCGATATACCTCCCGAGCAACAGCTTTCACCCCTTCCGCTTCCCGGGCAGCTCTCACAGATACCGAAGAAGGTGAGCTATCCTATCATCTTGGCAAAGCTGGTCTCCTCGGCCTCGATGACAGTGCTGATAGATTGTAGCTATATCACCTAATTCCAACTCCAATCACCACCTTCAGCATGCCCCGTCCCATCTCCTCAGCTCCTCGGAAGCGAGGTTCCACGTGCGACCGTCCAAGCCCTCGGTACCCAAAGGGAGACTGCATGTTCTACCCATACGCCTCCGCTCCCTCGGTCCGCCCTATCCACGTCCACAGCACTCTGCGTGTTGTCTTTAGTGTTGTGCCCAACAGCTCTACCGAAGCTCTGGGTATCAAACTCAAGGCCGCGCTCCTGGTAAGTCCTTTCTCTTATCCTCTCCTCCACACTTGTACATACAAAGGACAGTCTATATATTAGTCTTCAGACTAGTACTTAGCTGTCATGCATGATCCACCTCAATGCTATCTGAATACGGGATCGGGTACACTCTAGCTATCGATATCTGTTGTGAGCACCGCGTTCTTTGAAGCCGTATTCTGAGCACTTTGAACAGGAGACCTTTTCTTCAAGCTTTCCACGACTGCTGTTGTGGTGTATGCGCGTATACTGATGTATCAGGCAAGGGGCGTAGTCCTGCTCAACAAGCCCAGCGATCCCAAGGCATCCGACGCTCACCTCACATTCCTCATCGCAGTTGCCCACCCAGAGGAGGACCGCCTCGAGCACGCCGCTTTTTCTCGCATCAGCTGGGCGGAGCTCATCCCCCTAATCTACCGTGTGGAATGCCAGGGCGCTGCTCTCCGCGACTGCGTTCACGGCAAGATTCCCTCGATTCCCATGACCGTCAGCACCCTCCTCTTCTTCACAGAAGACCACTCGGACGTAAAGGCATCGCTTGCAGCGTTCGAGAGACGTTGGAGATGCCCCAGTGTCGCTATCCCGGAGATGCGCATCCGCGCTCGTTCCCTCACCCCTCCCGAGTTTGAGGGTGACTTTGATATGGAGAAGCACGGTCACCTCCTCGTCGCCGAGTACGTCCCGGGCTTTTACTACAACTGGAGGGACTGGCCCATGGGGGGGTCCAGGGACGGCAACCCAACTGGGTCTGGTGATCCCGAGATTGTAGCTGCCTGGGAGACGAAGATGATCAGCCTGGGCAGGGCGATAAGGGGTACTGGGGAGACGGCTCCGGAGGATGATAAGGCTGGAGATGGGCATGTTGAGGAGGCGGTGGAGGCGGTCGACGCCCCGCTTAAGCCAAAGGGCAAGATGGAACCGCTGCCTCTATCCCCTCCCGGTCTGTCAACGCGATCGCGGGGCCGTCCAAGTCCAAGCCAGCCCAGTCGGTCAGCCTGGTTCCTTACCTCGATGACTCCGACTCGGACGACGAGGATGAGGCCGATGCCTAGGCCCCTGTCTGCTGTAATCTCCTCGAAGTAGTGAGATCAGTGAGGCTTGATCGGTCTTTGTAGTGTAATTATATTTCTTGCTCTGTAGTGAAGAATGTAGTCTGCTTGTACGTACAACACTGGAGCCCAACTCTGTAAAGGTCTACCCCATGCCCATGCCCTTCAGCTCCTCATTGACCCCCTCCGAGCCTCGCCTGCGAAGAAGCAAACAGCTTTTCTTGAAGCGCGAGCAGTTCCGCCTGTGACATTCCGTTCGTCTCTGGTTGTGTCCGGGTGCGTTCCTGTTCGATCAGCTTGTGCTCTTATCACTCAGTAGGAGCCGCTAAGCTCACCTTTTGGATCTGCTTGAAGTCTTTGTTCGAATCCTCCACCTCGGCGACAAAGTCCTCAAAGCCTAATTGCTGCTAGATCAGCTGAGCCCGCTCCGACTTGGAAAGAGGTTGAGCTGACCTTGAGAGCAGCCAGGACATGTTCTGGTGATATTGTCTTCTTGGAGCTCTCGTCGCATATGGAATTTGATTGTGTCGAGATGAGCTTGATCCACTCTGCCTGGTCAGCTCTTGCCCCGTTGAATCCAGGGCGATGAGCTCACCAACACAGCAATCCACTATTATCTCTTTGGCATCCTTCGCGCAGGCCATATCTGGTGGTAGCATCTCTGAATGGTCAGTATGTGTTCAGACCAGTCAGTGCCCATCAGCAAAGACCTGGTCAGGAACGAGACATGGTCGGGCAGGAGGGGAAGCGAGCGGGAAGATTTCACCCGTAACTCACCTTGTATGAGCTTGAACACAGTAGCTTTGGGGAGTCCGACTTCGTCGTCCCCCGCTGGTGCTCCCGAGTCGGACATGACTCCTGAAGCTGGTGTTATGAGGTGTGGAGCGAAGATCGAAAGTGAAGGTGGATGGTAGACAATGTGTAAACAGTGAAATCCTCGAGCGGCGAAATGTCGAAGACCCTCAACTGGTCCACTATCAACCACCCAGCAACCATCCATCCACGTCTGTCATTACTCAAGGCCTAGAACGGACACAGTACTCGACACAGATAGCACATAGCTTACTCAAGCGTATTGCAGAAGCATCATGGCAACTGCAGCAGCAAGGCAAGGCGGATCAATCCACGGCGGGAACCCCCAAGTGAGCTTCCCTTCGACCTTCCCGCCCGCGGTCAATAGAGCTGATCCCCTCAGTACCTTATCGAGAAGGTCATCCGGGCCAGGATATACGAGACTCTCTACTGGAAAGAATCATGCTTCGCCATAAACGGTCCGTTCCGTTCATACTACCGAGGAGTCTTGTGAAGAAGAGCTGACCTTACAGCCGAATCCCTTATCGACCGAGCAATAGAGCTTCAAGCAATAGGAGGAGTTACAGATCGTCAGACACCGACGGCGTTCATGTGCCTTACGCTCAAGCTGTTACAGCTACAGCCAGATAAAGAGATTTTGCTGGAATATCTGCTGGCGGAGGAGTTCAAGTGGGTCTTCCCCTCCCCCGCTCCTAATGCTTTTCCGGAGAGCCACTGATCTCTCAGGTATCTGAGAGCCCTCGCAGCCTTCTATATCCGCCTCACATTCCGCTCGTTGGAGATATACGAGACCCTTGAGCCTTTGATGAAGGACTACCGGAAACTACGGGTTCGACACGTCGGTGAGCTACCCTTCCCCCCCTTCACAAGATCCGTGAGGAGTGAAAGCTGACATATAGGCGGATACTCCCTAACGCACTTCGACGAGTTCATCGATGAGCTCCTCACGCAGGATCGAGTGTGCGATATCATCCTGCCTCGATTGACGCAGCGATCCGTTCTGGAGGAGACGGAAGGTCTGGCGCCGAGAAAGTCACTTCTCGTACGTCCATACCGTCTTCACTCAGCCCTCACTTTGTTCCAAAAACATTGGTTCAGTCAAGGCCATATCTGACCAGCAGGACGACGCCCCACCCGAAGAAGCCCCTGCATCACCACACAAACGCCCCCGCCTCTCCTCTCGTACCCCGTCACGAACCCCACCCTCATCGTGCGGCTCCTCGCCCGACCTCCGCAAATCCCGCCGGAATCGCTCGCGGTCCGGCTCGGCCTCGGTCTCTGGATCCGAAAGGGGTCGATACGTCTCCCGCTCGCCCTCTGTGGGTAGTGGGAGTGAGGATGGAGGTGGGGAAAAGGGCGATACGAGGGGGCGATATGTTTCTCGAAGTCCGAGTATCTCGCCGGATCGGGATGTGGAGATGGCTGTTGCGGACGACGATGAGAAGCTGGATGGGGACGTATGAGATGGTAATGTAGAGCAGAGCAATATGAACGATGTGCCAGCCTTGCGGTATCTCGACGGCCTGGATACAGGTGATATACATCGTCATGCTGTTTCATTGATCTATGCCCTTATACCGCCACCTTGCAAGCTCACCGCCTCGCCCGCCCCGCAACCCCCATCCTCCCCTCCAGCTCCTCCACCTTGCCCTCCAACTTGCCCGTCCCCTGCTCAATACTCCCCAACGCCCTCAGATGCGCCCCCAGAATCGCCGACAGTTGATTGACCGGATCATCCGGCATCTGACTCGCCGCCTCCACTTCCGCCGCCGTTGGGTTGGTACCGTTCGTCCGAGCTCTAGTCGTCGGTTGGGGTGCGGAAAGAGTATTGACGGTGTCGATCATTTGGGTGAGATTGCGCGAGAGGTCGTCTAGCTGTTTATTGAGGTCTTCGGCGAGATTGTACCTGAATCGTCAGCTGATCCTTTAAACGTGTCAGAAGAAAAGGACATACGCCTTCTCCCTCTCCTTGTCCGCCGGAGCCTTCGCCGCCAATGGCTTGCTCGAATCATTCGTCGACGCCCCAATCTCCCGCTCATAGTGCGTCAACATCGCATCCAGCTGTTTCTGTTGCGTCTCGATATAGTCCAGCGCTTTATCTACAGCCGCCTGGTTCTGCTGTGCTTCTTGTACTTGACGATGAAGACCCGTGATCTGCGGTTATGAGCTTGTTGTCACACGTCTGACACCATTGAAGCTCACCTGGTTGCCATTCCGCACCAATACCTTGTCCCATTCCCTCACTTCTCCCGCTTGCTTCTCAAATTCCCGGACCTGCACCTCCAGATCTTTACTCCATGTATCGACGATATCCTCCAGTGTCTTTCCGCGCAGCAGGTTCGGTGCAGGCTCAGTAGCCGTTGATGTAGAAGCCGCCGCTCCGGCCGCCGGTGCAGGAGTAGTCGACGATGACGCAGCAGCCGGTGCTGTGGTGGATTTTGCACCGCCGAAAAGGCTCGAGCCAGCTGGTGTACCGGATGTAGACGCAGCAGCAGGAGCGCCAAAGAGCGATCCCGATCCGCCAGCTGCAGGCTCGGCAGGTTTGGCCGCTGCGCCGGCACCGAGACCAGAGAACAGCCCGCCCGTCTTAGGTGCCTCCGTGCTCGCCCCTGCAGCAGGTGCGGCGGGAGCAGCACCAAAGCTAAATCCGCCGGCGGCTTTTGGTGCTTCTGCGGGCTTGGCAGCGGCGGCTCCAGCAGCCGGCGCAGCGGAAGCAGCAGACGCAGCGGGTGCGCCAAAGCTAAACCCGGTGGATTTGGGAGCTTCGGCGGGAGCGGCGGGTGCAGCTGCTCCAGCGGTAGATGTGGATGCTGCGCTTGGTGCACCGAAGCTGAAGCCGCCAGTTTTGGGTGCTTCGGGCGCCGCAGGTTTTTGACCGAGTCCCGAGAAAAGACCGCCGGATGATGCTGCTGGTGCTGCTGCTGGTGCGGCGGCGGCAGCGGCAGCGGGTTCAGCAGGCTTTGAGGCAAAGCTGAAGAGACCTCCACCTGAGGCTGCGGGTGCCGCTGGAGGTGCAGCCGCTGCAGCTACCGGTGCTGGTTCGGCAGGTTTTGCTGCGAAGCTGAACATACTGGATCCGCCGGCTGGAGGTGCTCCTGCCGGTGTAGTGGATCCGGCTCCGCCGAAGAGATTGCTCGTTTGTGCGGGAGTAGCAGGGGCGGCAGGGGCAGCGGCGGCTGGCTTGGGTGCGCCGAAAGAGAAGCCTCCGGAGGATGCCGCAGGTGCAGCAGCAGGAGCTGCACCGCCGAAAAGGCCGCCGCCGGTCGCTGGAGCAGCTGGAGCCGCAGCCGGTGCAGCACCCCCGAAGAGGCCACCAGCTGCTGGAGCAGCAGATGCCCCCCCGAACAGACTACCGCCTGAAGCTGGAGCAGCGGGTGCAGCTCCACCGAAAAGACCTCCTCCAGCAGCCGGGGCAGCAGCGGGTGCTCCGAAAAGGCTTCCTCCAGCCGCTGGCTTGGCAGCACCACCGAAGAGATTGGTCGTTGGGGGAGCACCCGCAGGGGTCGTTGACGCCGCGCCACCAAATGAGAAGCCCGTCTTGGCCGCTGGTGTCGCCGAGCCGGCAGCAGGAGCTGATGGTGCCGATGCGCCAGCGCCAAACCCGCCAAACATACCACCCGATGCGGGTGCCGCCGGTGCCGCGCCGTTACCGCTCGAAGGCGCGCCGCCGAAGCTGAATGCCGAGGAGCTGGGGGCTGGTGAGGGTGCTTGTGCGGTCACTGTTGATGCAGGTTGCGATCCGCCAAATAGGGATGAAGGGGCTGATGGGGCGCCGCTGCCGAAAGAGAATCCGCCGGATGGTGCAGCTGGAGCCGCTCCACCGCCAAAGTGCGACCCGCCTGCTGCCGGTTGAGCGGCTCCGCCACCGAACAAGGATCCGCTTGCAGTTTGCTGGGCGCCTGCAGCTGGAGCACCCCCGCCGAAGAGACCACCGGGAGCTGGGTTGGCAGGTTGAGCGGGCTGGCCGAAGGGGTTGGAAGAAGCTGAAGGGTCAGACCATATCTCCAATGATATATGGATCCAATCAGCTATCAGATCCAGTACGGCCTGCCTGTGACCGTGACTGCCCCCAAGGCAGGCGTGAACGGTGGGACCTCGCGAGGAACGCGAACTAACTATTTTGTTGGCCGAAACCACCGAATCCTGCTGCATTTTGTCAGCTTTTTTCCTTGGCCGTCGCGGTGGTATGAGCTCACACATTCTTGCTGAGCTACCTCTGAGGTTGTCTAACGTGAAGAGAGCTGTGATATAGGCGATTGTGAGAGGTGCAAGAAGAGCTTGTCGAGAGTTGAGTTGGCTGGTGATGGTGTAGACAGCGGGATCAAATTTGGCAGGTTCATTCTTCGCGAACTTCGCCCATCCACACCTCTTTGTCGCATATACCTTCCTATACATCCATATAGCAGCTATGTCCGCAGTAGCAGTACGTCCAGCTGCACCGAGAGCGGCGATGGAGGCGGTTCTGGAGGTGGAAAGAAAACGACGATTGAGCTGATATCGCAGCCCGTCAACCCAAAACCATTCCTTCAGGAATTAACAGGCAAGGTGGTCTATGTCCGCTTAAAGTGGGGTCTGGAGTACAAGGGGTATTTGGTGTCGACGGATGGGTACATGAACCTTCAGGTGAGCTTTGCGGGCACGCGTCGATCGCGGTCACAAGAAGCTGATGACGGCAGCTAGCCAATACGGAGGAAATTGAGAATGGACGGTCAAATGGTGCTCTCGGGGAGGTGTTTATCCGGTGTAACAACGTCCTGTATATACGGTGAGTACCGGCTGTGACTTTTATAGGCAAGCAGAAGCTGACAAGGACCAGAGAATCGAAGGATAAGCCAAAGATGGATGAGGATTGATCGTTGTCTCCCGAATAGACCTAGTCTCCCGGTAACCTGGCCTGCGATGTATACTTAACGCGACGAGGAAACGGCATGGCACGGAGCCGCTCATCACTCGAGTCATGTCGGTCGTGATGCGCAATGCTTATACTGGGGACTAATCATTATGGGTAGCATATACTCTACCTGTCTCTTTTCGTTGATTGCCTCCCACGCCGTCCTCCTCATCCGCTCCAGCGAGGTATATTTTCGAAGTCATCTTTCTCGTGATAGGCGTCTACTTCGAAGCGATGTGCGAGCCAGCCAGCAAGTCGGCAAGGCTGGAGGTCAGCGTCGAGTCTGACCGCAGACTACAGAGACTTACTCGTCGGTAGCCTTGTCCGAGACCGGAGGCAGGACCGAGCTGTCCTCCCCTTTCGCAACCCCATCATCCTCATCGGCCGCCTCCTCAGCATCTTCATCGCTCTTCTCAGCCTCGTCCTCTTCATCTTCTTCCTCGTCCTCATCCTCATCTGCCTCCTCCATATCTTCCACTGAGACCGTCAGCCAGGTTGCCTCCCTCTCATCGAAGCAGACTCACACTCATCCAGCGCGTCCTCGTGCCCATGCAGAGCCAGCGCCTCCCTGAGCTTCTCCACACACTCATCCTCCGCGTCAAACTTGTTCCCGTTCAGCTCCAGCACCCTCAGCTGGGTGAGATGTTGCGTGATTGCCGTAGAAAGCAGCTCGACCGTCCGCTTGTCAAACTCGCCATACTGCAGCCGCAGCTCCTCGAGCTTTGGGTTGGACCCCGAGCTGAGCGCCGTCCCGAGTGCAATCCCGCCCGCTGGCGAGAGGATACAGTCCGAGAGGTTGAGTATCCGCAAGTCCTTCCAGGTCGGAAGAACCTTGACGAGCGCCCTCGTCCCCGACAGCGTCGCCGTATTGTCCTGCAGATCGAGCACCTCCAGCGTCGGGCACTTGGCCAGTCCCTTCGCAATCGCCTCGATCCCCTCCATCCTGATCCCATTCTGGATCATCCGCACCTCCCTCAACTTGCCGTGCTTCTCAAACGCCTTGGCCCAATTGCCCGCACTCCCATTCTCCAGCCGATTCCGCCCGCAGATGATGACGCGCAAAGAGCTCTCCTTGCCCTCCTTGGCACACTTGTCGGCATTGGCTGACAAAGCGTGCGCGATGATCTTGCCCCCGATAGGACCGAGGCCGTTATTGTTGAGACGGAAGTTTTGAAAGTGTGTGTTGGTTTCGAGAAAGGGGACCATGGCGTCGGCGCAACGACCGCCAAAGGCATTATCGGAGAGGTCGAGCTCGACGAGGGAGGTGTGGTCTTTGAGCGCATCACACATTGCCGACAGGGCTTGTGGGATTTCAGAGATGAGCCGGCCAGTGAAGACATCCGCGAGGTCGACAAGCTAAGAGTATCAGCTCTTGTCGCTCGCCTATCGCCTATTCCAGCATGCACGCTCCGCTCAGCTCACCTTGAGGTTCTTCTTCCCCTTGAGGACCTCCGCAATAGCCAGACACGCCTCCACGCCCAGACTGTTCGCCCCGAAATGTACCTCCTCAACATCCTCCATCTCCCTCAGTTCCGAAAGGTACGGCTCGAGATCTGCGGCCGAATTGGCCTTGAGGCCTTTGCCTAGGATAGAAAATGACTTGGAGCTCGACATGGCGCGTCGCTGTGTGGCGAGTAGGGTGGTGGGTACTGCTTGAGGAGGGTAAGATGGGAGGTATGAGTTGAGTAGGGAGGGGAAGGGACTTTTTTGTGGGCTGAAACGCGCGGAGGGAAGCGAAAGTGGCGCCAGCGAGTGAGGAATGTGGCGCTGGATGTGGCGGTATGGGCAAGTTACCTTGTCCCCACCATGCTCGTCGTGGGCGCCCAGATCAAGTGCGTCGCGTGGACCCATCGTGGACTCGCCATGGGCAAGGATCATATCCTATGGCGTTTCAGAGATTGAATGGATGACCGCAATCTAGGACGTGTCTGGATCTCGCCAGTCAGCCTAAAAGGCAGAGTTGTCCTTTCATGACCCTTTGACGGACTGTGAGCTCTTCTCGATAAAAGGGGGCCATAATGCACGTCTTTCCCTGACTTCCCTTCCATACTCTCATCACACTCACTCATACCTTATAACACCCTCACTCGCTTCACCGTACTCAGCTCCATGTCGCTTCCCTCATCCACTCACATGACCTCCAGCGTTAGGCCTCCCCAGCCTCTAGGCGTCGAGCTGTGGCCCCCAGTGGTCGGTACAACCAGCAGAGGGAGACCACGCTTCGTTATCACTGTCGGGAGCACGAACGCTGCTGAGCTCGCCGAGCTCGTCCGACGAATCAGAAATTGCAAGGGATCCGAAGCCTGCAGAAGGATCCAAGAAGACGTTCAAATGCTGAACCACCCAGAGCAGCTCACCGGATGGGTCGATTCCATGCTACCGGTCATATACGCTGCGCTCACCCAGCCTTACGTCCCGACCATCGACATCACCAGTGACGTTACCGCCTTCGATTTCGGAGCTGCCCCCTGGGTCGAGTACAACTTCGAAAACGGAAAGCAGCAGAGCTTCACTCAGGCTTTTGATCTCTTCGGGGTATCGCGCAAGGCGGCGGACGAAGGTCTGATGAGCTACCTGGACGCCGGACGGGCCGCGGTGTATGCCGAATATGCTCCATTCCACGAACCGCGCCGCCCAATCTCCACAGGTGTCGCTCCGGTCTATGCTGTTTTCGCGGGTCCGAGAGCAACCCAAGTCGACGGGGAGCGACTCAATGCCTCTCTTTCATCGATCGGTTGGGACGTCGCAAACCCGACAAGCCTTCGTACTGTGAGCCTTGTGAAGAGGTACCCGGTCGACAGATGGAAGGAGAGTCTCCTCGAAGCGCTGTCAGAGCAAGGAATCACGCTCGAGTCGTGGACTCTTTCGACGAGGCAATTAACGATGCTACAGGCGCTTCCGGCTGATGAGGGGTACAAAGGCGTGACCAGTGTCGGACCGCCCGGCTCCGTGTGGAAAGATGGGGGCTTCGAGTGGCTGGGACCGTACCATGTTGAGGGTCAGTCGTATCGGGACTAGGAGCGGGCGGCGGCTCGATTAGAGCCTAAGGATCTTGATGTGGTGCTTGTGATTTCGGTAGTATACTATATGTTACGGCGAACGTGTGTTTTGCTTCATGGCCATCGTAGTCATGGCAGTATCCTGATAGTTGTTCTCGCTCCACCAGGTGATCTGGTGCAAGCTAGTGTTGCAGAGTTTGCCTGATGATGTTCAGGTATACTCATCCTAGCTGTCTCTGTCAATCGACACCTTGTTAGATCTCGAGGTATTGCCGGAGAATGGCCAGGATGGCGTAGAGACGATCTGGCGGGGCTACGACCGAGCTGTGAGACCTGAAAGGACGATCTATAATCTGATGCCTGCTTGTTGCGCGATCGCAAGCCCAGCTCTAGCTAGGTTGCGCTCATCCCTTGATCCGATGAAGCACTCACGATAATCTCCTGAGATATTGTGTACCCGCGCTATGCCCACGCTTGATCCATGCTGAAGACGCAGTACTGGATGAGGGAGTACAGATAGGAACTCCTCAGCACTCCGCTGCCTCGCTTCAATGAGTACTCGGGCGTTTGGCCAGCACAATCCATACAGCAGTATTTAGATGCGAGCATTGTTAAACAGAGTGCAGATCCCTAAACGGATCGCCCCGTCTCTCTTCGTCTGACCGCGACAACACATATTCCGCACTACTGCAGTCACGAGACACAGCACATCTATATCATCAATCAACCCGCGATCATTCCCATACTCACCATGCCGTCTGCCCCTTCCGCACACGAGATCTCATGCTTGCTGCGTCCCGAGGGGGCCCACTCATGGCCATTGACCCTGGTACAGGGCGATGGTCACAGGCCCAGTGGACCCCGCATTTCAGTGACTGTCAACCACGAGAACCAGGCGCTGTGTCAAGACCTCCTACATCGACTGCGCACTTTGAAGAAATCGGAGGCGTACAAGACTGTTCGAGCAGAGGTTGCTCAGCTTGCCAAGTCGGAGCGGTCTACGGCCTGGCTCAACACCCTCACGTCGATACTTCATGCTGTTCTCACCAAGCCTGACCCTACCCCTGGCGAAACAAAGATCTACAACACCACCGACCAAGCCGAGTGGGGCGACTACAAGTGTCAGCATAAGCGCAGCGATTGCGAGACCTTCGACCTCGATGAGCCTGAAAATCCAGACGGGGAACTTGTCAAGGACAGTCTGCTGGCGAGCCTGGCTACCGGGAAAGTCAAGGTGTTGCAGTACGCTGACCTCGCACCGTACTACCAATCAGACCATTCAGGGGCTACGGGGTGCGTGCCTGTCTATGCGATATACACGAAGACAAGCGAGAAAGGCCTTGATCTACAGGAATTGAGCAACTGCCTGGAGGGGCTGGGCTGGGACGTTACTCGCCCCTCAAGTCTCAGGAATGCAGAGAAGATCACGATGTCCCTACCTCGGGCCTGGCAGGAGAACGTGTGGCAAGCGGTGAGAGAGCAGAACTCCAAGAGTCGGCTTCAGAACCTGTCCAGGCGGGAATTCTCGGTCGTCGAGGGCCTCCGAAGGGAAGGGAAGGTCAGCGGCTTCACTAGCAAAGGTCCGAGCGGCTCAGAGTGGAGTGATGGCGCATTTCTGAGCAGCAGGACCCGCGACGTCGAGAGGCGTAGGATGTGACGGTCAGAGCTTTGGAGTCTTGACGTGGTACCGGTGTGTATATCTTCAGTACAATTTGAATTATGCAGTCAATCTCTCATTGAGACAGCCGCTATTCCAGCAGCAAATGGGGCAAGCTAGCATGACACGGCATTTGATTAGTCCCACTATGAGTAACAAGGCAGTCGATTGGGGCCTTTCGTTGGCACTTATAGGCTGCACTGCGGCGTTGAGCCTTGGCGAGACCCACATCAATCAGTCAGCGCATGCATCTCAGTCTCCAGCAATGACACCTTCCTCCCCCTTACTTGGCTCAAAGGCTTTCGCAACGGTCAGCCCGCAGTTCAAAACCAGAACCACCACCCCAAACACCGCACAAGCCACCGCCGGCAATTTCTGACGGGAGTACCACTCTCCCCGCGTCAGACTGGCGTATGCTCCAGCAGGAAACTGAGTTATCAGCTTTTCCCGTGGCACGTCCGTGAGCGGGGAAGCTGAAGCGAATAACTCACGATGAATGCTAATGCGGTCGCGCTCAGTCCACCTGCTATTTCCAGCACGAGACCCAGGTCGTCCGTCATCATCGCGACTGGCATATCAGCTCTTGACTGGGAATAGCGGATGAGCTGAAAGTGATGCGTACTGCCCATGGTAGTGAAGACGAGTAGGGCGGTGGTGATCACATGTCTTCGCTGAGAGAACGGTCGATCCTTGAAGAAGTAGTCCTCAATGACCTGTACACATCAGCTTGGGTCCCGGTGGGCTTCTCGTAACTCCTTGACGGCTAGCTCACTTCTCGGCAGACGTAGTTCTCGAGCGGTACTATGACAGTCAGCCATTGATCTCACCCTTCTGAATCATCGTTACAGCTGCGGACTTACTAGTGGTCGACATGTTGGCTCCGAAACAGAGTCTAGCGATGTTGATAACGATATCGTCCGGGCTGAAGTTGTTCAGGATGTTGCCCTACACTGTCAGCTCTTCGCATCTGGACCACAGCCGCTCGGCTCCTACTAGCTCACCTGAGTCTTATTCGTGAACACCACATAGCCCGTAACTGCCATAAGCAGACAAGCCACTAAGCTCATCATCGTCGAAGCGTGCGTTACGGCGTAGAACCTGTCGTGTAAGCTTGAATTGGCTCCCGGACATACTCGCGAGCCGTAAAACTTACCTGTCCAAAGTAGGCGTATCCATACTATTGTAGATGTACATCGTGTTGTGATGACAGACGAACTGGAATGTCAGCTACGTTTCGAAAGAGCGAAAGAATCAGCTCACTGCAAAGCTGATCACGCCGATAGCGGAGAAGACCCCCGGTCTGACGATAGAAAAGACATGAGAGGCTTTGCCTCGTAGTTCCGGCTCCACAGCCACTCCGCGAAGGACAACAGCAGTGACGATAACGCCCATGGAGATGAGTGCTGCAGGTAGTGAGCTCTGCCCTCCCTCAATACGTATTGCGAGCATATCAAAGCTCACCGAATCCTGAGCTCTTACTGAGCTTGACGATGTCCCGGTGCAGACTGAGCGGGAACGATACCGCGAGAGTAGCAAGGAGAATGACGAAGCGGCGGTCAACTAGGAGGGAGAGGAGAGGGTGGGAGACGGAGGAAGGAATGAGAACGGCGATAACGTGCGGGATGGTGTCTCCTCTGCGTTCATTAGCTCTTGGGCTTGTTGTACGCAACATCACCACCAGCTGGAAGACTACTGACATAATGACGTTGAAGGCACACATTCTTAGTGATCAGCTTCGATATCATCATTAAGTGAGGGGGTGGTAGCTTACCCTCCAAAGGCGAAAGCGAATTGAAAGAACGAGACCGAAGCGCTTCCCCATTTCCCAAAGCAATGATGCATGACCTGTACGTCAGCGCTGATGACGCCGAGTCCGGACCGACCTGTTCAGCGCTGGTCAGGCATAAAGCAGACTGACCTCAATATACGAGTCCCTCCCGCTCAGCTTGGCGTTCAGCACGACGAGCCGTATTGTCCAGTCTGTCACCAAGGCCAAGCCGATCAAGAGGGCTATACCTGTGACGAAGCCTGCTTGTGAGACTGCATATGGTAGGCTGTACCGTCAGCTTTGCCGATCGACCTCGATCTAAGCGCTGAAGCTCACCCGACTATTCCTGCTCCTTCGACGAGTCAGCTTGATGTCGAATCGAAAGGTGAGGCTGGGCTAGCCTGACATACCTATAATACTGTTTGCCATCTGCGCGTGTCAGCTCTGCTCTGGCGAGATTTACACAAGCCAGCTCACATTCGCTATCCCATCCATCATCGTCCCCTTCACCCCTTCCTCCCGCACTTCCCCTTCCCCAAGAACCGCCTCCCTTTCCTCCTGCGTGATGTCCATTGACCCGTTCCCTGCACGCAGCAGAGGCGCCGAGGGGCCGGAGTCATCATGATCATCGTCCGATCTGAACACTATACTACATCAGTATCCTCCCAAGTCAAAGTTCAATGTCAAGACCACATCCGCGAGCAGACTGCGGAGAAGCGGAGAAGCGAAATGATAACGCACAGACCCTCCCTATCCCACTCGCTCCGCTTCCCGTACTGTTCCCCAGCGACCCCATACCCATCTCCTCCCTCCCCCTCCTATTTCTTGATGGTGTCCCCGACCTCGACCCTGGCACTTTCTCCACCCGACCGCGCTCCGAATCGTCCGAAGACCGACGCGACGACCCAAAGGCCAGGCGGGAAGCTGTGATGCTCGTTCGTGATGCCGGACGGGAAGGCCCTGCTTCAGAGCCGACACTGGTACGGAGAAGAGAGCGCGCCGAAGGGTCTGCGTCCATGGCTGGGCTGAGGTTGTGAGGTTGATAAGGTTATGAAGTAAGATGTTCAACGATAGCTGCGGTAGGGAGGATTTGAGGAATGTGGAGTTGGCCAGGCACGGTTACGGTTGTCAAAATCGCTCAAAGGGAGGTCAGGAAGGCCATCCTTTCCCGCCGTCGTCAGCAAGACCTCCATCCTTGTTTTCCATGTATAACGGTGCACAGCTCTGCTTCATACTGCCCATTTCATGCATGTCAACACGACAGACTGCTCTTTCAAAAGCACTTCCTCCGTACCACTCGGAGCCGCGGAGATAGCCGTAAGCGACCCGCTCGACCCATGCGATGCCTTCCCCTACAAAAGTTTCATCTATTTCTGCCTTGCTATCTCATCTTCGCTTCTATACCACATCTACCAGTACATCTATCATGATGAAGCTCCCTCCTGCCCCACCAGAGGCTGCGGTCAAGTAGGCTATTCCTCTTCTCATTCCCCCCTCCTCCGCCTGACCGGGGCGATACTGACCCACAGGTTCTGCTCCTACGTGACCGCCTCCCCCACGCCCTTCCACGCCACAGCCAACCTCGTCACCCGCCTCTCATCCTCTGGCTTCACGCGCATCTCGGAGCGCCAGCCCTCTGATGCCCCACTCACCGCCGGCGGGAAATACTTTTATACGCGCAACCAATCTTCCCTTGTCGCATTCACCCTCCCCCCGAAACCCTCCGCCTCCACAGCCATCTCCTTCGCTGTAGGACACCTCGACTCGTGCGCCCTGAAACTCCGGCCAATCTCCAAGAAGACAAAAGGCGGATACCTCCAGGTCGGGGTGGAGCTGTACGGCGGTGGGATCTGGGCCACATGGTTTGACCGAGACTTGTCCCTAGCGGGCCGGGTCATCGTGAGCACCCCGAACGAGGAGAAGGGGTACACTTCCAAACTCGTCAAGGTCGATCGACCGATGATGCGGATCCCGAACCTCGCGATCCATCTGGACCGGACCGTCAATGAGAACTTCAAGTTCAACAAGGAGACGGAGTTTATGCCGATTTTGGGATTGGTAGAGGAGGCGATGAATGCTCCGGCGGAGAAGGGCGAGAAGGACGGCAAGGACGTCACGGGTCAAGGAGAGAAACACCACCCGATGCTGTTGGCGGTGATTGCGGATGAGCTTGGATGTGCCGTCGGTGATATTCAGGACTTTGAGCTGTAAGCTGGGTTTCTAGGCAAGCACATCGCGAGCAGAAGCTGATTGCTAGGTCCCTGTACGATACCCAGCCTTCATGCGTCGGCGGTCTGTCCAACGAATTCATCTTCTCCCCCCGGATCGATAACCTCATGACCTGCTTCGCGTCCATCGAGGGTTTGATCGGCGCCGTCAACTCGCCCGATGCGGACAAGGAGACCAACATCCGCTGTGTCATTCTGTTCGACAATGAGGAGGTGAGCCCGACTCGAACTCGGGGACTGGTGCATACAAAGCTGATCATATAGGTCGGGAGTGTCTCGCACCACGGCGCAGAGTCCAACCTCCTCCCGGCGTTCGTACAGCGCATGGTCACCCTCAAAGACTACGAGAACCTCGGCTATCATCAGCTCTTGGCAAACTCGTTCCTGATTTCGGCCGATATGGGCCACGCCGTGAGTGACAAGTGTCCACATTCTCCTCCACCGTGCAATTCTAGCCTCTTCGCCAATTCTCTTGGAAGTGCAGCGGCTGATCAGCAGTTCCACCCCAATTACGAGTCACGGTACGAGCCCAATCTCGCCCCGCGGATGAATCAGGGTGTCGTGATCAAGACGAACGCGAACCAGCGATACACCTCCACCGCGCAGACGACCTTCTTGGTTCGGCGCGTAGCGAAGAAGGCGGGGGTCCCGCTTCAAGAGTTTGAGATCAGAAACGACTCTGTGAGCTGGATCTCCCGGACCAATCCAATGCCTTAGGCTGAAGAAGGGGGCCGAGCTGACACTCCAGTCCTGCGGCTCCACCGTCGGCCCCCACCTCTCCACACACGTCCGTACGGTCGACATTGGTCTCGCCCAGCTCTCGATGCACTCGATCCGCGAGACCTCGGGATCCAAGGATGTAGAGAGCTACATCAAGCTGTTCGAGTCGTACTTTGACGGCTTTGGCGAGATTGATCGGGACTTGAAGGTGGACTAGTAAAGTAGGGGAATAGACCAGAAATAGTCGAATGCAACAGTAATATGACCGCAAGTGTAGTGTCAGCTGGGCAAGTGCCGGTCATGGGGAAGTTTCGATCATGTCGAGGTCGCAAAGTGGAAAGATGCCCGAGAAATATGGTAACATGCGACCGAAAAATACAGCTAAACAAACTCCTCTCTAACCCTCACGTGCCCCCTCCGCTCATGCAGCCGCAGCCTTAGCCGCCTTCTTCGCTGCCTTGTCTGCCTTCCGCTTGGCCCGCTCCTCTGCCGTCTCCTCCTTTTCTGTCCCGTCCTCCGCCTTGACCTTCTTCTTCTTCTGCACGAGTCAGCTATGCCCTACAACCAATCCTCTTTGGGCAGGAAGCTTACCTTCTTCTCCCCCTCTGCATCTGGTGTCGCAGCCACCACTGAATCTTCCGCGCGCTTCCTCTTCTTGCCCTCGTCGTCCCCATCCACTTCCATTCGCTCCGCCTTCACCGGTGTCGCCCCTGCCACCAATGTCGCTTGCGGCTGGGTCTGTACCATGCCCGAGGGCTGGCTCGCCTCCCCGCCCACCGGCGTATAATCGACATAGTCCGCCGACCACGCCTTGGGCGTAACCCCCTCTACCGCCTTCCCAAACTTATCCAGCTCTCCCTTCTTGATCATCTTCTTCTTCTCCTGCGCCTTGGGCCCGAGACCCCATCGACGGGGGTAGAGATCCCGGTTCATGATGCACCGCTTGACCTTGGCGACGACGCCGTGGTCGCACGACGCGAGGTCGACGGTCGACATCATGGCGATCCCGATGGCGATCGCCTCGCCCTTGGTCGTCATGAGGACGACCTCCTCATAGACCTCGATGTCGGATTCGTACCGCAAGAGACCGGGGATCATGAGTTTGGCACCGTAGCAGACGGCATTGACGGCCGAGTCCTTGACGACGATCCGTTTGAAGTTGGTCAGGAGGGATTCGAGGGGGCGGATGACTCGGCGGAGGTAAGATTCTTGATATTAGCTACAGCTCTCTAAGGTGATAGTGGGGAGACTCACCATCACGCGTGTTGTCGTAAAGCCACTGAGCATCGAGGACATCGTGCATCGACACGATATCGTCATTCTCCCCCGTGATCCCTGACCGCACTCTCCTCAATTCCTGCATATGCGCACCCACACCGAGCAGCAATCCCAGATGCACACACAGTGTCCGGATATACGTCCCCGCCTCGCAGCTCACCCAGAACACCGCCAGATTCCGCTTATTGTCAAACTCGATGAGCTTGCTCTCGTAGATGGTCCGTACACGCAATTGCCGCTTGACCGCCGAGATAAGTGGGGGACGCTGGAAGAGCGCTCCAGTGAGGGTCTCCAATCCCCTCGAGAGCGCCTTCTCATCCGCCAATGACTCGTGGAAACGCACCACCGCGACGTACTCCTTCCCTGCGCCTTGCTGGGATTTAACCAGTCGCGTGGCCCGGTCGATACACACGATAAGGCACCCGGTGACCTTGGGGTCGAGCGTTCCCGAGTGTCCGGTCTTCTCGACCCGGAGGATCCGCTTGAGCCAAGCGACGACTTCGTGCGAAGAGGGGTTGGACGGCTTGTCCAGGTTGATCACGCCGGACTTGACGTAGGTTGCGAGCTCGCGCTTGAGAGGGGAGCAGCCGGTAGGGATGGGAGTGAAGTGGGAGGAGCGGACGAGGAGCTTGTCGTAGTTTTTGAGGAGGAGGGGCCATTGTGAGGTATCTGGGAATTAGCTTTGAACTTTTGGTGCGGGTAGGGTGGACATACCGAGCTTGGGAGCTACCGACTCGCTCTTGATAGAGAATTCTCCTGTTTGCTGGAGGTCGCTGACCTGACCTTGGGTCAAGGAGGAAGAGGAGGCCATACTGAGAGGTGATATAGGGGTGATTATAGGTGCAAGGTCTCCCTATCGTTGCTGCAAGTCTCGGTGGAGAAGATTTCGGTGGAGGGTCATCAAGGCGGTCATCGCCGCCTGAGGCGTTACGGCATTCCAGCGATCAAGCTAATTCCGGCGGCAATATCACCGGGTGGCAATGTGGCAATGGTTGTGGCAGATACTCGGGGCTCGGACACGATGAGGAACGTCCGATACATGGACAGGCCATGTAGACTCCATGAAGATGCAGCAAGACCCTTAGCCCAGTATACGCGTGATGAATCCCCAGATTCCCCTCCTTTCCCCCTTGACCACCTGCTGTACCTCTGCTACCGCCTCCTCTCCCGCCTTGACCCGCTTCTTGTAATCCGCGGGATGCTCGAATGTCTTGAGACCCCAAAGACCCCTCTTTGCTTTCCTATTCAATTAGCTACATCCCTCGTCCGGATAGGTCAGCTGTATGGAACATACTTGGCCTCAGCTTCGACAGCTTGCATCCCGTCCAGACCCCATGGCCCATACTCCCCTCCTCCGCTCGTGTACACCACAGCCATGCCTTCTTTCAGCATCATCATAGGGAGAGGCTGATCTCGAAGTATAAGGCGGGATATGTACGGGACGCCCACCTAGATGTCAGCTATTCCTTGCGACCCTTGATTCTCCCAATGGATGAGCTTACTATCCGCTGATACTGGTCTTTCCGTAACAGCTGGACCTTCATCGTTCGCCCCAGAATCGTCTTTCTCAGCCACTCAAGCGATTCAGCCGAATGAGCCTGGGCAGGATTCCCAAAGTGGGCTGCTTCGGGCGCGTCGACGCCTGAGATCCGGATATGAAGGGTTTCATTCTTCAGTTCTAGGCTGTCAGCTTGCGCAGGTCCAAACCAGACAGCGTGAGGGTCAGGTGATGTCAGGAGATCGTTGAGTGTACATACCTTTCGGTGTGCCAGGTATGGAACGGAACTTGAAGGGATAGCGATAGAAGAGTGGGGTATGGAACAGCCGGAAGTTGTCTGTCAATGTTAACTGTTACGCTTCGTACTGATACGCGATCAACGAGCTCACCTCCATCGCCTACACTACGTGTCGTCAGCTCGATTCCGCGTAGTCATAGGAGAAAAGGTAGCTCACGAAGTCACCACCCCCCTCACCCACGTCTTCCGCTCCAACATCTTACTCGTCACATAGTCCGCATTGCGTATTCTGCGCCCATACCGCCGGTATCCCCATATACCCGCTAGTGTGACCACGACAGCTGCTGAGCCTGATAGCGCACCAGATAGAGCAGGATCCGAGGGGAGGTATGTTCGCCATGGCTTGGAACCGGTCGGTCTTTGGGCTGGTACAGAGGCGGATCGGGTCGAGGAGGAAGCTCCGAATGGCCACCAGGAGGACGATGACGAGGTGTACGGGGCAGATTTTGGTACTGGGTGGTTGTGTGGGATAGGTGCAGTGTTTGGTCGAGCAGGGTCTTGGGATGAAGGGGGGACGCCGAAGGAGGGGAGGGAGGAGGTGATGTTCTCGATGATGGAGCGGATGGGGAAGTCCGCTGAGGTGGGCTGGGTGTATGTCCGTTTAGGAGCGGTATGAGAAGGGGGACGTCCGTCCATCGCTAGGTTTAGCGAGAACGGTAGACCTTTGCGAGTGGAAGAGGTAAGTAGGAGAAGAAGAGAAAGCAAAAGCGAACAGCACCTCAAGTTTGCGAGGAATGTGGAGTGCGTCATGCGCATCATGCGGAGCTCCACTGCACCCAGCCTGGCCAGTCTGGCTAGTCAAACTCTCGTCTGGCAGGCCCAAGGACTGCACTTCTGCATATTATGGCCTATGTACCAGATGCGCTCTATGTATCCTCTCTCAGGTCGTGGACGATCCCTCTGCCCCTGTACATGTACCTGATTTACTCGCCACGGAACCTATCGATCCACAGACAAAACAATACGCCCAGCAGTAATGACAGCAGGATGAAGACCATTCGACGGCGGGAGGGTTGGACGGTCCCGGTTGAGTCCGAGGGGGCTCGGATACCTCGACGTGTGGTCTCAGGTGATTTGACGTGTCCTACGGACGTCCCTCTCGTCGTGGTGTTCATGTCGACCGGGGTGTATGCGCCTCGACGCTGCTTGATCTGCCCCACCCTCGCATCCGCGTCCGCCAGCTCCATCACAGCCTTCGCCGCCTGATCGACCGCCATCTGCCCCTTCTTCGCACCCGGCGGCTTGAACACCGCCTCCCCCGACTTCTGGAGCGCCATATTCAAAGCCATTGCCTCGACCGCCGTGATGCCGTGTATACCGATGGACGCGCCCGCAGAGATGGCGGCTGCGTTGGGAACGGCGGCGCAATCGGTTGTTGTCCAATCAGCCGTGGCACCGGTGAAGTTGGCGGATTGGTTGTCGATCGTCGCTTGGACTCCCTGGAGGGCGCCGTGTGCCATAGTACTGAAAGCTCGTCAGCTAAGAGATCACTTGTAAGTAGCCTTACTCACAGCATATCACTGGCAGGCATTGCGGCTGTGCTTGCGAAGCTATTGGCAGCGGTGATGCTATTCATCCCAACCCCTGCCGCAGCATCCATCACACCCGGCAGGACCATAGTCCCTGCGAACGATACTGCGCCCAGGGTCATGCCGGCCGCAATGTCCCTGTCCCGTTCGCGTGGGACCGGCTCGCCCCTCCTCCTCAACTCCGCCTCGATCAGGTCCTTCTGCTGATCGAGCACATCCCACTGACGCGCCGCGTAGCTACTCCCAATGAGCGTGATGCCCGCGGTGGGAAGAGCAGCGGCAAGCCCGGTGAACGTGACGACCTTGTTGGAGGTTTTGAGCATGACCTTCTGGCGATGTTTTCTGATGAGTGCTCGAGTGGAGGTGGACGGATCCCGTAGCTTTGTTTCGTATTGGGCCTCGTCAAAGTTGAAAGTGTCGCGCGGGCCCATGGTGAGGAGCTGTAAGGTCAGCGTTGATTCAAATCAGACACTGCGTCGGACTGACGATCGGATATGGTGACTACCTGTCGGACCTATACGTAGGCAAGAGGTAGCGTTGACTTGACTGAGTATAGCTGACGCGCTGCGCTCAGTATGTAAAGAGGCGACGTCTGATACCGAAGACGACCTTGAGAAGCTCGCCTTCAACGTGCCGGCGCGACCGATGGGCGGGGAACAGGCTGTGTGTGTGCATCAATCTCGGCTCCCGTCCGGGTCCAGGCTTGTCTAAGTTGAGTACGCCGATAGAAAGGGGGTCCTTTGGCTCGGTGTGTCTGTGCGTCGCACGGACGCTAGACCCCTTTGGATTAGGCGATATACTGAGCTGCTCTGGGATCCCATCAGCTACGGCTCGCCGTGAGTATCAGGTGGGGTTCGAAGGTAAGACACGGCAGGCAGGGCAGGGCCAAGACGGGTGTTAGCGTACAAAAAGCTCACGCATCCAGCAGGTTCAGCTCAGTCAAGCAGGGCCAGGCCGACGAGTCGCTCCTCATTCCTCGATCCGAAAATTTCCCTTTTGCCACCGAGATTCTTGCTACTACTGCGAAGGCGCTGGACGATCGGTCAACGCATATAGACACTATACACACATGCCATTCAGCTTATGAGGTTATGTATACACACGTGATTGGCAGCTAATAGCTGTTCCCCGGTCCAAGAATATGTGCAGAAACTGTGGTGGCAAGACCCTATTGTTCCGCGTGCAAATTTTGGTCCTGCTAGTCAGTACTGCCCCACCACCGACAACTCCACGTCAGGGCGACTTACCCAGGGCACATCATTTGCTCCGTACAGCCGAGCCGGGCGCTTATATGGCACAATCAGATCCGCCATTTTGTTTGCGCCTGCACGAGCTGGGCTGATCAGCATACTGTCCTGCCATTGACAGTAACAGGAAGAAACGTACGGAGCGGGAACAAGATACCAAGCTCATAGTTGCGAACCTACCCGATCAGCACCCTCTCACAGTGATATACATATACTGAACAGATGGACTTACGTGCAATGTAGGAGGGCTTTTCTTGACGTTCACCGTTCCCTGCTTTGGTCAGCTTCCGGTCTCACACCTAGATCCTGATACGTACCCAAGCAGCGGACGAGAAATTGTGGCTCCCAACGTACACCCATCCTCCCACGCCCTTCGAATCTTCCTCCATCTCCTCCGCCTTTCGCTTTCCGTTCGTCGGATTTGAGGAAGCAAAGCCCAGTGCCTGTTCTTGCGGCTCAAAAGTTGTCACCAGCAGCTGTATCTATCAGCTCACTCCTTCCTTTAGATAATCAAGATCACTCACTTTGGCATGCAAGAGCACTCCTCCGCGCTTCGAATTCGAGTCGTGAAAGTGCGCCTTCATCACCGAGTTCCACGCCTTCCCGACAAACATCGTACTGCCGCCGTTCCTGCCCATGACACTCGCGTCGACCGTGGCCAGCGAGGGGAAGATGACTTTGATCGGCGCCCACGCTTTGGCCTTCGGTTGATTCGCCAATTCGCGCGGTGACTTGCCTGAGCACAGCTGGTGGAAATGGGAAAACCAGTCGATGCCGTATTGACCTAATGACGAGCCCTACCTCTTCAGCTAAACGTACACCCTTCGACCCGTCCAGGATAGGTCGACTCACCTGATACTCCACGACCGCCTTCTCTCCTTTCGCAGGCCTCCATTCCTCCTCCTTGATGACCTGCCCCACCCTACACATCCCAAACTTCTCCATCTCTTCCCATCCCTCATACGTCCCCGGGATACTCATCACAAGGCGCACCGTCACCGGACTCCAGTTGTACTTGGCCATATCGCCGAACTCCGCGCTGGCGGAGAGTGGGATCCGGGGACCTTTTTCGTGGTTCTTGATGAGGTAGTCGAGGGCTTTGTGCACCTTGAGGTGCTTGAAGAGATGTGTGAATTGGAGGGGGAAGTCGTGTTGCTTGTGGGAGGTGCGGATGGGCTGAGGAGATGGGAGGGGTAGAAAGTCTTGTACGAAGACGGTCTGAGAGTCAGTGAGGGGTCAGACAGAGGAGAAAGCAGGGCCGGATGCACATTCTCAATGAGCTCCCAGTCGTAAGAAACGAAATTGGCGGTGGAGATGATGACTCGTAGTCTTCCAGTCTTGTAAAATATCTAAGCTATCAGCGTCTCCTCTCCATAGCTATTGGAAACCAAACAACTCACCCAGATATACTTCATATGCTGTGACCTAGCGAATCAGCCTCATCCCCAATCCAGAACGTGACGGAACTCCTCACCCAAAGTCGCCAGTCATCTTAGGGTAACACCATACCTCTCCGCTAGGTTGCGCCTGTACCTTCCCATTCCACGTAGGTTCCGCCTTGGGATGAGGTCGGATGATAATTTGCGGAACGGAGAGGGGATCGGGAAGGATGGTGCTCAGCCAGTTGTCATCAATGACGTATGAGTTGAGTATCAGGAGGGCTATCTGAGATCTCTGACCCGTCAGCGGCAGTCTCACAGCTCAATGCAAGTACAGAGAAGCGCTCACATTCCCGATGATCTCGGCTGCCGAGAATGTAGGCTCTGACGTTGGCTCTCCGATGGTCAGGGCAGTATGCCGGAGCTCGCCATCTGGGTAGTATTCCCCAGCGGCGTCTCGAGGGAATGTGCTTCTGGCTTGATATGGGTGTTGTATGGCTGCTCGAGAGGTCCATGGTCCGGACCGGCCGTTTGCGGTGCTGGTAGAGGTAGATCCGTTGGCGTAGAAGGCGGAGTTAGGAACGGATGCGCGGAACGGGGCGGGGGCTGCAGCGGGAGCTGATGTTGGAGCAGAGGTGGTGACGGATACGGGAGCGGGAGCGGGCTGTCCTCCTGAGCGAGCGAGCTGACGAGCTATTCTCTCCTCTTCCATCTTGGCTCGGTCCGAGAGAAGGCTGTTGACAGTGCCCGGTACTCTGGCAGGTGGTGGAGGGGATGGTCTCGGGACAATCGTGGAGGAGCTGGGAGCGGAGCTCTGGGTGCTAGCCTCTTTCTCGAGCTTGACAGGCATCGAGTTGGCAGCTGCTGCTTTCGCTAAGGGTTTACCTTCCAGCTTGACAAAGGAGGTGGAGGAAGCGCTCCGAGATTGGCCTTCCTCCTCCAGCTTGGCCAAGCGGGCCTTCTGCTGTCTCGCCCGGTCTGCGGCCCGTTCAGCCTGAAAGTCCCGATTCGCAGATTCGATGAGCTCGTCCGATTCTTCGCGTTTCAGGCCGTTGCTCCTCGATGCGGAGGCCGTGGCTTGTGAAGCTGCTAGAGATGCCGCCATTGCCCTGTCTTATCAGCTCGAACCTCGGGGGACAGACAGGAGGGGTAGACTAACTCCTCCAGCATCTTCCGTTCCTCCTCAGGCGTCTCATCTCGCTTCTGCCGCTTAGGCGCCCTAGCCTCCATCTCCGACATAGCGATAGCTCGGAGCAGGTCCTGGTCGTCGTCGTCGTGCAGGCTTGGCTGGGTAGAGGATGGTCGCGACAGCTCTTCTCTTGACAGGGCAAGCGCTCTGCCAAGTCAGTCCGATCTCCGAAGCTACCATAGGTCTGACTGACCTGGCCAGATCGTCATCCTCGTTATTGGTACCTCCGGGCCTGGAGGCCGCAGACGGAGCTTCAGTACGCCATGTAGCCCAGGCAGCTCTGGGAATCAGCTCAGGCTCAGTCATGAGCGCAATCATGGCGACTGACTTCCGCATCTCGTCGATATCCCCCTCTGGGACTTCATCCCCCATATACTCGTCGAAATACCTGTCAAAATCTTGGTTTTGACCTCGACGGGGAACAGGAGCTCGGGCGGCAGCCGCAGCGCTGTCTGATCAGCATAGTTTAAGATGGGCTGCTCACCCTGCGATTCCTGCTCCGAGGAGATGTCCGTAGTCCCCGTTCATCGTGCACTGGACCTTCGAGCAAGACCTTAGTGGTAGAGGTGAGATGGACCATCTCTCTGCTGTGTGGCCACTGGCGATCATGGCCGTCATCGCTTCCGTCGGAAGCTGACTTTATGTTGCCTGACGCGACCGCGCCGACGCGTTTAGAAAGTCCGATCAGCTTCGCCCTTCTCTCTTTGCTTTCCTTCTATATTCTCTTCTCTGACCTTCATCATTCAGCAATACAGGTGGCAGCTCTTCTAACCGACCACACCATCGCCTCGAAGAGCATTCGTAGTGCTTCCGCCAGCTCGGACGTCCAGGTGACCTCCTGAACCTCCTGAAACCGCTTCTCCTTCCTTCTTCCCCCTCAACGAGGACCTGTCAACATGGTGAGCTGGGCTTCTGTTTGTGTCAGAGGTATGTCGCTGATTGCCCATAGTATATCAAAACAATCACCATCCAAGGTACGCGCAGCTACCACTTCCGAATCCAGGGTGGGCTCGCAGTGTCGCTGACTTTCTAGGCTTCAAGTCGTATCGTGATCAGGTAGCGGTGGATCCCTTCTCGTGAGCTTAAGAGTTCCCTTCGATATCTCTGCAGAGCTGATTCCTGCAGTCCGGGCCACAATGTCATTGTTGGGCGAAATGGTAGTGGAAAGTCCAACTTCTTCTCTGGTGAGCTTCTCCTCAAGCGCCTCTTCCTATGCCGGTTCTCGAGGGGTGGAAGCTGACCTACCAGCAATCCGTTTCGTCCTGTCCGATCAGTATACACAGATGGGCAGAGAAGAGCGTCAACGTCTACTGCACGAGGGTACAAGCACGAGTACGACTTTGGCGGCGTACGTCGAGATAGTCTTTGATAGTACGCTTCTTCCTTCCTTCCCATTACCGATCGAGTGCAGAGGTGCTGACTCGCTAGACACCGATGGTCGCTTCCCTACTTCCACGGCCGAGGTCAGACTCCGGCGGACTATCGGTCTCAAGAAGGACGAATACTCGCTGGATAAGAAGAGCGTCACCAAGGCGGAAGTCAACAATCTGCTGGAAAGTGCGGGGTTCTCAAAGAGTAACCCGTACTATATCGTCCCTCAGGGTCGAGTAAGTCTGCAGTCTGCTCTAGCAGAGTGGAAACCCTGCTGATGAACAGATCACCCACCTCACCAATATGGGCGATAAGGAACGGCTCAACTTGCTGAAGGAAGTCGCCGGGACGAAGGTGTATGAGCAGAAGCGTCAGGAGTCTACGAAGATTATGGAGGAGACCTGTGAGCTTCTGCGTCCCTTATCCCTTCTTGTCCGGCGGAGCACCAGCTCATCATTACAGCTGCCAAGACGGCAAAGATCACCGAGCTCCTCGACTCCATTGAAGCAAGACTGAACGAGCTCGAGACGGAGAAGGAAGAGTTGAAGGAGTATCAAGAGAAGGATAGGGATAGGCGGTGTTTGGAGTATGCGCTGCATAATAAGGAGCTGCAGGAGGTCAATGGCGCGTTGGAACAGGTGAGCTACGCCTCCTGAGTCTCTGACTTCAGCTCACACGACACAGCTGGATAATGAACATCGGTCTGAACAGCATAACATCAATGTGCGGCAGGAAGAGTTCAACACTCAGCAGGATCAAATACAGGTAAGCTGAGGAGATCCCCTGATAAATGTCGAGCTGACAGGACAGGCTTACGAAGATACCCTCACTACTGCCAACCATGCCCTCTCCACCTCCACCATTGCCCTCCGCCAATACGAGTCCGAAATAGCCGATCTCGTCCGCACGCGAACCGAAATCGAGTGTGAAATTGCCGACTTCAAGGCATCGCAAGAAGGTGGAGAGGAGAGGCGGCAGGAGTTCACAAAGGAGCTCAAGAAGCTGGAGGCGCGGATCGCAACGGCGGATGCGGAGCTGGAGAAGCTGGGGACTGAGCTGGACCGGCGGACGGAAGAAGAGAAGACAGCCAAGTTAGCGTAAGTTGCTTGATCGGCCGCGAGGTTCCGAATGAGAAATTGATCATACAGACTCCAAAATACCCAGTCTCAACTTTCGGTCCTCTACGCCAAACAAGGCCGCTCGCAGCTCTTCACCACACAAGCCGATCGCGACAAGTTCCTCAAGGATGAAATCAAGTCTTTGAAGGCGCACGAGGAGGCGCAAGGGAAGCAGGTCGCGGTATTGGAGAAGGAAGTGGATAATGCGGATGCGGCGCTGAAGGACGTCATGGTGAGGAGTAGGGAGCAGGATGAAGAGGAGGAAGCGCGGAGGGCGACGTTGAAGAAGATGAGCGATGAAGTTGCGGAGGGGAAGAAGCGGATGGATAGCATGCAAGAGGAGAGAAAGTGAGCTGGCCCGAGCGCAGACCCTAGGACGAGCTGACAGACAGGGATCTTTGGCGAGAAGATGGAAAGCTGGGCGGAAGCGTCGCCAGTGCCAGGCAAGAGATGGATGCTGCTGAGCGAGGATTGTCGGGTGTGATGGACCGGGTAAGCCAACGTTGTCCCTATTATCCCGCGACGAAGCTGACCGATCAGGATACCAGCAACGGTCTTCGATCAGTCCGGGCAGTCGCCAAGCGCTTGAAGCTGGACGGGGTCTTTGGTCCCCTCTATGACCTCTTTGAGGTGTCGGATCGATACAAGCAGGCCGTCGAGATTACCGCAGGAACCAGGTCAGCTGGGCGTAGTGCAACGTCGGAATGACGCAATAAGCTGACTAGACAGTCTCTTCCAGGTCGTGGTCGACAATGACGAGACGGCGAGCAAGATCCTCGAGGTGATGAACAAGGAGAAGCTCGGGCGGGTCACCTTCATGCCGCTCAACCGACTCCGGAGCGTCAATATCCAGATGCCGAAGGGGCATGACGCGGTGCCGTTGCTGAGCAAGCTGAAGTTCGAGCGAATGTACAGCTTGGCATTTGAGCAGGTCAGTTGGTACGGGTATCATGGGTCCGAGCAAAGCTGACTTCACCAGGTGTTCGGTCGTACGATTGTCTGCGAAGATCTCGCCACTGCTGCCCAGTATACCAGGTCCCACGGTGTCAACGCCGTGACTGTCGAAGGTGATCGTGTCGATCGCAAAGGCGCCCTGACTGGCGGTTTCCACGACGTCAAGAGGTCCCGACTCGACATGATCAAAACGCTCAAAAAGTGGCGCGAGGCCTTCGAGACCGACAGCGCGCGGCACAAAGAGGTCAAGGACGGACTCGCCAAGATTGATCAGAGCATCACCAAGGTCGCCGGTGAAATCCAGGTCCTCGAAGCCAAGCGTCGCCAGGCACTCGACGTCCGCGCGAGATTCGCCAACCAGAGCCAGTGGACGAAGAAGGAGGAAGATCAGCTTCGGGCTCGATTGGAGTCCCTTCAGTCGCAATTGGCGTCGGCGGTGGCGGAGCTCAAGGCGGCAGAAGTCAAGCGGAAGGCGGACGAGGCGGAGCTCAAGACGCCCATGACGCAGACCTTGACGGCTGCGGAGCTGGTTAGTCTGGCGACGCTCGGTACGGCGCTGGAGGGTCAGAAGAAGACGCTGATGGATACCTCGCTGGCGCGGGCGAAGGCAGCGAGCGAGAAGAGCAAGTTGGACATCGAGCTGTCGGAGAATCTGAGGAGGAAGCGAGAGGAGTTGAGGGGTAAGGTGGATCAGGTGGAAGGGGATGCTGGGGCGGGGATGCAGGCGAGCGAGGTGGCGGGGAAGGAGGCAGAGTTGAAGGGGCTGGCTAGGTCGATCGAGGACTTGACGGCGCAGGTCAAGGGTGAGCTATCCCGAGAGAACCTTTGCATACACGGTCAAGCTGACGCCCCAGACTCCGAGAAGCGCGTCGAGGAGCTCACCGCTGAGATCTCGGACGTTACCGCCAAGCTCGACGAGGTCAACAATGAGCAGATTGAGTCGGGTCGGGCCATGCTCCGGATGACGAAGAACAATGAGCGGTACCTCGCCAAGAAGCAGACGATCAGCAGTCGGCGGGACGAGTGCCAGAATGCCATCAGGGATCTGGGTGTTCTGCCAGAAGAGGCATACAACAAGTACACCGAGGCAAGGGCGGACAAGGTCAATTGCCATATCCGTGATATTTGAGAGAACTCAAGCTGACTTCCTAGCTCGTCAAGAAGCTGCACAAAGTCAACGAGTCGCTCAAAAAGTTTGCACACGTCAACAAGAAGGCGTTCGAGCAGTACAGCAGCTTTACGAAACAGCGAGACGAGCACACTACCCGTCGAGAGGAGCTGGAAGCTAGTGCGGACAGTATCCAGGAGCTCATCGAGACGCTCGACCAGCGGAAAGACGAGGCGATCGAGCGGACATTCAAGCAGGTCAGCAAGTACTTTGAGGAGGTGTTTGAGACGCTGGTCCCGGCTGGGAAGGGGTTGTTGGTCATGCAGAAGAAGGCGGACGGGTACATTGTGAGCTAGATCGACTGGAGCGATGACGTGGCTGAGCTGACGGAGCAGGAGGACGACTCGCTCGACCCGAATCCCGACAAGGAGCGGAGCGAGATTGACAATTATACCGGGATTTCCATCCGGGTCTCGTTCAACTCCAAGGCGGACGAGGGACAGCGGATCCAACAGTTGTCAGGGGGGCAGAAGTCGCTCGTAGCGCTCGCGACAGGTCAGCTGAAGCTCGCCTGGCAATGGTCACAGCTGACATACCAGTCTTTGCTATCCAAAAGTGCGACCCAGCTCCTTTCTACCTGTTCGACGAGATCGATGCCAACCTCGATGCTCAGTACAGGACAGCGGTAGCTGGTGAGTTAGGGAGATCCTTCGCGAGAAGCGGGCCAAGCTGACTAGCATAGCCATGATACATACCCTCTCCACCTCTGCTCAATTCGTCACCACGACTTTCCGTTCCGAAATGCTCGCCCAGGCAGACAAATTCTACGGTGTCTACTTTGACCGGCAAAAGGTGTCGACTATTGCTACTATCGAGCGGGAGGAGGCGTACGAGTTTGTGGAGAATGCTGCGCAGGTAGGGGGGCTCTGAGGGCTGGCAGTCATCGAGAAAGAGGAAGAGGAGCAGAGGGATCACACATCAACATCAGCATCTTTTGGGTATCAGGCAAGCTGTTCTCGGTTGTATATATAGTATAATCTCATGCAGCATCGTCCGAGCTATCGCCATGACCACCAGCTAGGTTTGGGCTCCGGATCTGGTTTGACCAGTCGATGGATGTTGGCAGCAAGGTTTTCCGCTCGGGTCGCCCGCCCGATCCAGTGTCCCAGCTCCGTGTTGTGCAGCTCGTGTGACATCCTGGCCGGAATGTCTCTTGCCAAGTAGGCTGCCCCTGCTGCCGCGGTGCATTTTGCCCAGGTCGGGCTGGCGCTGATGGCAGCGGAAGCCGCATTCCAGGTGGAGTGTGCGAGGGGAACCAGGGTGTCTCCGAGGATCGAGGCATTGGAAGGGTATGGTAGGCTGGTGTGGGTGTCATTGAAGAGGCCATCGCGGAAAGTGGTGGCGACGGAGGGGGCGAGAGAGGTAGGGTAGGCGGTGTTGCCATAGAGGCTGAGAGCGGCGAGGGAGGCGACAGCGGCGGTGGCGAGGACCGCAGTGCCGAGGGGAAATTGTGAGCTCTGGATGACAGATTTGCGGTGTTCTTCAACTGATATCCTAGTGGCAGGTGCACCGGTGTATATTGAGTCTGAGCCTGTATCGTCGCTATGCTCGGCAGGGGTGTTTATTCCGCTACTCCACTTGTCTCCCCTGAATTCACCCTCCTGTGTTGAGTCGTAAACCGATGCATCTTTGGAGTTTCGGGGAGTCAGGATGTTTACCGATGCTCCGCTGCCAGCCAGTGAGTTCTGATCAGAAGTGGCTGCGCTTCCGTCCTCCCAATCTTCCCATGGGTCCGACAGCCTGGAACTGTACGAACAATTGCCGGAGGGAGGCGGCAGATACCTAGGCCTCGAGCCCGGGCGGCGCATGATACTCGTCCCGTTCCTATTCCTTGTCATGTGTGGCACGGTCCGAGGTCTCCTGACCTGAATAAAGACGAGGTCGCAAGGGATAAATGTAGAAGGAGGGTAGCGGTATCGATCGAGGGAGTGTGGTAATGGGAACGCGAAATAGCTGTACGGCAGGTGTAAAGTCGATGAGGTTGTGGTGTGGTGGAAGCTTGAAGTCGTGGAAAGATTGAGAGTCAGGATGAGTGTCTTGAGTGAGTGTGCTTAGCTGTCGCGGCCTGCACAGCACATGATGTCAATCGGAGCAGAGGATGAAAGGAGTTCCTGTCGGTGCATGCTCCATGAGAGGTCAGGGCAGATCCAGAACGGTGAGGATGTCTCTAGCATGCTCCATCACGCCGAGTGGCACAAAGGATATCTTGACGGATTTTTCGATCGTTGACAACTCATGACAGCTGTCGAGCTGCTTCACCCATGGGGCAGTGAGTCTGGGCATCTAGTCGATTGTCAGAAAGGTCAAGAAGGGGCAAAATGAGACTACCAGTAAGTCAGCCTACCTTTTGCCACTTACCTATCCGGCAGACAGCAGAATGTGCATACCGTATGCACCAGGCACGATTCAGATTTCCCAAGAAGCCCAATATGTCGGTCACTTTACACAGACCCAGGCAACTTATAGATACACCTCTTCCCTCCAGATCCAACGTCCTAGCTCACAAAACCTCGAGTCCGCCCCTCCCCATCGATGCAATCCTAGATACCCTCATGGCCGCCGCTGCTTGGGCGAGTCACTCCATCCCGCGACCCCGCTCCTCAAGCCATTCTTGTCCGGAGACTCCCACATCGCCTTTGCCATCTCTACTTTGCTCGTCCCTTAAAGAGTCAGCGTCGCTCTCTACATCAGACCCCAACGCCAATTCTAGACTCACCGGATGACCCCTCCTTCTCATGATCAACCGCCCCGCCCCTGCCCTTCCTTGCCGCCGTGTTCGAGTATTGCGCCGTGTGCATAGGCAACGTTGTAGGTATAGTCGAGAACGCCAGGTTCCGCGCTGTGAAGGTCGATGTGAGTGACTGCTTTGGCATGCCTCGAGCCGCTGATTGCGCCGGGGTTGGCGGTGAAAACATGGGCGAGCCGGTTGACGAGAGAGATTGAGCCTTCATATGCCTGGTGCCCATAGGCGAGGATTTGGTAGGGGTGAGATTGAAGTCCGGAGCGGAAGTGAGCATTTTGACCACCTCGCGCTGCTTATCAAGTTCCTATGGAGTCAGCTACACTACCCCTGCATCTAATGAGATGGCATGTTGAACTCACATTCGACCAGAACTTGATCTTCTCCCTCTGATCATCAATCACTGTCTGCTGCGACTCAATGACCTTCTCCAGCCGCTCAATCTCCGCCCGCTCCCGCATCGCCGATATGTTTGATCGGCTCGTGGAGGACGAAGCAGCACCAGCAAGATTACTGAGCGAGGAAGAAGAATGGATAGTCGGTAGACCGCCCATGCGGTTGGGCCGTTGGGCAGCACGAGCGTCGGTGAGCTCCTTGGTAAGCCCCTCGATCCGGACGTGGGCGGCACGGAGATCCTTCTCGATATTGGAGACCTTGGACTGGGTGACGGAGAGCTCGCTTCTGGCCAGCTGAAGCTCAGCGGCCGAAACAGCGCTTGAAGCCGCGCTCGCTCGTGCCGTCTTAAAATCCTTCTCCGCCCGACTCCGCTTGGCCTGCTCCTCGTCCACCTGCCGGTGCAGGGAGCTAGTGACCGAGCCCTGGTTCTCGAGCTGCCGAGTGAGATCGTCGACCTCTCCGCGAAGTTGTTGGATCTTGGCATCTCCGCTGGCAGACGAGACTTGGGTTTGGGTAAGAGCGAGCTCCTTCTCCGCTAGCTGTTCCCGAAGGACGACGAGATCTTGCTCTCTCGTAGCGAGCTCGACCGCTGTTGACGCCGCAGATGCAGTGACCGCCAGTACCCGGTCCTCTGCGTTCTTGAGCTCCGTCCGGAGAAGCTCCAAGGAGGCATGAGCGGCGCCGACGTTGGTCATTCGGTCCTTGAGGTCGGCCCGGACCTGGACGAGCTGCCCTTCGAGCTCAGCCGCCTGTGCCTTTGCGGTCTTATTGATCCGCTCTGCCTCCTTCTCCGCCGCCTCCGCTCTCGACATCTCCTTCTTGACCGCCTCGGACGCAGCGTTGATCTGCTGTTCCAGAACCACGACCGCTTTCCGCCTCTCATCAAGTTCGCCACCGAGCTTCTGCGCCTTGGCCTCTGCAGCAGCAGTAGCTGCTCGAGCCGTCTCCAGCTCAGCAGCGCTGGCTTTCGCTACCTCGTCCATGCGCTTCGCCTCCATCTCGGCCGCCTCTGCTCTGATAACCTCCTTATTGGCCGCCTCGGACGCGGTGTTGACCTGCTGTTCCAACAAATCAACAGCTTGACGCCGCTCGTCCAGCTCCTTGCCCAGCTTCTGCGCCTTCTCGTCCGCCGCCGCCGCAGCTGATCGTACGGCCTCCAGCTCGGCCTGGACGCCAAACTTGGTCATGTTGGCAACGTCCAGCTCTTTGGCCAGCTTCGCCAGATCCGCCTGGAGGTGCAGGACTACCTGGTCTTTGTCGCCGGTGGCATCTCGCGCTTCCGACAGCTGACGCGTGACGTCGCTAAGCGCAGGCTCGAGTTGGGCGATCCGACCGTCCCTCTCCGCCACAGTGGCTCGGAGTGTCGTCACCGACTTGCCCAGCTCCAAAATGTCATTGGTGCCGGACTCGAGGGTGGCTTGCAGCGTGATCTGAGCGGCGCGGGTGGCGGTAAGCTCAGACCGAGCGGTCTCTCGTTCCGTCTCCACCACCGAGAGCTTGGCGGTATGCGCTTCGTCCGCGGAGATGAGGTCTTGCCGGAGCTTCGCCTGCTCGACCAAGCTGACGGCGAGCTCGGATCGCACGGCATCGCGCTCGAGACCGAGCGCAGCAAGGGTGGCGGTCTTCTCTTGCTCGACCCGTACTCCCGCCTCCCTAGCTTCGACAGCACGGGCGAGCTCCTCCGTCTTCTCCGCCAACTGCTTGCGCAGAACCCCCACCGCCTCCGATTCGGTCGACATCGCCTTGCGCTGGAAGTCGAGGAGGTCCGCCTGAGCCTGGTCCCGCTGTTGCCGCATTCCCATCTCCCGCTTCTCCGCCTCCTCTTTGGCCGACTCGGCGGCCACCTCCATCTCGCCGACTCTGGCGACCGCAGCAACGGCCTCGGCGCGGACGTGATCCCTCGCCATCCCCACCTCCGCCAGACTGGCTTCAAGAGCAGCAATCTTGGCCGAGTCGGACCGAGCGGCAGCTTCCAGAGCTTCTGATCGAGCGTCCAGTGCCGCCAAGCGGTCTAGCTCGGCCTTCATCGCCGAGTTTGCCGATTCGAGGAAGTCGACCCGTTTCGCCTTGTCCTTGACTTCCTCATACCGCCCCTTCAGCTCATCCTGGTCCTTCAGCAGCGAAGCATACCGACTCGTCGCCTCCCGACTTTTGTCCACCTCCTTCCGCAGCTCGAGATTTTCCCCCTCCACAGCCTTCCGAGCGCCTATAGCTTCCTCCGAGACCGCCCAGCGGTCCTTGAGCTGTACGGCGCCCTTCCGGACCTCCGCTCGCAATCGCTCCACCTCGATCTTGTGGCTCTTCCGCAGTTGCTCCAAATCATGATGATGCGCCTCCTTCTCCATCGCCAGATCCGTCGGCAGATCTCCAGTCGCTACCCGCTTCGCCCGCTCTTGCTCAGTGAGCGCAATGTTGAGCTTGCGCTGCACCTCGTCAAGCCGGACTTGATCCTCAACGAGAAGGTCCTCCCGGGACTTGCGGAGGTCCAGGACGGCTTCCTCCAGCGAGTCAATTTGAGCCGTCTTGGAAGAAAGGGTAGAGACGAGGTCGGCGCGGGTGGATTCGAGGTCATGTGCGGTGTCGAGCATGTGCGTCTCAGTCGAGGTGGCTTGCGTACGGAGCTTGACGACCTCGGCGCGGAGGCGGGAGAGCTCGACGTCTTTGGCCGTGAGAGCTTTGCGAAGGGTGGAGACAGCAGCATCTTCGAGGGCCTAGGCGTCAGCCGCATGCAGATGTGATCAACTCTGACCATGACTCACCTCGGTATCCACTATCATGGCAAAGTCCTCCTCTACCTTCGCCAATCCACTGACGGCTCTTCGGTCAGACGCGGCGCCCTTCGGCTTGCCCACACCGAGGAACTCGCTGATCCGTCTGCGCTTGGGTTGGGGCGGAGAGAGCGGTAGGCCATAGCCCAAGCGGGGCATTTCCGACGTTAGGATCTCGCCGTTCAGCTTGGCGAGTTGGTCCTTCAGTCGAGCCTTCCTATTCTCGAGGTCTGCGACGGAGTCGGCCAGCTGGGATCGTTAGCTTCCTGTATTGGCGGAGCATATTGCAGCTTACCTCGGATACGTGCGAACTGCTCGAAGGTGCATCCAACCGCACCCCATCCGACACCAGATGCTGCAACCGGTTCTTGAGCTCGTCGATCTCAGCATCTTTGGCTCGGATCAAGGCTCGTTCGGATGACAGGAGCTATACGGCGTCAGCTTGGCCCTTGTCAACTTCGGGGGAATGGGTAACTCACCACGTTCTTCTTCGCCTTGGTCTCGACTTGCGAGCATCTCCCGGCAAATTTGAGCGTCTCGAGCGTTTCGGACGCATGCTCCTCTTCGGCGGAGATGGTACAGATGACGCAGATATTGGAATCGCCGCCAAGGGCGTTCTCCAGTAAATGAGTGAGTTTGGAATTGCGGTACGGAATGTGTGATCTGGGAATCAGGCTTGTTCTCGTACGTATGAAGGCAAACTTACCGTTTCTTCTCGGTCAACTTGTTGATGACTTCTCGGAGCGCCAGCAGACTGTCGCGTCAGCTTATGCAGCCGGACCTACAACGTTGTCGCAGTGCTAACAGCTCACCTTTGATTGATATGCTTGCCTTCGCCTCTGCGTTCCAGGTCGGAGACAGCTTTCTCAGACCCAGCCAGATCAATCAGGTTCTAACGAGTCAGCTGCGGCCTTGCATGACAGTCGCCAGAAAACACACTAGGCGACTCAACCGGATGTCATCGTCACCATCCCCATCCCGCGGCCGTGACTCGATGACGATCGTGAAGACGCAGTGAGATCTCGAAGATCGGTCGTTCTGAGAGGTCAGCTCTCTATGCTTACGCATGGCCGTGGAAGCTTACCCAGTCGGTGGCGCCCACCTTCCGCCCCTCATTCCCCTTGCTCAACAGCTTCATCACGTCCTGGGGTGTCGATACAATCTCCTCGACCAGCGGTTCCACGTAGACCTTGCCCTAAGATATCAGCTTATCTATCGCATACCGTGTCTTGTTCACGAAAGGCGTACCTTGTTGGTGTGGATGGCCGGCGCGTCCTTGTTCTTCTTGAAGTTGAGCAGGTCCCGCAGTGTCTCGTTGTAGATCTCGATATACGATACGCGGAGGAGGAAAGCCCGGTCCATGTCGACTGTGATGGCATCAAAGACCCCGTCAACTGCGCAGGGAATGATACCGAGTTCAGCGGGGTGACCGGTCATGGTGAATGACTTTCCGCTTCCCGTTTGACCGTACCTAGTGGATCAGCCTAGGTTAAACGGTCATAATAGAGGAACTCACGCAAAGACGGTACTGTTGAAGCCGTTCATAGCCTTCTCGACTAGAGGGGCAACTTGGGAAGAGTATAGGTCCGGCGTCTTGGACGGTTGCTTCAGCAGCATATCTGCGTTGGTCAGCTTAGGGTTGAGTGACGGCGAAGTTGGACTGACCGAATGTATACGCGTATTCTGCTTCGCGGCCCTGCTTGCCCCCTCGCTTAATGACGTTCGGATGGTGATCGGACAGCTCGAGTGATGTGGGCGCCAGCTCGTACGCGTTGGTCAGGAATGGCGATGATGTTGGCTTGATCCTACTGATCAACATTTTCCCCATCAGGTGTAAGCAGAACGTACCGGACACAAACCACGACCTTATCGCTAGTCCCTGCGCTGGACCCACTCCCATCCCTCATGGCTGTTCCCGCTGCGCTCAGGCTCATGCCGTCGTCCCCGCCGACACTAAAGGTACTAGATAGACCCTCCCCAACACTCCGACTCTTCTTCAGCTTCGCCGCGGCCGCCAACCTCTCTTGTAATGTCTCTCGCTTCTTAGGCTGCCGTCCGACTGTCGCAGGCTCGATGGGTCCGGCTACTTTCCGTCGTGGAGTGAGGTTGAGATCGACGGAAGGAGATGCCTTGACCTGCGCGGCGGGGACGAGAAGGGGCTCATCGTCGTACTCATCGGCCGAGGTAGCGGATGATTCGACGTCTCCTCGTCGTATACGAGGCCGAGACCGAGACCGCTTTAGGGTGCGCGAGGAGGAGGAGGGGCTCATCATGCTCGACTCGGGTAGGGGAGGGGGAAGGCCAACGTTGAGTGATGTCGACGAGGTTTGACGAGATAGCGCGCGATGTTTCGTCGGGGATAGCGACATTTCGTATTCGCACGCTGATGTGATCGCACGAGTACGCCTTTCTACCTCTGCTACTCTGCGCTTTGAGGAAGACTGATAGGTGCTCTAGATGTGTCAGGCGGTCCGGACGAAGTATAATCACGGTTCTTCACGGCGCGAGGCTTGATTTGTTGTTGTCAGCTGTACGTACACCAAAGGAAAGGCAGTCACGTAAGGGCTTGGATCTTGGGGCCCCGCGGTGAGGAACGCCACGTGAACAACATGCACATTGCACAGCGTAGACCTGCGTAGACTTGCGGCCATCTTGCGGCTCTTATCATCCTTCACTCTGCGTCAAGCATACAGTATGCGACGGTCACACTTGTCGCGCTGTGTCCCGGTCGCAGATGTAGGACAAAATCAACGTCAGGTGAGGTGAGTGTGAAGATAGAGACCTGTTATGGGCAGGATGTTCCTCGTACTAATGCTTCTGGACAAATTTGCGATGAGTAATCATCGGGCTTCCGCTGATCGGAGCATTGATCTATCGGTCTGACCTAGGTGCTTGGCTGACTACCGATAATGTGGATAGCGCTTTCAACATGCTCATGATGTAATATGCATTCACAAAGGCACTATCCCAACTGGCAACCCCTTCACCCGGCAAGCCTCCTCCGACCGCTCTTCCAAGAATGAGAGCAAAACACCTCAACTTGCGTCCCGCAATCTCATCAGCGGATAGTCGCAGAGAACCATTTGAACGGATCTCCGATGGTGACCGAGATGCCATGCCACTTTGCTTCAGTTGAAGCGGGATCATCGAGGGACGAGGGGTATCCTGAGTCCTGGCGGAGGCTTGGGTCGGGGGCGTCGCTCAGTGCGGTCTGCTGGGAATCGCGCGACTGCATGTCTGGAGTGATTGGAGGAGGACGGTAGTCCGTGGCGGTCTCCATCGGTACTGGATGCGTCAGCGCGCGTAAGAGCAGATATAAGGCTGGTGCAGCTAACATCACTCACGATAAGTGGGTTGCCCCTCCGAGCGAGTTTGGTCAGTGTGGGAGTTCATAATTGTGCTGTATGGTATGTGTGCAGGCGTTATCGAAAGTGGAAAGATGAGTGGCAGACTCAACAGGACTGCAGGCCGCTGAGTTCCCCTTATGTCTCACGACGCTCGTCAGCGTGGCTCCTTTACCTCTCCCCCTCCGCGGCGCATCCTTTCACGCCATAGTGTGTTCGGGACGACAAGCACGTGCTCTGGCAACATGTCGTGGTGAGGGAGAAGGTCGAGGAAAAGGCATAGACAGCACGCTAGACATATGGGACACCAAACTCATCAAGCAGCTGATCTACGGAGTGGGATTCGGCACTGCGCAACATCCGAGCCTGCAGCTTGATGTGCATAGCAACTCATCATGCCTCATCTTATCCCGACAGAGATTATCATGTATAGATATACACCTCATACTCCAATACACGTCTGCGCCTATAGTCAACCCGAATCAGTATCGTCTCTCGGTGCCTCGGAACGGGCGCGACGCATTGTCTCTGCCCTTCGAAGCAGGTGCAAATTCAGTTATCATGTATGAGCGATAGCAAGATCATCTACGGGACGATGGACCGACAAAACAGATCCACTATGTCATGGAGTGATCAGCCATATGGCCTGATCGATTGTGCGTAGTACAGTATGCATGAAGATGCATGATCTCTCATCGAGCCATTGCACTTGCCCGTCGCGCCCGCAAATCACCTCCTCGTTGAATTCGGGGGAGTGGTCGGCGCCGTGACTGCTTGGCAGTACCGCAGGTATCTGTTCGAGTCTCTTGCGAGGGTGGTCGGGTCGGAGGGTACTCCCACCCTTCTCTGGGAGGCCGGACGAAGCGTGGACGGCGACGTCATTGATCTGCCAGTCGATCGTTGGAGAGACGCAGCGGACGCGGTGGATTCTTCACGTCTGCGCATGAACCCTTCCACGACTATAAGGAGATCAGCAACAGCTACGCCCGCGACTCACCTCGATTGCGCTCGCTCAATTCCGCAGCTCGCTCGTCTAGCCACGACTGTGTCCGATCAGGTGGGTTCGATGAGGGATTTGGCATGTTCCTGCAGAATTTGGGTATATACGTGGTGAATGATACCAGGTGGGACTGGGGAGCAAGAGACTGGCTAAGCGCCAGCCCGTATCGCAGCCTGGCTATATAGCCAGACCGTGAGGCCCTAAACCAGCGACGTCCTTTGTCCAGCACCCCTTGCTCCATCACACCTTTCAGATCACGTTATGTGTCGCCATACGTCATGCTGTGGCTAAGTGTGGCGCTCGAGATGTACTGACTCAGCCCTATCTAGCCGATAGTCCGGAAGACATTAGGGCGTTGCGTTGGCGATGTCAGCCCGAGAGTCAAGTAGGTTCAAACTTCCCGGAGTTTCGCCACCCTGAGTAAACCGAGAACGCATTGAGTACATCGGCGGAAATGTCGTTGTAAACTCGCTCATGGTGAAGTGGCATCGAAGCTTTGCGGTATTGATGGGGCGGGGAGCTGAGGGTGTTCAATCAATGTATAACAGCGTAGCTGGTGAGAACGTCAGACATTGAAGCATACGAGTATATACAATGATGCAATGCGGCCAGTCTGCCTTCCTGATCCACACACTACCCCTTCCTTAACCCAGTCATGCAGCTCAGCCCCTCTTGCTTCTGAGCGCGGTCAGTGTTCTTCGTCAGTGTCGTTCCCACCTCCCTCGGGCCGAGCATTCTCCGGGTGGCGCGGGTTGAAAGGGCCCGTGTTTCCGCCGACGGTGTAGTGTATACCGTTCTCGACCCACTCGCGCACCGGCTGCACTGTGGATCCCGACTCGGATGGGAAACTCCACGTCGATGCTGTCCGGGTCGGTACTTCCTGGCAAGAGGCAGCGAGGCGCAGGCGAGTCGCTGCGATGCGCTCGCGAACCTCTTCGATGCGGCGGCGTGACTGGGCCACGATGTCAGCTTGTCTCGCTCTGGCAGCAGCTCCGGCGCCTCCAGAGCGTCGGCTTGCGGAGGTCGATGAGTGATCCGGTGGAGAGGTCGTATGAGAGGCGAGGAGCGCTTCGACCCGCTCCCTCCCCTCCGGAGTTGAGATGTCGATCCCCAGAAGCATGCACTGGCTGCCGCCTGCGGTATTGTGCGAGCATGAGAGAGTACTCGGCAACGGAGTGGACCCCGATGTGGCATTCGTCTCGGCGTCAGCAGTCGACTCAGCGCCATTGAGCATTTGAGGTCCTATCAGCGCCATCAGCCAGAGCAGCAGTATGGCGAGGGGAAAGCTGTCGACTCACGCTCCGGGTCATCCTGCCCCGCCTGGACATCCAGCCACCTGTTGGTGTTGTCTTCTGACGAAGGCATGATGTATCAGTCCTGAGTTAGTACCGCGAGATACAAGAAGAAGGCTTTTGTGTATGATGAGGAAACGGACAGAGACGAGGGGTGGCGAGTGATGTAGGATCCGCAATCCCCCCTGACCCCCGCTCAGCCTTATATCCCCCCTCCTCTGCCCAGATCCCGCTCATCCGAAACGCAGACCTACAAGCCTCCTTTCACCCCCTGTATTCACCTCACCCCTCACTCTGCCTTTAGCGCACTCGTATCTGAGATCCGAGCGCGCCATATCGCCTCGAAGGCCCTCCGCGGGTGTGGCACTTCGTGCAGACATGCTGAAAGGACCTAGCGTGTTCAGTCGTTCGGCGGCGGACCCAACGCGATCTTCCTGTGCGTTATGCGTATGAGTGCACGTCGTGCGCGGAGGTCAGCAGCACATAGCCATAGTCTAGTCAGAAGATAGGGCGCAATGCCCCAAGCTGATTTATGGTCAAGCGGCACAAGTCAATCAATATTCCTCTCGTGAACCCTTCAAGTCACTCCATCTGATCAGTACCACGCCCCGTCCCCGCTTGTACCCTTCCGACCTGGCCCTCTCGATCCCTCAGCACCTATCGGCAACATGCCCAATACCCTCGACCCAAATCAACATAGATCTGCCACGAATGCATAACCACTCCCTAAACCCCTATTCCCTCACGCCAGACGCCTAGGCGACGAGAGTAGAAGCGGTGGCGGCCTCGTACTTGAAGGTAGGAGGGAGCTGCTGCTTCTTGATGTAGTAACGGGCGAGACGGTGGATACGGGATTCGATCAAAATCATGCGGCTGGGATGTCAGCTCAAGCCCTTTGCGATGTACAACCACCATAGAATGACAGCTCTCCCAGCGCTGTCCGCTCTGTTCCTGGCGCTGACCTCCAGTAATATCCCCCCCAGTCTCCCTCAAGACCCGATAGCATTCCGCACGCTCAACGACCCAAATCCGCCTGAGGGTGATCAACTCACAATTTACCGTCCTTGTCGGCACGGTTACGCTCAAGGTGCTTCCGGACGGTGACGGCCTTCTTGATAAGGTGGTAGAGGTCTTCGGGGACGGAGGGGGCGAGACCTGTATGTCAGCGATGTTCGGATTAAATGGATGATGTATGCGAGACAGCAAGCAGGTGTCCCGAAAGTGTAGATGAACGCCTATTCTCTCCCCATCCCAACAGGGACGATCCATTCATCCGCCCCATGCCATCCCAAAATTTCCGCCAGAGCTCCGCCCTTATCCATATCCACCCATACCCATCCCCCCTAAACACTGTCCCCCTGACATCCTCGTCCTATCCCTCCGTCCAGTTCACCTGTCCAGCCCTTCAACTAACCGTTGCTCTTCAAGATCCTCAAGATCTTGTTCCCGGTCACGCTCTTGACCTGGGGAACACCCTGCGAGTCCCTGAGAATAACGCCGATCTGGGACGGCGAGAGACCCCTTCGCGCGAGCTTGAAGATCTGGTCGCAGACGTCCTCGGGGGTAGCCTTGGACCATGCGGGCTGGGAGCGGCGGTAGGGGAGCGCCGAGGCGGACATGCCCTTTCCTTTGGAGTGCATACTGCTGGATTAGCTAGAGTTCTCGAGAGTGCTCGAAGCGGCCAGCGGTGGGCGGCGTTTTTCGAGCGGCGAGTATGCAGGACGAGCAGCGGAACGGTAGACGTACCGACCCATGTTGGCTGAAGTATGTGTATGTAGGTAGTAGGTGTCGAGTGAGGGATGCTTGAAGGATGCAAGGGCTGACTGGACTTGGCTTCAAGTTGCAAAATCGCGAGAGGAGCGTAAAAGTGCCACACCAAACTAGGGCAAAAAACGCAAACACCGACTTCGTATCACCGCCCACCCAAATCCTTTCCTTGTCCTTAAATCATCCCCCCTCTGAACGCTTTTTGGTGCTGGGGCATTGTTGCACACCACCATCTCATCATCCTTCTTCCATATCTCACTCAAAATGAAGCTCAACGTGGCAAACCCAGCAACTGGGCAGCAGAAGCTCTTCGATATCGAGGATGAGCGCAAGGTGTGCGTGATCATTTTTGCTCTTCAACCGAGAGAATCGAGCGAGAATTGGACGAGATAGAGGTGGACAGGAGGAAATGGATGTCGGGGACATATCTGGAGATGTGCTGATAGGACAGGCTCCCCTTCATGGAGAAGCGTATGGGACAGGAGGTCCCTGCCGACTCGCTCGGCGACGAGTGGAAGGGTTACGTTCTCCGCATCACCGGCGGTAACGGTGCGTCCAACTCCTTTGCGGTAAATACTAGCAGGGGCTGATGATATAGACAAGCAGGGTTTCCCGATGAAGCAGGGTGTGCTCCTCCCCAGCCGAACTCGTCTCCTCCTCGCTGCCGGCCACTCGTGCTACCGCGCCCGTCGGACTGGTGAGAGGAAGAGGAAGGTGGGTTTTTTTTGATCGGTGCAGAGGGGGGATTGAGCAGATGGGGCACGAGGGCGTATTTCTGCAACCATACGGCGATCTGGGCATCAAAGGCGACGATGGTGGAAATCTGGGGCGAGGGGGAATTATGGTCAAATTTCGCATTGAGCGCAGCGCTGACCTTCAGTCCGTCCGTGGTTGCATCGTCGCCAACGACATCCGTGTCCTCGCCTGCATCATCGTCAAGCAGGGCGAGAACGACATGCCCGGTCTTACCGACACTGTCCTCCCCAAGCGATTGGGCCCCAAGCGAGGTACGTCCACACCCATCACATCTTGTACTCTGGCTTTGCTGACCATCAGCCACCAAGATCCGCCGCTTCTTCAACCTCGACAAGAAGGACGACGTCCGTCAATTCGTCATTGCCCGTGAGGTCACCACCAAGTCTGGCAAGACCAACACCAAGCGCCCCAAGATCCAGCGCCTGGTGACCCCCCAGCGTCTCCAGCGCAAGAGGCATCTCCAGTCGCTCAAGAAGCGGAGGACCGAGGCGCAGAAGGAGACCAAGGCCGACTACGAGAAGGCGGTGGCCAAGCACGCGGACGAGAAGAAGGCCAAGCTGCAGGCTGTCCGGGCGCAGAAGAAGGCCAAGCGGTGAGTTTTTGCGGCGAAAGATCAGTGACATGAGGGGTGGCTGATGAGATAGGTCTTCTGCTTAAGTGCGTCGTACGCTGTTCTTTTAGGGTTGGCCTTTAGTTCTGCATGCGATGTATCTTTTTTTCCTGGCTCTATCGATCGCCTGCGTTCAGGCTCTTCGCCGTTACCGATCAGGACGAGTCTCTGCATGACGGGGTAAGAGGTGACTGTCAGGCATAATAGGGGCAGTCCAACATCAGTCAGGTTCAGGGCGGGCAACATGCTTTGACCGGGACAAGCTCCTTGTCGTGACATTTCTTGATCAAACCACTGCCTGATTTATTTCCAGCTTTCTTCTCAACCTTTGTATCGACACCACCGGATCTTCAACTCTGTCACTCTTCGATTCTTACGTCGATCCTCACGCACCGACTGAAGCACTGACACGACTGAGCTCTCTAGCCTAAATGACCATTTGACTGACCCATAGTGCTTGTACCTCCTCTCCGCTTATCCCGCTCGCCGAAGGCTATTCCCCACCACACAGAGTACCTGGGGCTACAGCCTCTCCCTCTCCCCCTTTTTTCCGTACCTCATATGTCCCCCAAGATGAAGCTCAATATGCTAACCCGGCGACCAGACAGCAAAAAGTACGCCTTGTGACACTCTGCTTAAAGGACTCTGCTGACTTTTTAGCTCTTCGATATCGAAGATGAGCGCAAAGTTTGCGTAATTACCTTTCAACGGAAGAATTCGAGCGAGAATTGGAGGAGATACAGGAGTGATACAGGCGGATAGGCGGATATGGGATGGGGATGGACTTATGTCAGGACAGGAGCGGATAGGACAGGCTCCCCCTTCGTGGAGAGGCAGGTGAGACATCTGAGGAATGAGGAGTCGCAAGTGGCAGAGCGGTCCCAGGCGTCTCAATTTCTCTGATGAAATGACGGTGCTCGGGGGAAAGAAGCACAGGAGAGGTGATGCAAGATACCATCCGAAAGATAAGAACACTCTATATACTCTACAGTATAGCTACAATTGCGCCTGCACCAACTCATAATACCGCCCATTCAGCTTGACGAGCTCATCGTGCGTCCCAATCTCCACAATCTGCCCTTGATCCATCACAAAGATAGTATCCGCTTTCCGGATAGTAGATAATCGATGCGCGATAGTCACAGTCAACCTAAGAGATCAGCTCTCTGTTTTCCATCAGGACGTTGTCGGGAAAAGCGGAGCTCACCTCCCCCTCGAAGCATTATCCAGCGCCTCCTGCACATGCGCCTCGCTTCGTCCGTCCAGCGCACTCGTCGCTTCATCCAACAACAGTATCCTCGGCTGCCTGATGAGTGCACGGGCGATACACAGGCGTTGTCGTTGCCCCCCGCTGAGCTGTCCACCTTTGAGGCCGAGGTCTGTATCGAAACCGTCCGGGAGGGACTTGACGAAATCGAGTATACTACCATATCAGCTAGGCCCCGCGGTCAAGCAGAAGGCAGACTCACCAAGCTTGTTGACATGCCCATTCGAGCTGAGATTGAGTGACAGACTCGGGATCGATAGCACCAGCCTGAGTCATCAGCTTAGCAGTCTTGACTCCAGAGCAGAGCAAAAGAGAACTTACGACCAAGTTCCACCGTACCGTCTCTTCAAACAAGATTGGCTCCTGGCTGACATACCCCATCTCTGTGCGCAACACCTTCGGATCAATCGTCCGTATATCACGCCCGTCAAGGCAGACCGAGCCGGATGAGATATCGTAGAACCGCTGAAGGACCGCCAGGATGGAGCTCTTGCCGGCTCCGGAGGTACCGCAGAACGCGTACGCTTTGGACGGCTCCATGCGGAAGGAAACGTCGTTGAGGGCCATAACGTCCGGTCGGGATGGGTAGCGGAGGGAGACATTCTTGCTGCGGAGTGTCAGCGAGGTGAAGGGTACGGTGTGAGGCGGAACTTACAACTCGATGCCCTCTAGGAAAGAGCCTGGCTCCAAGGGAGTCGATGGCGGTAAGATGGCAAGCTGAGGTTCGCGCTCCAGCCAGCCCTGTGATGGTGAGCAGATGCACCAGCATGAGGGAGGAGTATCAAGTGACCTGTATGACGTCCAGCGAGTTCCTCATCCTTGCAAAGTCACCCGTGTAGGTAAACACCTTGGCGGCGACGTAGACAGCAACAATGACCGCCTCGATCACAGTGAACAGGTTGGCAATTGACTAAAGTATCAGTCTGGACCCTCGCCACAGACGAAGATACTCACAGTCTGATCACGCGCGAGAAGCTGAGAACCCCAGAAGAAGATCAGTCCGCCAAAGAATTGCAATACCCCCATGCTGATACCCAGTGAGACCCCAGAGAGGATGAGCCACTTGCTCCGGATCGGCTGAGACGTATACCGCAAGTTGAACTGCCGCACCGTCTCCGCCTCCCTCGTCAGCGCCGCGAGTAGCTGAATCGAATTGGCAGATTCCGAGACAAACGCCGATTGCGCGTCGATATCGTTGTTCAGTCCCTTGTCAAAGATCTTTTGACAGACAAAGTTGACATACCCAAACCCGCTCGCGACGGCCAAAGCGGGGAGAATCATCACTGCCAGCCGCCAATTGAGGGAGAAGCCGAGTATGATGACCCCGATAAAGTTGGTCATGGACGAGATGAATTGGCCGAGGATGAGTCCGACGACGTTTCCGACGTTACTGGGATGATGGGCCGCGGCGGCGGTAAGACTCCCGCTCCCGGTGTGTTCCCCCTCAAAGTAGGCAATATCCTGCTTCATGAGAGCCCGAACCGCCTCGCGCCGGTATTCCGAGACGATGCGTTCGCCAGAGAGCTCCAGACCAAAGGCGTGGAACCCGAGGACGACGAATGTGCCGATGGTGAGGATGAGGAACCAGAGAGACCACCGATTCGTAGCTGCGCGCATGGCCGAGAGGTCGGGTATCCCAAAGTCGGCGACACCTCGACCAAAGAGCCAGGCAGCAACGACCCAGGCGGCACCGCCGATGATACCGCAGGCGAGACCGATCAGGAGGAGGGAGGTGTTGTGCTTGAAGGCCTGCTTGACGGATGTCATGGCTGGCGGGAGTGGCTTGGTGCGCTCCTCTTGTGGGATGACCGGCATCTTCTCGTCCGAAGTTGGCTTGGGCGCAGCGGAGAGGGTGCGTGTAGAAGTAGCGAGAGAGGTAGGGGACGCCTTGACGACGTGTGCGGGCTGCTTGACGAGCGCCATGTTCCGGAAGGTCTGGTCAGGGCATTCCGGGTCCATCAGCTCGTCGTATGTCCCGTAGTGCCGAGCTTGGCCAGCGACCATGACGTAGATCCGATCCGCCGAGACGATAGTCGAGAGCCGATGAGCGATGACAATGAGTGTCATTCCGCGCGAGGTTTGCTCCTCAACGAGGGCTTCTTGGATCTTGAGCTCCGTATCGGCCGAGACGGCTGATGTCGCCTCGTCGAGCAGAAGGCAGCGAGGCCGTCGGACCAGTGCGCGAGCTAGAGCAACGCGCTGTACCTGCCCGCCGGACAGCACCCCGGTCCGCCCACCAGCCACCTTGGTGTTCATCCCCTTCGGTAGTTCCTGAACAAAGTCCCAGGCTTGAGCCTTCCTCAAAGCCTCCTCCACCCTCTCCCGAATCATTGCCATCTTACCCTTCTTCTCGTCCGACGCGTCAAATGCCCCGTCGATATCCGCACGATACTCCAGCTCCGTGCCCGTCAGGCCGACCGCGACATTGTCAAAGACCGTCCCGCTGACCAGCTGCGGGTTCTGCAGGACGACCGCGACCTGACTGCGGAGCCACTTGACATTGTAGTCCCGGATGTCCTTGCCGGCAAAGTCGATACTTCCCGACCCGACGACCCGCTTCTCCTCCTCCGCAAGAACGTCCGCATCGATCGCCGCTTCGTTGCCGTCCACCTGGAAAGTCTTGATGACTTTTCGGTCTGCGTCCGTGAGGATACTAGCGGTAGCGGGATCGTACAGCCGTAAGAGGAGCGAAGCGAGGGTACTCTTCCCGCTTCCGCTTGGACCGACCAGTGCGGTGAACTTGCCAGGCTGTACGTGGAGTGACAGACCATCGAGCGCTTTTTGGGTCGGACGGGACGGGTAGGCAAATGTAACGTCCTTGAGCTCGAACGAAGGTTCCCAGGGTCCCCGCTCGTCCAGCTGTAGACCGGAGGTATCGCGTACGTCGATAGGAGGTTGTCGCTCGATTTGAAGACGGAGGTTCCGGATGGCATGAATAGCTTGAGTCGAGGCGAGGAGATGAGGTACGACGCCGGCGAACGTGAAGAAGACGTTGACGTAGTTGTAGAATACCTAACCATCAGCTCAAGTCCACATCATAAGCTATAATGGACTTACAGTCAAGACGTTCCCGATGGGATACCCATCCTGCACCGCGATACCGCCGTACCAAAAGCTCAAGCAGTACACCAAGAACCCCGCTCCGAAAGCAGCGGCGAACTCGATTGCCTTGACCGCCGACTTCTTCCTTGACATGCGCCGAAGAGGACCCAGCATGTCATTCTCAAGCTTGAGGAGGAGACGGTCCCCCATGTTGAACGACTGGGAGATACGGACCGACGAGAGAATCTGCTCGATGAGGGACGAAGCGCGACCGTCGAGGATGTCAACGGTGCGCGAGGCCCGCTCAGTCCACCATCCGAGCCCGGTGAAGATGATAACGGTGAAGGGGACGAGGGCGAGGAGGACACCGGCAACGCGGGCTGCGGCGATGAAGGCGGATATGAGGGACTGACTGTCAGCTTCCATGGTGGCTTGCGGGGTAGTAGGGGACTTACTGCTATAATGATGGACATGGACCAGAGGAGGTAGCCTAGCCGCTCACCGAGGCCTGTCCGGATCATGTTGATATCTTTGCTGGCTCGAGAGACGATCTCTCCAGGACCGATCCGGTCAAAGAAGGCTTGGTCCTGGATGACGATGGCTGCGAGGTATTTCTCGCGAAGCAGGTTAGACAGCTTTGCGCCTGCCATGGAGACTGTACGATCAGCTATATTCCCTCCGCATCCTCATGACCCCCTTTCCCCCTTGTTGCCCCCCTCCTCTCCCCTCACTGCCCATCTCCTTCTCACAAATTCCCTCTCCCTACCAGCCAGCTTGCACGAAGGGATTCACTCACAGCAAGCCATGAATGTCGCGAAGGTGATCACAAAAGCCACACCCACGACCGTCATCAACCATCCCGCAAAATTCCCCGCCTCCTCAATACTCTGCGCAGTGACGCCCTCGCCTCGAAGCTGGTTCGTCCAGTGTCCCAGCACAATGTCGAAGGCGGGCATACAAACACCCGAGATAATGGCGCAGGGGATCCCAATGCAGATCATGACGATGGGATGTCGGACAAAGTCGAGCGGAGACCGAAAGGGCGACGGACATGGCGGAGCGAAGGATAACAGGTAGAGAACATCGGGAAGGGCAGAGGTGTGTCGAGTGAGCGGCCGAGCGAGAGCGGTGAGGTTCTCGCCCTTCTCGATGGAGGTGGGCGAGTTCAGCTCTGTCATCTTTGGGTTTTGAGCAGTGATATGGGCGAACGTAGGTATGGGGAGGAGAGGCGAGGTGAGGGCAGCATGCCCTTATCTCCTTATACTCCGCTCGGCTTGGACCGCATGGAAGGAAGGACAGATGGTGAGACGATTCGTCGATCTTTGGCGAAGAATACCAGGTCCAGTGGCGACTTTGGCGAGCTTGGCGATCGGTTTACTCGCCAATCTCGCCTGAACCCACTCCCTGCTACCTTCCCGCTCGGATGTCAGAGTTGCCACGGTTCCAAGCTACCAAAATGCCTATGGGAGAATGATGCTATATACGTGTCAAGGAGAGAAGAGGGACCGGCCGTTTAATGGCGTCCTCATCTGCATCGGCCTCGCCACGCCTGTTCCTCCACTCCGTCTGGTACCGGTCCGATACATTGCGTCGCGGGATTGCCGATTCTGCTGATCGGACCCTTGACCCGGCGGACGGGGTGGACCGGGTGCTGGAGGTGGGAGACAGTTTGTGAGGAGTGTATCGATGGTACAGTCGTTGCCGTATCGTACGAGGATGGTGTGTGCTCTGTCGACAGCCTAAGCAGTCAGCGGAGAGGCCGAGCGGTATCTCTGGGTGACACCCACGTTCATCCACCTATCCAATCCCAGCTTCGACATGGACTGGGTACAGTTCTGTCTCTGTCAGCTTGAATCCCTGGGGGTCGACAGGAGAGGAGCAGCTCGCCTTCTGCCAGATGAACGGGTCCTGCACCACCAGTCTCCTCTCGCTCCAATTCCTCGGCTGTATCCCCTGATCCCCCCTGCCCATATATGTCTCCCTCGCAATCATCTCCTCCTTCGTCGGCGCCGGTATTCCTGCCGCCTTCCTCGCCTGCGCCTCCTGCGTTTCCTGCCCTTGCGGCTTGGCCCGATTGATAATGCCCCCATTCAGGATAGACACCACTTGGGTATTGTACTGGAACGCCCGCCCCGATCCCGTCCTGGCGAAATGCGAAAAGAAGCCGCGGACCGCCTCCGATACGGTGAGCTTGGTGGACGGTTCCCAGTCCGTTGGCGCCTTGTCCGAGAACCCGACGTTGATTTTGAGACCGGAGGGCTTGCCCCATGCTGCCCAAATGACGTCCTTGCCTTCTGTCTCGGGGTAGTCGGGGACGCGGACCTCGACGTCCTCTTGGAGGTTGGGGAGGATACCACGATGCTGGAGGTACCCAATCGCCATGAGGGTAAGGCAGTAGGACGACATGGTGGGCATGCCGTCCTTACCCGAAGGATCGTTGACGTGATTGGCTTTTGACCAGAGTTTGAGGCAGTGGATGAGGGGTCGGAGGACGTGAGGTGATATTTCGCAGTAGGCGAGGATGAGCCGAGAGTTGTACCTAAGCATCAGCTGTTGCCATAGGTGTGACATGGTCAACTCACCATCCACCCAGATCGTTGACGTTCATGTCCGCCTCGACACCGGGCCGAGTGGGATCTTTGAACTTGACGATAGGCGTACTAGCGCCGTAGATACCGTGAACGTCTTCAAAGCCCCTCCGGCGAAGCAGTACGACGACATTGTGCAGGTCATACACCGGCGAGAGGTCCGCGCGGTATATGTTCACCCGAGGCCGGCCAGGTCGGCGGGTCTGCGGCTCGTCTGCATCTGGATCCCAGAGCGCCGGGTGGTCTACACATCAGCTGCAGCCTCTGCAACATCATAGTGACTCCCAGCCCTGAGGATGGAAAGTATCCCGAATGACCAGGTCGATATCGCCGCCGCGACCGGTCTCGCCTCCCCAGCTGACACTCCCAAATACGTCCACGCTGAAGCGCTCATCTCTCGCCCCACCGCCCCGTCCCCATTCCTGATCCACCATCCTTGTCAGCCTCGCCGCCAGCTGCTTGACATATCGCTTTTGATCGTCCGTCGGCTCCGCCGCGATCCAAGACCGCATGATGGACTGCTGGAGGCCATCGTCCGTAAAGCACAAATGCCTCGGCACTGACGCCCGCGCAGAAGGAAGCGACAATAACCGGTCATATGGGTTCACCGGCAAGACATCATACGCCACCTTGGGCCGAGAAGTGTTTATGGTCTCGGCAAACTCGCTAACGTCTACCAGCTGAAAATTTCAGTCTGTGCATCTCTTCATGCTATGAGGCTATGGACTCAGCTTACAATAGACGTTGGGTATGCCTCTACCGGCGGCTCATTCCTCTTCTCCAACCTATCCCGCTCGTCAAAGTACGAGTTGACATCCTGGACGCCATTCCAGTCGTACGTCGCCGTTCCATTCATCTCGCCTTTGTAGCTGTATAGCTTTGCGTCGCCCAGGGTCGTCTCGGGGACGTAGATCTCGTCGGTGATGACCGGGGAGGGTTTGAGACGCGAGCGACGGGCTGCGTAGTCGCGGAGAGGGGTAGGATCAGCGTCGTAGTCGATGAGCTTGGATGGACGGGAAGGTTTTGGGTGGAAGGGGGCGGCTGAGGGGTTCCAGCTGCTGGCAGAGGGGTTGAGGGATTTCGGGGCGAGTGGGGTCCGCTTCTGCTCTACCGCGCCAGCGCCGTACTTGGCAAGGATACCTTGTACTTGCTTGTCGAGGGCTGCGGGTGTCAGGAGGGAAGGAGGATGCGGACGCTTTGGATCTGCGCCGAAGGACTTGACGACCTCGTCAAACTTATTGACGACCTCTGTTGCTGTACGCGGAACGTACGCCTTGTCCTCTCCTGCGCCTGCGACACCCTGTCCGCTGGGCCGCTTCTTCTTTCCTCGCTGGAGGTAGGGAAAGTCGACCTTCTTCCACGGGATGGGCTTGATATCGACCTTGAACAAGTGTTCAATCTCGCTCGCGTCCGTCTCGATGATGGCCTTGTCGCGGGGTACGCCGCCTGGACTGTCGAAGACGACGAGGGTAGGGGATCGAGCAGGACTGGAAGTCCGACTGGAGGAGATGAGGGGATGGGGGTCGGTGAAGTTGGAGAGGGGTGGCGAAGGGGATGAGGAGGGGCTGGGAGGGACGAGCCTGCTTGGCTTGTGGACGAAAGCTGGCCGAGACGCCGGCTGGAAGGCTGAAGCGGTTGGCTTAAGCTTGGGAGGTAGAGTACACCAAGGTGCTTGCGCTTTGGTCGCCTTGGGAACCTTGGGAGCGACGACCGCCGGCTGGGGCGGGAGGATGGTCCGCTTCTTTGAGGGCTCGAGCGCCTTCTGCGGGGGAACGGGGAGCGGCTTGGGCTGAGTCGAGCTGCCGTTACCAATAGCCAGCTGCTTGATTGCTTCTAGCGCTTGCTGGAGGCCTGTCGCGACGACTGGATTCTGGAGGCTGACGGGACCGGTACCGTGTGGTTGGACGACCGATGAGCTGGAAGTGGGTGGTCGAAACGCGATAGTCGAACCGTCCGGAAGCGTGATGAGAACCGCTCCGTCCTCTCCCTTCGTCTCCTTGCTTACCGCCTCGTTCCTTCTGGATTTGACCTTGACACGCGTCCGTCTGTCCCTAGGAACAACCCTCAGAAGCTTCTCGACCTCCTTCTCGCCCTCGGACCGTGTGTCCTCGGAACCGGCGTCAACGTCAGACTCGTCGTCCCTGTACGGTGTGAATGACCGATTGGGAGGCGGATAGCCGTACGCGTCTTGCTCGTCGAGAAGGGTAGGTCGAGGTTGGTAGACTGTGAAGTCAATCAAGGGAGGGGGTGATTGAGACTTCATCTTGAGACCGGTTGTCTGGTTGAAGGTGGATTTGCGGGGTAAAACGCGGGGTAAGCCGGGGAGGGCCGAGGGTGGCACACAAGTTCAAGAGGGTGGCGACCGTGGCGGATCCAAGATGGCGTCGAGAGTGCGAGCCAAGGATTAGGGAGGCGTGGGGGACAAGAGACTGGGTCAAGATCCAGGAAAGGCGGGATGGACTTCGAGTGTGAAGTACAAGGAAAGAGGAGGAAAGCAAGAATTCTAAACCAGAACTGGCTTGCCTCAAGCTTCTGCCATTTGAGAGGGCGGGGACGTCTGTGCGCTGTACCAGTACTGCGGGTCTTTGGGAGCTCAGGGACGAGAGTGTTTAGCTGGAATTGCATTGCTTCTTTGTAGAGCTCGGACGTGGAAAGGGAATGCATAAATCTCGCTGCTAAAGGAGGACATATGGAGCGCGAGTGAACGCTGTGCGTGCCATCATCATGAGACCTTATCGTACCGGGCGTGCTCACTTCAAAGTCACGGATGAGATAGATCTTTGTGAATAAGTTAACTCAGGACGAGCAGGTTTGTCCAGAGCTTCTAATTCAGCTCACAACAAGGTACTCGAGCTTCGACGGCAACGAGTGACAGTGGCAAACCAGAAACACTCCGCCGCCCGTCTCAGTAATCCAGCGCCATGGCCAATCACCTCGTGTCTGACCAGCCTGATGGACTTGGATGAATCGCCTCAAAGACCAACTCTCTCAAAAGCTACATGAGTATACATGGATTATATGCACAACCTCTAACCCAGTCTAGACTTATTCCTACAACCCCCGCTCCATGACCTAGTGAGAAATATACTGGAACACAAACGATACCTCCGGCAACCCCAGCTCCGCCCTTAGAAGATCATCGTGCATCTTCCCCAATTCCGAATTCGGAAAGTGGTTCCATCTGTACGTCAGCCTTTGTCCCCTACTCTCACCTGTCCGCCATGATGTCGACTCACGTGCTAGCATCTCCGTACAGAAGCGCCGGGGCCTTCACGAACTGCTTTCCATCCCGACACCGCTTACACTTGTAGGTATCATGCGAGTCGGACTGGGTTTCCGCGTTAAACTTGAAGAGCTGGCGGAGGTCGTCTTGCGTGAAATGCCGAGCGGTATCTTCCGCTTCGTCCACCACGCAGGCCGAGAGATTCTGCTTTTGACATCTGGGGGATTAGCTCTGGCGGCCGTCGACCCTAGCCGGCGAGCTCACTGTCTCTGAAAGATCTTCTCCTCGATCGTCCCCGTCGTCTGGAATCGATAAACGAAACATTCCTTCTTTTGCCCATCTCGCCAAACTCGAGCCAGTGCTTGCTGGTCGCTAGCCGGATTCCAGTCCTACCTGATCAGCTTCTGCCATTTCTGGAGTTGGTAGCCTGATGGGACTCACCGGATCGAACAATATCAACCTATTCGCACCAATCAAATTGATCCCACAGCCTCCAGCTTTCGAACTCAACAAGAAGACAAACTCCTTGCCCTCCGGATCGTTGAACCTCGAAACGATCTTGGACCGCTTGTTGACATTCATCGTCCCGTCCAAGCGGACGTAGCCGTATTTCTTATTCCGGCAGAGCTTCTCCATGAGGTCGAGCGTCTGGGTCGCGTTCGAGATGAGGACGATCTTGTCGTCCGTTTGGGTCTTGATGTGGTGGAGCATCCTGAATGGATCAGCTCGTCTCAAATACCATGGGTGCCTGCCAGCAGGCTCACCTTTCAAGAACGACAAATTTGCCAGATAACGAGCAGTTCATGTTCCGGTCCCGACCCTTGCCGTGATAGTCCGCCGGCAGGACCTCCTCGCTTCCGGGCAGATCCTCCGGGAGATTGAGCAGGTCGGGGTGGTTCACGAGTTTCCGGAGCAACCCGATAGCCTTGAGCGGCTGCGAGTCTTTTCCGCGCAGGAGCCGCTGGACATCCTTGGAGGTGACAAAGAGGTTGTACAGCTTGCTCTGGAGGGGCGAGGGACGACAGAAGACGACGTGCTCGTATTTGACAGGGACTAGATGTCAGCTATGCCTCCGTGGCTGTGCTGAGGGACTAAGCTTACGGTACTTGGACAACAGATCGTTCGTCCGCCGAATGATAAACTTGCTGACCAGCCCACCCAGCTCTTTCAACTTGGCATCACTCTCCAGCTTGTCCTTCTCTGACGCATCCGCATCTCGTCCCCGAAGAATCTTGGACTCAAAGTTCTTCTTGAAGTCGCCCTTCGAGCCGAGGTACTCGGGATTGGCGAAGTTGAGGAGGGCGAAGTATTCCGACAGGTCGTTTTGGATTGGTGTACCGGTCAGGATGACCCGGCGTTGGACGTTGAGGGCGGTGAGGGACTGGAAAGTGAGGGTGTCTGACAGGTCAGCTATGACAGCCTTGTCACACAGCGTCTTTCGACTGACCTGCATTCTTCAGTCGATGACCTTCGTCCGCCAGCAACAAGCCGATGGGAGCGCCGGCCAATTCCTCCTGTAGTGTCCGCAAAGTCTCGTAAGACACGATCATCACTGAACAGATCAGCTTGCTTCACGTGTATAACGCATCAGCTCACCAGGCAGAGTCACACCGCGTCCAGTCGATTTGACCCATCGGCGAACAGCCGGAATCAACGCCTCCTTCCCGCCCTTCCCATCCACTACTAGTGGGTTGATTGCGCCCTCACCGAGCCATTTGACTGGTCCCATCAGCTTCAATCCACGGCATTCATGTCTTCCGGGCTCAAATAACTCACCTAGCTCGTTTGCCCAATTGCCTACCAATGATGTTGGGCACGCCACGATACACTTCTCGCATGTCGGCTTGCCGGCGACTGGGGACTGCTTGAGAAGGGTCCACATCAGAGCGATACATTGCAGCGTTTTTCCTGATAAGTTAGCTCTGTGCGACCAGATACATCCGGAAAGCTCACCGAGACCCATCTCGTCCGCCATGATGCACCCCCAAGCATTGTTCGCCAAAAGACCGGTGGTACATCGATACAAGAACTGCGATCAGCTTTGAACCTCTCGATTCAGCTTGTTTTACTCACCTTGACACCCTCGATCTGATGCGGCCGCAAGAACTTGGCCAGCCTCGGATCGATAACCACCGGCACCTTCACCTCCTTCTTTTCCTTCTTGTCGACTATTCCCAGTATCGCCTTCAGACTTTTGTGGGGACCTTTGGCCGCCTCTTCCCGCTTCCGCTTGAGCTCGGCCGCTAATTCAGGGTCGATATCGTCCTCCGGTGGTGGAACATCGTCGATTGTTGGATCATACAGCACGATGGCGTGGTCGGACATGGGATCGTGCAGGGGGCGAGGGGCGAGGTTGGGATGTGGTCGAGCACCAAGAGAAGCATGGGAGAGGGAATGGACGAAAGCCTGGGACGCGCCTTTGTTTTTGATCGCTGGAATCGAGAATCTAGATTGTCAGCGACAAAGGTCATCACACGGCGCATGTCAAAGCTCACGTCTTCATGAACACCCCAGCCTTCTCTTTGACCGCAAACACCGGGAACTTGCGCATACAGATCGCCCCCAGACTGCCCAACACCCCATCATCACCATACTCCTTGTTCCCCATCGCGTACTTGACTTTCTTGCTCGGACCGCCTCCTTCATTCGGATCGACGTTCTCATCTCTCGCATCATCGCCATCCCCACCGGCGTCCTTGTAGTTGACAGCTTTGCGTTTCCGGCTGGGGAGATCGACATGGCGTTTAGCGGCGAGCGGGGTGGGAGCCTTGAAAGGCTTGGAGACGAGCCCGAAGCCGCCTGATGTGGCGGTAGTAGGGTTCTGGTCGTTTGTTCTGAAGCCTGAGGGAGCTCTGCGGAGCATGTTGGCTAGATAGGGAATGATAAGTATGTAAGAGGGAGATGTATAAGCGGTGGCGAGAAAAGGGTTGTCGGCGAAATCGGGTCAAAACAAGTCGGTCGCGTCAACCGATCCATGCCGTTAAACCATCCCCACGCGATCAGGGCCCCACGCCTAATATGGCGCAGCTTTCGCTCGTTCACCTCCTACATATCTGCCTCTCCGTACAGCCTATACATACTCGACGGCTACGATATGGCGGGATTCCTCGGCGGACTCTTCACACAGCTCCGGACCTCACTGGCAGCGAGGTTACTCCCGGAAGGCTATTCCCTGGTTCCTGTCCCCGTCCCCCGGCTCCCTCCCCTACCGCCTAGAGATCCTACCCGAACGCAGCACGAGATCCGTACAAAGACCTCTGGGCCGCTGGGAGGATCCTTCACCACCTTTTCTGGCGTCCTCAACGAGCGGTCCGATGGTGGGGCGCAAGCTGCGTTTAGCATCACGCTTCACCACCACGACAAGCCACTCAGACTGGGTCGGGCCAGGGACGCAGTCATGATATGGCCAGGCCAATGCCATCTAATCGATGCGTATGTCAACTGGCTAGCGCTGGGGCTGTGGAGAGAGGAGCTGTCTGGTGGGGACGTCACTCTTCTCTCGAGCAGCGCCACGGCGGTGGATTTGCTGTCCGCGGATGACCCGCGGAAGGGGGATCGAACGGTGCGCGCAATCGCCAAATCCATTCAATGGGCGGGAGCAAGGTACGATATCCACACGCAGCTCGCGTATCTACCTGCTTCGGTAAACCTTCTCGCGCGCCGTCTCAGCCGAGTGGAGGCCCCCGAGAAACGCCTGAAGATGCTGGGTCCCGAATTGAGGGATCAGTTGGACTTGTCTGATCGGCGGTTTCTTAAGTGGGGTATTCTGCAGAAACTTCCAGGTGAATGAGATCGCTATGTCGCTCCGTCAGGTGCTGACTTATCTAGAGCCCCATACCCAGGCGCTACATACCTCCACACAACAAGCGGCTCATGATTGAACCCCAGCTGCAATCAAGTCCCATCTTACACTACCACCACTCAAAATTACGCCCATCCCTCGACTTCACCCTTACTGCCCAATCGTATCCTCTCCACCCCCGCGACTCCACATCACAACTTTCCTCACTCTGGTTTGATCTTTCCGGAGGGCGGGGCGGTCTGAGGAGGGATACACAGCATGTAGACAAGGCAAGGGTCGTCTAAGGCTGTACTATATCGAGGGAAATGAAGTATAGACAGACATGACCCCGAATCGCATGTAGCTGCATGCGGTCAGATGAGCCTTTGCGAACAAAAGGCGGCCGGAGGCTTTCTGAAACTTTCGCCTCTGACGTTCCAGACGCTCAAAAAGTGAAGGCCTGAGAGGGCGGGTTGTTCACGTGCGTATTTATCACAGCCGGCCAATTTGGCGCAAGGTTTGTTGTCTGCATGCATAGCTATCTCGCAGAGTCCGATAGCCAGTCGTACAGCAGCCTTCCGTGCCCCATCAGCAGCTCTGTCTTAGATTGATTCTACTGAATCCTGACCAACTGGCAACTCCTCATTCCTTGAGACCCAATCCGTGCGCAACAGTACGTGGACGCGCTTCAATTTTCGCTCGCTTGACCACCCAGCTTCTCTGACCACACTCAGACTAGAGTATGCTGGGTGGTGGCTTCAGCAGGGCGCTTGCACGGCTACGCTTGACAGCAGCGACATCGCTTCTGCCATCAAAATTTGTCGTCATACCCCTCCGACTCCAATCGGCGGCAGCTAGACCCAAGCACGAGATCTACACAGACATCTCCAACAAAGGGACGGGAACGACCACTATCGCTGGCGTCCTGAACCCATCCGGGGATGGGCGTGCTCAAGATGCCTTCAGCTTCACCCTCAACCACACATCTATCCCTCTTCAATTCGGCTCGGCATCCTTCCTGGTCCGTCCCGGCAATACCGCGGCCATGGAGGCTTACGCTATGGTCTTCGCCCTCGCGCTCTGGCGGAACAAACTACGGGGCGGCGACGTTACCTGTATGAGTGATTGTAGAGCGGTTGTCGACTCCGCGGAAAAACGCGTCCTACCGGCTGGGCCGGTCAAGCTCCCGGTCACGGATGTGGAGCTCAATCGTGCGGCCTTTGCAGCTGTTGGACCAGCCATGAGGGAGCTCGCGGAGGATGCGGATCTCAATTTGGAGTTTAGATGGATCACAGGGGACAGGAACAAACTCGCGGATGTTCTCAGCAAATGCACAACGCAGGGGAGGCGAGATAGGCTGCATCCCGAGGTCCTTCAACAGGTGGAAGCAACGGGGAAGCGTTTGTCCGAGATCAAGCTGGAGGGGCTTGTCGGAGTGTTGGGGGTGATGCTACCCGGCGCGGTCGCCAAGGGTAGGTTGTGTTCTTTGGTGGTATCGATCAGAATCAAAGCTGACATGCGTAGCTCCTGTCAAAACAGCGGTGCCAGCGCAGGGCAGCCCCGATATCGGCGTCCCTCGGCCAGGTTCGGAGGATGTGGAGGAGCCTGTAGTGCCAGCCCTGATGGGCACCGAGGAGTATAGCGTGAGAGGCGAAGACAGACATGATATGGGGGCGGTCGGGGGAGGTTGTGAGCATACTGAATCTTCTGGTGTGTCTCTGCCCATTATGGCTACTCGTATTATCAGCCACAAGCTGACTAGTATCAGCTATAATGCCTACTTTGATGCTGGCAACCCAAGCGACATCAGAGCTGGATCTGCTGGATGTTCCCATCGAGCAAGACGTCGAAAGTACGTATCTCCAGTTATCTGAGTGCGAGGGTCGCTGACCGTTCCCAGACCTGAGGGCAGACATCGACCTCGCATCCACTACCAACCTCATTCAGACTTCAGCTCCGCTCGACTCTCAGGAGGAGGTCATTTGTCCATCGATCTCCAGGCTTTCCGACCATGCGGGCGAAGCGGAAGAGCCTTTCATTGCCCTCGATATCGAGATCCCTGCTATTCCTGTCCACGAAGATCACCATGATGCGCCAGGTAAGCTCGCATTCGCTTCCTTCCACGCCATATTCTGGATAGAAGCTGACTAGCCTAGTCTCCAGCACGTTAAGAGACACGTCTCCCTCCGTCGTCGAAGGCAAAGGTCGTCAAAAGGGAGCACGGTGCATGATTCGCACCTCCATCGTCAACAACGGCCCCTACACGACCTTCGCTGGCGTCCACAATCCACGTCGTCGGGGTCTCAACTCCCTCTCCTTCAGCTATATTATCAAACACGATACCTTGCCAATGAAAATCGGGTCGACCAGCATGATCATCCCGCCGGGGAAGCCCGCGCTCGCACAGGCGTATGCGCTCGTGCTCGCCTTGGTGCACTGGAGGAAGAAGCTATCCGGAAAAAAGGTGGTTTGGTGCAGCGGGGACCGGAACGCCGTCATACTCGTTCAACGCCACTTGCAGCAGCCGCACTCGACCCATATTGGCGACGGTACCAGCTGTGGCGTAGCCATCGGAACCGCGATCTCCCAGCTGGCCGCCGAATACGGTATCGTCCTCGAGCCGACGCATGACCGCATCATGAAGGGAACGCTGGCTGCGCAGCTCGACGCCGCGAGGACAGATCTCGCCCGAGCGCCAAGTCGGGGCAAAGCAAAGGGTCCCAATATCTCTGTCAGAAAGCGATTGAAGAACTCGGATGAGCGGCTCAGCAAGCTCGTCTCGGTCGGGCTGGCGATGGAGAGTTCAGCGGCAGAAGCCCGAGCATGAGGTATGTCTCTTTCTTCATTTAGCCAGCTGATAGCTTATCCACTTTCTAGTTTTGCTAGAATTCAAGATACTCAGCTCAGGCGGCTATTCGGAGGCGTGGTCGGATCTTGCATGCTTTGCAGGCTGGTGGCGGTTGAGGTGTCGGGTAGGGGGGCTTAGGTGAAAATGATAGGCGGACTGGGCGCACATCAGGGAGGAACGAATCTTTGTCAAAGCAGTGAGTAGTCTCTATCCGCATATGTGAGCCACGGCTGGGCATAGCTGACTATATAGGTCTATCACCCTTGGCCGAAATCAATCGCGATCCACCCTTCCTCCCCCTCCTCCTGCTCCATACATCACCCTATTTCACACCAACCCGGTTCCCCTCTCCTATGCTCCATCCTCCTACTTCGGTCCTGTCTCTTGCGCCCCCTACCTCGACCACCGAGCCCTCTTGGGCGCCGAACCTGAAGGCTCGAGGCAGTGAGGCTGCGGGTGAAGCCCGCCGCACGACGTACACATATGCTTGAACTCACACGCGTCCCCCATGCAGGCCTCCATCCTATTCCAAAGGAAACAGGGTTTCTGGGAAGTCACCTTGCCGATGGAGGACAGGCGGAAAACGCCAGCGGACGCGGGGGAACGATAGACCGAGGCGGATTGCCGGCCACTGGGGGTAGAAGGGGTAGGGACAATGGCGCGGGCAGCGGCGTAGGCGTTGGCGAAGCTTTGGAAGTCCCGTCCGAAAGCTTCGGAATCCCACTTGAGCCAGTCTGCGAGGGGGAAGTCCGCGCCGACGTGGAGGCGGCGCTGGGCGGTCTTAAGATGATAGTTGAGGACGGCCGGGAATTCGCCCGGGTTGTCTCGGTCGAGCCGCATGAGGATATGGGCGTGGCCCAGGAGGAACTTGGCCATACCCGCCTCGACCTGGTCCCTGATCTGGGCGTAAGCCAGCCAAGCGGACAGGATGTCCGCGAGGCAAGTGAATCGGACCTTGGCCGGGGTCTTCCCGGACTTCTCCTTCTCCTTGTCCCGCACGTCCCCATCCTCCTCCTCCACGACCAGCTTCCAGAACTCGGAAACAGGGAGACGATTCTCCAAAACCGCCGAGAGCACAGCCGGGGTGGCGAGAGGGGCGAAAACCCGAATGTCGGCGACGGTGGTGCCGTTGGACTCGGCAGCCGGCGCGGTATACCCTGCGGGTGTAGGGGGAGCGGGAGACTCACCTGCAGCAGGAGGACCAGACGATTCAAGCTGGTCGAGCCTGTCCACCACAGGCGCGAGATGGGCGGTGAGGACGGCCGCGATGTCCGCCTGAGTGAGGACGGGCGGCGCCTGGCCGGCCGGGGGAACTTGTTGGCCCTGGGGGACGACTTGGGCCACCGGCGCGGGCGGCTGCCAGATCGTGGGCGGAACCCGATCGGGGTTTTCGACGAGGTGCTTGATGCACTGATTCTTGGTCTTTTTCTCGTAACCCATACCGGCGTAGAGCCGCGCATTGGCGACCGAGAGGCTGTTGAGCGCAGCCCGGAGAGTTGTGGGAGCGTTGTTGTTGGCAGGCATGATCCACAAAAGCAAAAATGCAGGTGATGACTGGGTGGATGAGAGGAAAGAGAGGAGATGAGAAGAGGTGAAAAGTGGTGTGAACCCTGAACCGATATCACATCTCGCTCCCCCCAGAAACCCACGTCATCCTACGACTCTCCAACATTCTGTAACGTTTTCTCCGCGTTCCACCTCGAGGAGTTCTCCGATGGCCGCCACAGCAAGTGAAAGGGGGAACCTAATACTGATAGCCTCGTCACCAGCCTTATCGAGTATCATCGTGCAACATGTCCAGGCCTCATCCAGTCTTATTCGCCCATCAGCAGCACTCGTCCCACTTCTTGACCACACCCTGCCTATCATCCACCTCCTCATTCCTCGAAACCACCGGCCCGACCGGTGCCGGCGCACGGATCTCGTCCTACTTGGCGACTCTTACCCCCATGTTACTGCTGCGTATGTTGGCTGTGCCTTCCGCAGGGGCATCGCTCAACCCACCATAGTAGTAGCCACTACCGGCGTTTCACGGCACTACGCCGTCCGCCCACCCATCCGTCATCCAATCTACAGGACGGCCAAATCGGCTCGACGCCCTACGAAGCGGGCGGTGCAGCCAGTTTTCCCCTCCCTCGCGGCAGAGGGGCAAGGACGAGGGGCGGCGAGGGTTCGTCCTCAGCACCTGATCCAGACCGATGTCTCCGGTAGGGGCACAGCGACAAGGTTCGCGGCTGTCTTCAACGCCACACCGGACGGGCGGGCGCAAGATGCGCTCAGCGTCCTGATCCCGCACGCCTCGGTCGCTCTGATGATAGGGGAGGAGCCCGTCTTCAGCAGTCCTTCGGAGCCAACCTTGACGGAGGGGTTCTATCTTCTGCTTGCTGTCAAGCTCTGGAAGGATGACGCGCGGCACGGAGACCTGATCTTGATCAGTGACAATCAAAGGGCGATCAATCTCTTGTCTGCGGACCAGCGCAATGTGCCGTATACCTTCGCTGGGGAGATCACGCCCAAACTGGTGAGAACACTCAACGTCTTGCGCACCATCGGTCGCGAAATCTTAGACATAGCGGTCATTGCCGATATCAACGTTCGGTACCAGTGGGTCCCGAGGAGGGAGAACTCCTTGGCGAATAGCCTGGCGAGGTGGGACTTGGTGGGTCACCGAGTTCTGTTTCACCCCAACATGTGGGCGAAGATGGAGAGCACCCGTAAGCGGCTGGCGGAGATGGAATTGACGGGGATCGTATACACGGAGGAAGAGGGTACGCCGACTTGTACGTCGAGACCCACACATGAGTGTATGCTGAGCTGACATGAGCAGTCCCGGAAGCAGAGGTGCCGCTAGGCTTCGCGGCGAGGGCTACGGCGGAGCGATGGAAGACCAAGCTCTTGATCGACAACCCTTCCCAAGCCGCAGACATGCTGTTCGCAGCTCTACTTGACAAGCTTAAGAATGGTATGCTACCGCAAGGCGCGGTACTTGCCCGCAACGGGTCATGTTCGTCTATGGTCATGTTTCAATCACACATGCTGATTGTATAGCCAACCGCGTCATGGTCCCTGGCACTGGGAAGGCCACGCCACGGTACACGCGGATGATGTCTGACCTCTTGCAACAAGGGAGCGTGGTCCGCATCTCGGCCTTCAAACACACGAAGCTCGATTCACCCGGGGTGCCTGCCCCTTCAGACGTAAGAATCTCCGCTCAGGTGCTCGCGGGGTGGAAAGCAAGCCTACTGCGGCAGAGCTGAGTTATGTTGCTCTGAGTAGCGTGAGTGACTCAGCGTCACAGTCGATCAGATTAAGACTTATCATCAGTACGATGTGCAAATCTGATACCCCTTCGCGCGATGTCTGAAGTGAGTGGTCAGACCGTATGCTCTAAGCGCCAAGATAGCCACGTGATGACGCAGACCCCGCTGACATGTGCAGACACCGAACCCCATATCCATCCTCCCATTCCCGGCCGCATCACGCCGTCACTTTTCCCCCCATCATTTCCATTCCCTTCTTCGCTGCTCGACTCCCCAGGGCAGGCCGTCCTTTTCATTGCGATTCCTTTGGTCCGCAACGCGTCCTACCGGCTGGCCCGTATAACGATCTGGAGGTGTACTCGTATAGGCCATGTGGAGGCTGCCGGTGCGAGCTCGTGGTGAGACGGTATGCGGGGATTGAGATGCTTGACAGAAGGGGCCAGGCTACAGTCGGGTCAGATCTGTGAGTGTATCAGTCTAGGCTATCAGTCACGAAAGAAGGACCCAGCTGACATGAGCTGCCTATATGACCCTAGGCCAAAGTCCATCCCCCACCAACTCCTTCATACCCCCGCCCGCCATCGCCTCCCTCAACCACCCCTTGATCTCCTCCACTTCCTTACCCGCCATCCTCAACACCCCTCCCTGCTCATCGGTCGGACTATACGCCCATAGCAGCTCGCTTGGGCGGCTGACCTGCATCTGCGACGTAGCGAGGGAGAGGCGTTGAAGGTGGGTGCGAAGGGAGGCGGTATGGGGACCGAGGATAAGGACGGTAGCGTAGACATGGTATGGCGATAGATGCTTGGCAGTCCTGCTTAGACCAACACTGGTCGTCTCCGTATCATTGTCCAGTACCATCCTCTCCCGCATGACCGCCGTATCCCCCACCAATACCTCGTTCGTCGAGGCATAATACTCCATTGCCCAGATCTCTTCGTCGTCCGCCTTGATTGACAGCCTATCTGTCCGCCGTTGTCCCCGTCCCGAGTTGAACCAGTCGAGGATGACTATAGATGCCGTCCGACACACCGGGAGGACGAAACGCTGGGCCTGGCTATACCGAGAGCCGCGGAAGGGGGAGACCGAGTCGGGGAGGAGGAAGAGGAATGAGTGGGGTTTGAGCTCGACATGAAGTCGCTGACGAGTGAGGGATGAGTCCACGCCGGCGGAGTGTATAGGCTGGCGTATAATCTGATGCGAAAGAGGTCGGAGTCCAGGACGATGCTTGAACAGCTTTGTGCTTCCCTGCGTCAACAAGATGAGGCCGCATCCCGCATCCACCTCGACCCGCAGAGAGACAACGTCGCCCGCTACGAGCCCGCCCCCGTATGCTAGCGTATAGCAGATGGCTATATGTGGAGGCTGGGAGGAGAGCGCGTCGGGAGCGAGGAGCTTGAGGGGATAGGAGGCAGAGAGGGAGGAGAAGCGGGCGCGGTGGGGGTGGGAGAGGTGGAGGTGGCCTGATCCAGGCTGGGCTCGGGGAGGCGCCTTGCGAGTGTACGCTATGGTCGGTTCGGACGGAGCTGCCGAGGCGGCAGACAGCTCAGCATCTTCCATGGCCCTCTCCCAGCGACTTTGGGTGTAAATGGACGGAAGAGAGATGTCTTATCTGTGTCTTGGGGTTGAGACCAGTTTACATAGATCCAGGCACGGTTTGGACTTTTGGCCCGGGGAGAGAGATGAGATCATCACTCGACCATCTATCTACCTTATGCGTTGTACATCCGCCTCGCACATAGCTGAGATGCCCGCGAGGGCTATAGACAATCATCAAGACCTGCCGGTCATCCTTCATAATGATCAGCGGGGTCTCTTGACCATAGAAGACGGGCGGCTAGACGTTCTCCAGCTGTCCAAGGATGGCCGCCGTGAGCTACTCGACCCCTTCTCTGTACGAGGTCGTAGCTCACATTCTAGCGCCAAAGCGGCTCCTCACGTCCTCGGTGCGCAATCTCCTCCGTGTACGGCTCGCCAGTACCCCGCACCAGAAGACAGGGCATCACCGGCTCGACATTCATACCCTGCTCGAGAAGGGGAGCTCGCTCAGGCTGTCAACAATGCACGTACTGGTCGAGGAGGCGAATATGAAGGAGGCACCATTGTGGTTGGAGACAGCGATGCGCGCGGCATATGCAGGTGAGCAGAGTGTCCTAACGTAGTCCGGTCGAAGCTGAGCGAGTAGGTGTACAGCCCTTTCGAAGGGTGCTGCTCCTCGTTAATCCCGTTAGCGGGAAGGGGAAGGCTAGAGCTACAGTCAAAGAGCAGGTCCTGCCTCTCTTGGAAGCTGCGGGGTGTATCGTCGACCTGAAAGGTGAGGTTGACTTACCGACTACAGCCTTGATCTAGCTGATTGGCAGAAACGCAACATAGGAACCATGCTCTTGAGATCGTCGAGTCCATGTCGCTGGACTATGAGTAGGCCAGCTCTATTCTTCCTTGCACTAGACGCTGATGACGCAGTGTAATAGCGACGGCATCAGGTGATGGACTGGTGTACGAGGTCATCAACGGTCTCGCGGCCCGCTCGGACGCCAAGAAGGCAATGCGGATACCCATCGCCCCAATACCTACCGGTTCCGCCAATGCGCTCTGTATCAACCTCTTCGGCGTCAAAGATACCTTCAATATCCAGCTAGCATGTCTAAATCTCATCAAGGGTGCGTCATTCAGCTCACATGGCTCGAGCGCACAGCTAATCGCTAGGCGCACCACTACCTATTGATCTAGCCTCGGTCCTCTTTCTCCCTTCCAACCGCCGTCAACTCTGCTTCCTCGCCGTCGCCCTAGGCCTTATGGTCGATCTCGACATCGGCACCGAACATCTACGGTGGATGGGCGACATGCGTTTCGTCCTGGGGTTCATCAAGGGCATCGCGTCGAGCAAGATTTTCAAGTGCCGCCTCAGGCTGAAGGTGGTGGAGGACGACAAGGTGGAAATGGCCAGGAAAGCAAGAGAGGCTGCGAGGGCGGATCTCAGGATACTAGAGGTCCCTTTAGCCGGGGCGAAGGGGTTGGATAAGGAACGAGACGGGGATGAGGCGGCCAAGGAAGGGCCGTCGAGCGAGGGTGCTGTGAAGGCGGAAGAAACGGATGCGGAGGGAGACGGTGATGGTGATACGGAGAGCTCGGTGGAACATCCGGAATGGACGGATGATGGGCCGCTGGACTGGGTGGAGCCGTTGCAGCCGGATGACACATGGCTGGTCATCGATAGTACGACAACGCGGACCGCTTCAAGACCACATATCACGCCAAAAGCGAGTGCGGACGGAGCATGGCGGAATGGTGATGGGATGCTGTACATGTAGTGAGCTGTCTTGTCTCTCATAGTGGAAGAGTTCAAGCTGATGTAGTAGTGCCGGACTGATGCCCTGGGTATCGCGAGATCTGAATCAATGGCCAGTGGCGCGTCCAGGTGAGGGCATGATCGATGTAGTCATCCAGAGCATTGTGAGTTGCTCCTCTCCGTTCAGGAGGGCACAGCTGACTTCTAGGTTCCTCGCTCGACACTAGTAGGGGCGATTACCAGCGCCGAGACGGGCGGAGCATACTGGCTCGAATGTCAGCACTACTACAAGGTGTCGGCGTTTGTAGCAGAAAATCTGGATCCGAGGGCACAACCACACTTCACTATAGGTCAGTTGCTTCATTCTCGAGACTGTGAGCTAGGAAAAGAGCTGATGTATGTAGATGGTGAAGCCTTCGAGTTCTCCTCTTACCATGTCGAGGTCTTACCGCGCGCGGCGAGGGTGTTGAGTCTGGATGGGAGGTTCTTTGTTAGCGACTTCTTGAAGAAGCACGATCAGAAGGAGTAGTGTGGCTATATATTGCATGTCTGTGCGGGCATGGTGTCAGAGGCGTAGCTAGATCATGATTATATACGGTGTTATAATGGCTATAATGTGTTGCCGTAGGATAACTAGTATTGAATATGTACGATACACTTCGTTCCTACTTGACGGCTCTACTCTGGTCCTTCTTGCCCTTCGCTGGCGCCTTCCCCTTCTGCGCCGTATCGTTTGCTCCTCGGCTGACCAGCAGCGCCTGGATCTTCTTCGGCAGGAGCTTCTTGTACTGCTCTTCCGACGCCCTGCTCAGCCTGTCCGCCAGCTTGTTCTTGCCCCGAGGTAACCATCCCACCTCCATCTCAATGTCATTTTGTGCCTTCTCCCGCCTCATCGCAATCTGCCATCTAGCCTCCCACGCTCCCTTCTGACCGGCTGGCATCTGCTGGGAGGGCATCGGACTTGCACCCGCAAGACCTGCAGACTTAACTCCTGGCATCATCGCCTCAGCCGCCTTTTCCGCCTCTGAAGACGAGTCGCGGCGCAGGGTACGAGCCATGATGACCGCCGCGCCCGTGCTGTCGGTTTGGAAGGATACGTGCGTTCGCCGTATCTGCGCTTTGAAACGGACAGTCGCCAATAATATAGCGCAGAGCTCTTGGTGTACGCAGTGATTACGGGCGGGCCTCTTGACGCCGAGGACGTGGGGCATATTAGGGCTGCGCCGCGCGATGGCCATGGCGTTGAGGGCGCTTTGGCGATCCGGGGATGGATGGAGGACCGCACCGTATCCAGTTGCTGAGTAGTCGGTGTATAGCGTGAGCCGGGGCCGCTCGGCTTGGGCCTCGGCGTGACCTCCGGCGCCGGGTAGGCCGGACAGGAGTTTCATAGAAGAGTGATGGGGATGGGGGGCGCCGATGAGTGTAGACGGACGAATGAGCCAGAGCCGGGTTGTTGGTGGCTGATGTGATGGTCCGGAGGTGATGGTTGTATAGATAAGGGATAATGCGATGCGTCTTAGACCTCTTGTCACGGTGATCGGGAGCGATTTGCCGGCTGGTAAGGCACGAGTGTGTGCGGAGACACAAAGCCTCGAGGCACTTGGCGCGTGACCATGAAGTGCCTGACCATGTCATTGGCGAGGACTATCTGACGAGCTAGCGGCTGAAGTGTCAGCTCCGGGTGTCAATGGGATCAAGCGGAACTCACCTGGAGTGCCATTGAATGTTAGCAATTCACTACGGTCGTGAGGACGACCTCATGGACCACATCTCCCGGAAAAGCTCGCGCAGCTGGTCAGATCAGCCTCAATCCTTGACCGGGACGAGCGGAAGTCTGAAGAATGACTCACCTCCCTAAACAGCCTGCTCAGCAGTGACTGACTAGCCAGCCCCACCGTCCCCAACCTCTTCATTCTCTTCGCCGATGCCCTCACCTGCTCCCTCATCACCGGATCCAGCTTCGCCATATCCTCCTCCGTAGAATACCTACTCAAATCATGCGAGATCCGATTCTTACTCCTTGGAATCACTGCATACACCAACTTGATATCCTTCTCCTTCGCCATCTTCGCCATATGCCCCGCAATCTTCCATCCTATTGCCCGCTGCGACGCCCGCCCGGGCAGGGCCGACGTGGGTACGGGCCCCCTCCCTCTCGCCTTGAGTATCTCCACCGCCGTTATATTATCGCACAGACACGTGACTTCGCCACCTGCGAACCGATCCTGCCAGAGCGAGAGACCGATATACTGGGCGTACATCTCCGAGATGACCGTATTGGCCGGTGGGGGCGAGATGGTGGATCGACCCAGCCGGATCGGGGTGTTGAGGTGGTTGAACGTGGTGTTGTAGGCATCTTGGACGCTTCCGCCGTGATGTGGGTTCAGGATGCCGGCGCAGGTTGTGGTGGTGCCCTTGAGGGAGATGTCGGTGATATACTCATGCTTGACCCGAATGGCAGGTGGGGTGACAGTTTGCTTGGGATGAGGTCGGGATGGCCGATTTCCGGCTCTAGTCTTTGAGGCGGCATATAGTGGGCGGGTGGATATGAGGCGGATAGAGCCGCTCGATGGCAGCACCATGCGGTTCTGATCCTCGCTGGCCTGAGAACCGATGTAGGGGGCGATGTAGAGAGAAGATCGCGATGATCGTGCTACTGCAGCTACTTTTTGGCTCTGAGTCGACCACGTGGCTTTTGCCCTCCACTTTGGCTCAGCTGAGAGGCAGTCAGCTGCGAATTTCACCTTCAACTGTCAACAATCTTTCACAGCATATCATAGCTTTGAATAGCAGCTAGCTGCCCTCTTACGGCTCAGCATTGGGACACGGAAGCGTCGTGAACTTCATCACCATAAAAGAACCCGCCCGGACACCGCCTGAAGCTCCCGAGGGACCCATCACCCCGACCGTCGATATGGACCCCTCAACCCTCCTCCCTATCCGCCCCACCTCCCCTACCCTCTCAGCGCACCTCGCCGCCCTCAACACTACCATCTCGCAACTCGACTCACTCCCCAGCCAGACCCGCTGGCCGGCTTACATCCCCCTCACCTCCCGCGCGAGGATACCGGGGCAGATTGTCCATCCGAATGAGGTCAAGGTGAACCTGGGGGAGGGGTGGTGGGTCGACATGACGGCGTCGGAGGCTGGAGGGTATCTGAAGAGGAGGAAGATGGGTGAGTGAAAGGGTTCGGGGAATGGAGGAAGAAAGCTGAACTGCAAGCTTTACTCGAGGAGCAGGCTAGGTCGCTCGAGGGTGGACCTGTCAGTCGGGCAGCTCGGACAGAGGACTCGGCCCAAGCTGGTCCGAATACCTTACCGCATCCGGTGCAGCTCAATAGTCTTTTCATGGGCCTGAGCTCTCCTCCTCTTTCTGCGGTACAGAAGCAGGCCGCCCCGGTCCCGAATCATGTAACACCCAACCCTTCCACGGCCGGTGCCCTATCCTCGATGCCAGCGTCCATGACACCAGCCTCGGCCGCTCCTCAGACCAGCGTGGAACCTGATACCCTCGTCGGCGTCCTGGATCAGTTCATAGCGAACGAGCAGGACCTCGCAGAGGCTTCGGGCGGTTTAGGCTCCACGACCACAGATGACGGTCTGCCCATCCACGAGATATACGAGACTCCCGACGGGGAGCTCATCGGTCCCAAGCCTACTCCGACCCAGAGTGACGGAGCGGTCGTCGTTCACTCAGACGCGGACAAATACGTGTGGTCAGAGGATGAGGCGGCCAAGGCGAGGGCAAAGGCGCTGTATGAGAAGGTGTTTGGAGGGGATGATGATGATCTGCTTTCTGAGGAAGAGAGCGAAGTGGGGCCAGCGGAGGAAGAGAGCAAGGTCGGGGAGATGAACGACGAGGAAGGGGCCGTAGCGTCTCCGGAGGACGTGCCGATACCGCTTCCCGCCAGCGCCTCCGCCCGGTCGATGTCACGATCCACTGACCCGTCCCCCGCCCCATCGACAACGACTCCTCCCACACCCCGCGGTATCCTCAAACCACCTCCAGCGCAAACGCGGAAGAAGTCCGTCTCTTTCGACCCTACCGTTCCCCTTCCACCCGACTCACCTGATCTCCCGCCCACCACGTCCCGGAAGATGGGCTTCCAACTCCCCCTCCCTGGCCCGGAGGCACCAGACGGCGAGTTCGGGCCGAAGCCCGTACCTGTCATCCAGGCGCCTGTACCCGGTAAGAAGGTAGCGGGCGGATTTGGGGGCATGAAGCGGGGTTTCCTGGATTCGGCAGGCGGAGGAAAGGGGAAGGCTATCAGCGCGAGCGTGAGCGTAGGGAAGGTGGAAGAGCCAGTGAAGGTTGTAGGGGGCAAGAAGCCGAGTTTGTTTGCGCAACGAATGGCGCAATCGGTCGTCAGGGAGTCACCTATGGTGGCAGAGTCGTCCTCGGCCGCGTCGGCTAGGGCAGCGGTAACGGCGCCGGCTGAAACGCCTCGGTCGGCGGTCCCTCTTCCTGCCTTACCTACGGCCAAATCGGTCACTACCGCAAGCAACACCGTCCGGTCGGCCGTCGTCGAAAAGCCCATCGTCGCAGCCGCGTCCAAAGCCCCCTTTTCATCCTCCATCCCGACATCACACCCTCAGTCTACTACCGCGGAACAAGCGCTAGAAGGCGAGGACCTCGGTTTCATCGATGACGATGATGATGACGACGACGATGACGACCTAGAGGAGGACGAAGATTCAGACGAGTACGACCTGGACGACGCCCTCCTCGCGCGAGAAGTCGCACTCGAGTACCATCGCAACCGGGCGTATGCCTCCCCCTACATCTCCCAAGATCCGGATGACCCGTCATACGGCCTCACCCCGTCCGACCCGTCCGATAGCGGCGGGGTCCTCCTTGCCATGCCTCAAGTCCAGTTCGGTAGCGGGACTGACGGTGTACAAGGGGGTGCGCCGACGATAATCAACCCGACGCCGGATGATTTCAGGCGGTTTGTGAGGGTGGGGAAGCTGGAGAATGGGAATCTGGTCTTGGCGCCGGGGGAAGAAGGGTGGAGTGATGAGGAGGAGGAAGAAGGGGGAGAGGGCGAGGGGGTAGGGGAGATGGAGATGGAAAGGAGGAAGAAGAGGGATAATAGGAGGAAAGTGAGAGAGGCGCTTCTTGGACATAGAGGCGAGGCGGGAGAGGGGTTGGGTGGAGAGAAGGAAAAGGAGAAGGAGAAGGTTGTACCGAGGGGAAAGGGGACTATTGGGAATGCTACTACGCCGGCGGAAAGGAAGGGAGTCAGTATGGGTGTGCAGGAGGATATGGGGGTGCCGCCGGCGGTACAGACCGCGCCGCGGGAGACGAGTGCTCCGGGGGTAGGGGCTGTGAAGGAACGGGGGACAACAGAGGTTAGTCATGCGCCAGTGGCTGAGCCACCGAAGAAGGTCTCGCGGTTCAAGGCGGCTCGACAGGGAGGTGCTTGATTAGTATAGTAGGTAGAAGGTGGATGTGCATGATAGCATGACCATGTGCCCAATTGCACACCTACGCCGCCGTCGCATCGTCCTCAAAGAGCTTGTCCAGCCCCACTTCGACGTCCGAGATCTTCTTGAGCAGTATATCGATAGCCTCCGGGATGAGCTCTTCTGGCCGGTACTGGCCCGCCGACTCGACATTATCTACCGGGTCAGCTCTTATCTCTCTTTCGAGGAGCGGATCTGGCGAACTCACACAGGAAGTGATCTCGTATTCTTGACAACTCGACCAACCCCTCAAATTCCTTATGCCTCAACACCTCTCGGCTGACGGTATCCTTCCTCGGATTCTCGACGACGACCTGCGGCGAGCCGTACTCATCCTCCTTGATCGCAATGACGCCCGGCACGAAGCACTTTTGAAACTTTTCCTGGTGTTCTTCAGGAATCGGTCCCCGGAGCTTGATGTGTGGTAAGAGGCGGTAAGAAGCTGTGGCGACGGGAGAGAATTTGGCGTGGTCGGCGCCGGTACCTTTGTTGGCGAAGCAGTGCATGTCGACCATCTAACGTATCAGCTCAATCACCCGCAATTTCTACAAGACGACCTGGTGTTTGATAGCAGATGGGATGTAACTCACTTGTCCCGGTCGGAGCTTGACCAACAGGATATCCGGATCCACAGGCCTCGGCGCCTCCCCGCCCATCCGTTTCCGCTGATCCTCGTTCACCTGCCACTGCAGCATCCCCGTATACACATTCGAGTCGTGGTACATCTTTTTGGGGTCCGTCTCGCCTTTGGACCCGTCCTTCTTGTCGCACCGTACTCGGAGGTCAAACACGACTGTATCGCGGTCGTGTGGAGCCGAGTTTGCAGATTCTGACAATCAGCAATGTCCCGATGATCTGAAAGAATGGAGAGATAGGCGCACTTTTGTAGACGAGCTCCCGAGGATCTATTTTGAGTGGGATGAGGCCCAACCGGTGGCAGAGTACTTCATCCTGCATGATGGAGGTGTTGTTCCAGACGTAGACGGTCTCGATGGCCACGGTGGGTATCTGAGCACGTCAGCTAAACGTGTTGGAGCAATCAGTATTGTCAACTCACCTCGGCGATCATCACTCTCCGCAAGGCGTTCGCTATCGACGCATCCACGCCAACCAGGTCGAATTCGACGGTCGAGGGTGTCAACCGTTGGATTGAGCAGATGAGATTCTGGTAGAATGAGCTGCGCTCTGACATCTCATGTCCATGATTGTCCAGACTGAGCTCACCTTCTTGAACTTCTGCAAATTCCACGAATGATCTTCTCCGGGATAGTGACCTGGGAATTCGGAGTCGGCGACCTGCAGCATCAGTAAGTGCTCGACAGACAAGAGAGGGTTTTGGGCGAAGAGCAGAAAGAGAAGGCTAGCCAAGATGGAGGGATGTAATCAGACGACACTAAGCGAGGGGAAGTGGGAGAAAAGGGTCGCAGACCGCCGCCCCATCCGAAGGGGAAGTCTGGTATGCAGGGGAGGGAAACGGCAACACACATTTCCTATTCTCTCGGGCAAGACCTGGACCTGTCTCCTCGGGTCATCGTTGGAGCGGGACATTTTATTGCGCTCTTGTTGCCTTCGGGGGCAGCAGCTTCGGTGTCCTGATGTGGGAGCGAGATTGCTGGATCTGTTGGGTTGTTGTCGAAGAGGTTGTTGAAGGTGATGAAGGTGGTGGAAATTCTTAAGTGCTGGGTGTAGTAAATTCGTTTACGGCATTCCGCGACCCGTGCGCGTACATGACCGAAGCCAGCAGGGTCTTTCATCCCATCGATGTATCACACCATGAGGTAGCAATAGGACATCGTAGACCGCATATATACCCCTCCCCTGCGTGTAGGCTGTGTCCCGCAAGCATGTCCGCCCAGCCGAGCTTGCAGCTCGACACCGCCTCGCTCCGCCCGTCCGCTACCTCCGCTTCCACCAGACCATCCCCTATCGGCGCGCCGGCGCTCACTACCTTCCCTAATCCCTTTTCCGACGAGCCCGAGCCTGGGATCATACCGTCTTTCCTCTCAAAGGTCAAATCGACATTCTCAGCGGCTACTGTCACGGCTCCCTCGGTACCCCCTGCGGCTGCGAAGGGTGCAGATAGGGGTCCTTTGTCTCTCCTCAAAGAGAGCGATGAGGGTTCCGGTTCGAGAAGCGCCAGTGGAGGAGGAGGAGGAGGCGCCATGGCGGCCGCATCCACAGGTGGTTGTGCGCCAGTGCAAACGGAGGCACAGCGTATAGTCGCAGAAGCAAAAGAGATGGCGTCCTCGGGGAAGCAGGCGAAACCTGTACCGATCATGGGACCCCCTCCGACTATCGGGAACACGGAAGGACCATCCCCTCGAGGCAGTCGTCAGTCGCTCAACTCGTCGGAAACACCCCTATCCCCTCAGCGCGGACAGAGCGGCTCGAGATCGCTCAGACCACCTCCTCTCGCCCCTTCATCACGTAGCGGCTCGTCCCGCCCACCATCCCTCACACCCAGCGCCCCATCTATGGGTCCCGGAAGGCGTCTCGTACCTCCCGGGGAGCGGCAGTGGCGCCCAGCCGGTGCTGCCCCGGCTCAAGTGACAGTCTCGCCCGTCACGAGCCTGACTACCACCGTACAATCTTCCGGAAACGCCGAAGCAGGTCCCAGCGCCGCTCCAGCACAACAACGTGCCGCCCTTCGTGCGCACTTTGGGCTACAATCGGCCGTCACTCCCTCGGTTGCCCATTCTCCGGGATTCCGGAAACATGCCCATCGCGACTCGCTTAGCAGTCTCCGTCCGCGGCGTTCATCATTCGCGACTATCCCGGACTCGCCCTCGTCGGTCTCGCTTTCGGCGATGGTGCATAACGCGGAAATCAATCAGAACATGTCGTACGTGCCGGGCTTCCCGCTAGGGCAGGACGACACGAGGAGTATCAGGAGTATGGGGATGGTCAAGAAGACGAATAGTGTCAGTCGAATCATTAGGCGGATCAGAGGAGAGGGATTGAGCAAGCATTACTGGATGGCGGATGAGCATTGCAAGGAATGCTATGACTGCAAGTCGGTGAGTCATTCTCCCCTTGGAGTGCCCGACTTTATAGCTGATTCTGTAGGTCTTCACTGCGTGGCGCCGGAAACACCATTGTCGGATATGCGGTCAAATCTTCTGCAGTCGCTGCGCATCCAACATCATCGGCGCCAGGCGTTTCGGTCAAGAAGGAGCAGTACGAGTCTGCAATCTCTGCCTAAAGATTATGGAGGAGTACCGCGACGACGATGATGACGACCGTCACTCTATCGCTTCTATGGCTACCTCGGCCCGCATGCCCAGCATGTCGGACCGGGCCTTCCTAGACGCCGCCATGTCCCCAGACATGTCCCTCGCCAAGTCTCCCTTCGCGGCCAGTCAGCTCTTCTCGACCAATCCGGACGACACGCTCGGGGCAATCGAAGAAGGCGTAGCGACAGGCTGGGGCGTAGAGAGTCAAGCGGCTCATCGGCCGTACTCGCCAGAAGGGTCAGAAGAGGAGGATGAGGGGATATGGACGATGAGGCCAAATACAGCCATCCCTTTCAGGCGGCCAATGGAGGAGGATCAGAAGGACGTGTCGCAGCCGGGATCCGAAACGGCATCGCTCAATGCGCCGTTTGACGATTCCTCGTCCCCGTCCACGCCGGTCGTGGAGAGCTCGGAAGAGGGGGCGATGAGCGGCGGAGTGGACGAGTCGCCGGTGGAGCCGACTCCGCCGAGACCGGCGGGAGGGAAGAAGCGGGTCGAGTTTCCGAGGTCGGATACGATGTCGAGCGATGGAGGGGATCGGACGGCGTTGAGTAGGGTGGACTCGAATCTGCCTTTGATCGGGCTGCGGAGCAGATTGAGCTCGCGGACTAGTCAAGGAGGATTGACGGCTTTGATTGATGAGAGAGGGGATGGGCTATGGCGAGCGAGGTCAAACTCTGTTGTGTAAGCTATCGTGACACGTGCTTCGACAGAGCAGTAGCTGATGGATGTAGGAAACGACCAGAAATCATAGCCGGAAGCAGTCTTCACCACTTTCACCTCATGCTGGAACAAGCGATCGTCCGCTCCGGCCTCGACAACGCCTCAGAATGGCATCAGACCCTGAGCGAGGTCCTTCTCAAGGTATCTTCGCATATCCGGCCAAACGTGCGCGCTGGGGACTTTATCGACGTCCGTGCATACGTCAAGATCAAAAAGGTTCCAGGCGGGAAGATCAGCGACTCGGAATATGTCGACGGGATTGTCATCTCCAAGAACGTCGCTCATAAGGCTATGGCCCGGCGCCTCGTCAATCCCCGCATCATGATTGTTACTTTCCCCCTCGACTACCATCGGATCGAACACCAGTTCATGTCCCTCGACCCCATCATGGCGCAGGAGAAGGACTATCTCCGCCTCCTGACTCGGCGAATCATCGACGTTCGGCCACATATCGTGCTCGTCGAGCGCTCGGCATCCAGGTTGGCGCTGGACCACCTCCTCGAGGCGGGCATCGCCGTTGCGAGGAGTGTCAAGCTGTCGGCCATCCATCAGGTCGCACGATGCACCCAGGCGGATGTCGTGGCGTCGATGGACAGGCTGGCGCTCGAGCCGAGACTAGGGCGGTGCTCTGAGTTCCGGATCCAGTCGTTCGATCACGACCTCATACCCGGACGGCGGAAGACACTTATGCGGTTCGAGGGGTGTCAGCAGGAGTATGGATGTACCATCATTCTTCGGGGAGGGGACTTGCCGACTTTGCGCAAGGTCAAAGTCATTGCGGACTTTATGGCCTTTGTGGTGTATCAACTCAAGAACGAGGTGATTCTCTACTCGGACGAACACAATATCCTACCTATCCGCCCTCCCCTTTCTACAGAGTATCAGCAGCTCCTCGCCAGGCTCGCAGAGAAAGACATCCTTGGTCCCGCTCATTCCAAGGAGAGCACCCTCACCATTGGCAAGGCGGACTCGCCTACCACACCTAGCCTGGATAGGGTCGAGGCGCAAGAGGAGGACAAAGAGCTGGAGCGGAGAGAGGCGGGAATGCAAACGAGGGAAATCGCCATGTCGCTCGAGCCATACTTGACGACCATCCTCTCGGCGTCGGTCTCGATCCGATTTCCGCCGCCGGTCCCACTCGCCAAGATGGCGGAGCTGGATCGGGACCTGACGGTGCTGCGTAGGAGGCGGGATGAGGACGAGGCGAAGCAGATCCTGCAGGAGGAGACTAAGGAAACGGTCAAAATATCGGTTCCTCCGGTGCTGGACATCGACATGTCAGGGACGGGGGCGACTGCGCCGGACACATCGGCATCCGCCATCACGGAGAAGGATGCCGGAAGCACCATCCAGATCCCGGTCGGCAAGGGTCGGGCGCGAGACCCATACCGGGTACTTCGGAAGCCCGAGGAGATCAGCCGAGAGTCGGCTCTCGCGCAGGTCGAGCACGACCACGCTGAGCAGATCAAGCTGTGGCAGTGGTACACTCGGCGTCATACGGGTCCGCTCCGGCCGGAAGACCATCAGGGTATCGTCTACCTGTACTCGCTCGGCTGCGAAGGCGGAGAGCGGCCCTGCGTCGAGCCAAAGCTGGAGCATATCAACTTTTACCAGCCGGACGACCTTACTGTTGGTCAGTTCCTCGAACAACTAGCGGCGGACGCTGTCAAGCGGTGCCCTAGCAAAACATGCGAGCGGCTCCAGCTCTTCCATTTCCGGCTGCTTGTCCACGGCGACCGTCGGCTTCAGCTGGCAATGGACCAGTTCCCCTGTCCCTCTCCCGGCGACGAGGACCGGATCATCACCTGGAGCTACTGCCGTCTCTGCGCAACCCCCTCGCCCACTACCATCATGCGGGATGAGACGTGGAAGATGTCCTGGGGCGCCTATCTGGAGCACTGTTTCTACCCTCCCGAGACTCCTGCTGGCTTCTCGTGCCCGCACGACGCGTACCGTGATCAGATCCGGTACTTTGCCCATCGCAACCTCGCCATTCGGATCCATAACGAAAATATTGACGTCTACGAGCCGGTCCGGCCGAGCATCACCCTCCAGACCAAACCGGAAACCAAGGTTCTGCTCAAGAACCAAGAGTACGAGAGTATACTACAAAAGAATACGGCGTACTTTGATTCAGTCCTCTTTCGCCTCCGGGCATTCGACTATGATATCTGCCAGCCGGAGAAGGTCGGCTCGCTTCGCGCGGCGCTGGAGGGCATGCTTTCGCGCGCGGTAGCGGACCGGGAGGAGCTCGTCACGCTTCTCAACAGGACATACAAGTTGACGCCCATGACGGATGTCCTCGCGCTCAATACGGTACTTCGGACACTGCAGGACAAGGTCGTGCAGTGGGACTCGGACTTTGCCGATATCGAAAAGACCTTCCTACCCTCCGAGAAGGATCTACGGCGGATGACGGCCACGCATCTCAAGCGGCTGTTTGCGGCGCAGGATGGGTACTCGACTCTCGATCGAAGCGTCATGGGGTCGACGGTATCAGAAGGGGACGAGAAGGAGGGCAAGTCGGTACTGGGAGACGAGGTGTCGCTCGGTTCTGGCGCGTCTACGCCGGCGGAGATGGATACTGGGCTGTTGGCGCCCCCATCAGAGGGTAGCGCCATGAGCTCAGCGTCGTCCTCTCCCAGCGATGGGATGACGCCTATGAATGTCGTCATGGCGACGACTCGAAACCCCCTGTCCCAGCCGTCCACGCCGGATACGGATGATACCGACTCGGACTCGACTATCGGGGCCAAGCATAAAACGGCGCTACCACGTCCCTCCCCGAGCTACGGGCTGGGGATCGAGTCGAGCGAGATGGACAGTGACTACTTTGTTTCCAGACTGCCTAGGCGGACAAAGCCGGCTGCAAGGTAAGCTGCAGGTCTCGAAAAATGGGCTCAAGCTGACTTTAAAGCATTGCCGACCTCGTCAAGCGATTCCAGGAGACGTCCGCCCAGTTTGAAGCGAGCGAGGAGGTCCAAGCGGAGCGGCCCCGGTCTTCTGCTTCTCTTCGGCGAAGCCAGCGTCGTCAAGCTGTCGAGCCTTCGGACACGGATGATGCGCCTGCTGCCCGTCCTCGTCTACGGAGAGGCAAAACCGAACAGCTTCCTGCCCGCCACCGTGATGGCGCGCGGTCCGGTCTCGCCTCGGACGGTGATCGGAGCTACGCCCATCATGCAGCTCGTATACCTCACAGCGGGACTGCTCGGCGAAGCATATTGAGTCCGGAAGCGCGACCAGCCCTGTCCCGCAGCCGAACCAGTGATCTCTCGCGGTCACCCTCTCTTGCAGAGTCGAGCCCATCGTCCAGCCTGCTCGCTCCGCCCATGCCCGCTCGCACCGGCGGTGAGGGTAAGCCCAGACCGCTGGGCAAGGGCAAATTGCCCCGCGCCGAAAGTGCACCTCGCATCACCACCTCGGCATCCCGCCCGTCAAACAAGCGGAATCTTACGGTCACTCCTGGTAATCGCGTCACATCCATCGCACGCCACTTTGACCGTCTCTCGCGCGAGGCGGAGCGGGAACGGCAGAAGCGTATCTCGATGGTGCGGAACAAGCGGGCTCGACCGGTCGCGGCGACCAAGGTGAAGGAGCAGGTGTTTGACAACGTCCGGGATGCGTTCCGGGACGAGTTTGACACAGACTCGTCCGAGGCGGATAATGAGGAGGACGAGCATGGGAGCGAAGACTCGGCAGACTCGGGCGGGATGGCGCCGACCAACAAGAAGCGGCGGTCCAGGTCACCTTCCAAGTCCCCGAGGAAGTCGCCCAAGGTGGACCTGGCCCCAATCGATACCTCGGAGGGCACGTTGGCTCTGCCTGTCCCTGTCGCTGTGCCGGCGAGCGCGGACAATGCGGTCGAGCCATCATCCGAAGCCATGTCCATCTCGGGGTCCGGTCAGTCTATCGCTTCAACCTCGGCTACCAGTGACGCCAAATCGGAAATGTCCTTTACGGATCGCTTGCAGATCGACCTGCCTACCTTCGAGACGAGCGCGCCGCTACCCAGCGTACCAGTCACCCCTGTCCTCTCTGCCGAGACGGCCGACGAAGGCGGTATGCCCTCCATCAGCCACGTCTCGCAGCTCTCCGAATCCGAGATGAGCTCGGGAGGCGAACGGTCGTCCATCCTCAAAACTCTCACAGGCCTCTGGGCATTCCGTGCAGGTGACTATACACCGCTCGAATACCCCCTTTCGGCTGCAGAGCACATCTTTGCGGATTCGCGTGTCATCATCCGCGAGAATGAGCCGACCAGCATTATCGCTTTCACCCTCACGTCCAAGACGTACCGCGAGAAGATGCGTGACTTTTTGGCGGCAAAGCAGAAGGGCAAGAAGGAGGCATTTATGCCTGAAGATGCGAGCGGTGGGACGGCGGATCGGAGCTCGATGTGGGATATTGTCTCGCTGGATGAGGCAGTCGAGCCGGATGACTCGTCCAGACGAGAAGGCGGGACGCATTTGAAATACGGTGAGCTGTCATCTCTTGCCAGCATGAGACCTGAGCTGACTCTACCAGACTTTGACTCTGGCTCATCTACCATCTTCTGTCGGATCTTCTTTGCTGAGCAATTCGCCGCTCTTCGCTCGGCATGCCAGTGCGAGGACAGCTTTGTCGAGTCTCTCGCCCGTTGCATCCAATTCGACCAGTCTGGCGGGAAGTCTGGCTCAGCCTTCCTCAAGACCCGTGATGATCGCTTCATCTGCAAGGAGATATCGAGGCTGGAGATGGACGCTCTGACCAAGTTTGCTCCTGCATACTTCGATTACACGAGAAAGGCATTCCAGGGACAGGTGAGCTTTCCTCTTCGTGCCTTTGTCTGGTTTGATTATGAGCTGACTCTCAGCGTCCGACTGTGCTTGCCAAAGTCTACGGCTTCTTCAAGATCGGGTATCGGAACGCTGTGACTGGCCGGGCGATGCGGATGAACGTGCTGGTCATGGAGAATTTGTTCTACGAGCGACGTTTCTCCAAGATTTACGATCTCAAGGGGAGTACGAGGAATCGATTGATCCAGGCGACGGGGAAGGTTAACGAGGTCTTGTGAGTTTGCTCTCTGATGCATGCAACAAGATCAGCTCGCTGACATCACAGGCTGGACGAGAATCTGATGGAAAGTGAGCTGGATTGATCCCGCCTGGTCGAAGAGCTCTAGCTGACTTTTCCAGTTGTATACAAGCACCCCCTCTATCTCCGCGAGCATTCGAAGCGGATCCTTCGCTCAGCGCTCTTCAATGACAGTGAGCTACCTTGCTATGGCCGAATCCACGAGCTCATATGATCAGCCCTATTCCTCTCCAACCTCAACGTGATGGACTACTCGCTCGTCGTAGGAGTGGATCAAGACAGACATGAGCTGGTCATCGGAATCGTCGACTACATCCGTACCTTTACCTGGTGAGTCCATCAACCTGGTCCCGCCGAAGAGACCAGAGCTAACGAGTGACAGGGACAAGAAGCTGGAATCTTGGGTGAAGGACTCCGGATTCTTGGGCGGTGCAGGCAAGGGCGAACCAACCATCGTGACCCCCAAACAATGTGAGTCTCGACATGGCCCAGCTTCACTTTGGGAGCTGTAGCTGACTCCACGCAGACAAAACCCGCTTTAGGACTGCGATGGATCGGAACTACTTCCTGGCTGTGCCAGACCGGTGGTCCAAGGTCGGAGCGGAGGAGGACAACGCGGAGACAGAAACGATTGCGACGAGCATATGATAGCTCTCTCGGAGCGACATGACGATTGTAAAATTTGTACAGGAATAGCATCTTGTTGTCTACATATCTATTTGCATTACATATGTCCAGAACGTCATGTCATCTTGCGTGAGGTTGGTCATGATCATAGGTGTCGTCGTTATTCCCCTCCCGCTCTTCTGCCTCGCGCATCATATCTGGATATCAGCATAAACTTCAGAGCGAGTCGTTGGATCAACTCACCTCCCCACATGATTGCCTCAATCACCGGGGAATTGCCTCGACTCCGCTCATCATCCGAGACAGAACCGCTAGACCCATCAGCGATCACACTCCTCCCTACCGACAGAAGACATACCGTCTCATACCCGAATCATCGGACGATAGCATACTCGCATCGGAGCCGCGATGCGACATCGCCGGGCTCCCGACTGACAGAGAAGGGGAATGGCGACCGAGGTTGAAGGAGCGCAAGTGAGGAGACGGTCCTGGACTGGACCGGCGGGATGAAGTGGGGGACTCGGGTAGGCTGTAGTCTTGCCGCTCAAATGGGTCCAGATCGTCCTCGTCCTCCGGAGGAGATGGGGCGATAGGCTCAAGTACAATAGCAGGGATGCCGTTGGCCTCGTTGATAGCACGTCGGCGCTCATCCCGGAGCCGCAGGTATCGGCGGCGCCAGTAGATGGTGCGTAGAAGCCCTCGGACTCGATCGAGGTTGACGAGGTCGGTCACTCTTTCGGTTTTGGCCCGGCGGTCAAGGAGATCGTCCAGTCTGTTCGATGAGCTCAAGCACACACGTCAGAGCGCGAGGGGTTAGATGAGCTCACTGTAAAGCCTTCTCATCATCGATGAGCTTGTAATGAGCAAGCATAAACAGCATCGAGGTAAAGCTGATCCCTCGTCCGGGCTCCTCCGATATCCGCGCCTCATGATACAGGCGAGCGAATACGCGTCGGCGCTCCCGGACCTTTGTGAGGTCAATCTGGCGTACCAGGCTCTCGACGTGACGTACGTCGACCGCGTACTTTCTTCCTGCTGCTACGACGAGCTTTCCGGCAGCGTTATCGACCGGGTCGGGTACGGACGAGCGGAGTAGATTGCGGACGGAGACCGAAGGTGGATAAGGTCGGACTTCGAACACTCCGCTGAGCAGCTTACATCTCAGCTTGACTCTAGACCACCTGACTCAGACTCACAGATAAGAAAGGGATGAGCTCTTTGCGCGTGATGTAGCCGGACCGATCGGTATCGAAGTCTGCCCAGACCCGCTTGAACGCCCCTGACTCTCAGCTTGAGCCATCTTCAGTCCCGCTGTTGGACTCACGCATCTGTTCTCGGTCAAGCGAGATCCCGCCTGGCATCTGGTACACGTACGCGAATGACTCGACTACAACACCGGTGAACATGTTAAGGAAGATGTACCTGACCAGTCAGCGGATAACGCCTTGAAAAGTACCCTGACTTACATCGATAAGATGTTCCAGCTGATGAAGAGGAAGAAGGCCCAGCCGGGACTACCGCAATCAGAGTTCAGGAAGTTGTCGGAAGCGGTACATCTCGGAGCTTCCAGGGTACTATCGCGTCAGCTCGGCGAAAAGACAAAGTACGCCAAACGTCTTACAAGCCGTGCATGTACCCATTCCAGCCTTCCCTGTCCGCATCAGCTCTGCCCTCAAGGAGCAGTGGACGTCAAGCTCACCCTGTAGACATGAAAGCAAGCATGACGAGCGCGTTCCCGAAGGTATGGTAATTCTGGAATCGGCTGGTCGACGCCGTGCCCGTCTTGGTCAAGCCAAAAACCTCGACAAACATGATGGCGTAAAAGACGAAGAGACATGCCCAGAGGAGGAACAGCTTCCCAATAGCCGGGAGACTCGCACTGAACTGTCAGCTGTATTCTGGCGAAAAGGACTCACACAGAGGTCTTGAACAGTTGATTGAGCCGGCTGTTCCGCTGGACCAATTTCAGAGCTATCGCCACCAAGAACAGCTTCTGCAGCTGTACGTTGACCTGACTTCCGGGTGATCCAGCCATGGACGCTTGTAGCGCTGGTATGGTGGTGGCAAATGACCCGGTGATGACTATGAGATCGAAGATGTTCCATCCGTTCGCCCAGAAGCTGCGCATGCCGAGGCCGAAGAAGCGAACCAGGAGATCAACCGCGTAGATCATAGTGAGCAATAGGAAGATGCTATCTGTGCGTGTCAGCAGCTAGCTCCTGTGACAATCTGCCCGTGCATGCTCACCGATTTGCTGATCATCAAAGATAGTGTTGTTAAAATCCTCAAAACTTCCAGTCAGCTCAGGCTCACGAGCAGGGAGGCTCGACTCACGCTAGTAACAAGATATGCAGATAGTAGATCAACGTGAACCCTCTCGCCCACCATCCATGCTTCTCCGTCGCGCGATTGTAGCACCATATCCGGACGCCATCGGAAGGGGGGGTCTGGGGAAGCTGAGAGGGGGTCTGAGCCTTGATGAACTTTGATAGATCGACCCAACGCCTTTGCTCCGTCGTCAATAGCTGCATCCCCGACCGCATCGAGAAGTTCTCAATGATGATGCTGATCCCGTCAGCTCCGGCCATACGAGCGAAAGCGGCAGCCCTACCTGACGAAGAGAGTGAGGATGATAACCCCTCCAAAGAGGTTGAAGACGATGAAGAAGATACTGTTCCATTGCGCAGCGTTCTCTGCTGGCTGACTCTCCCGCCCGGTGATGGATGTAGCCGAATTCATGACGTCGATCCAGCCTTCGAGGGAGACGATCTCAAAGAGGATGAGCATGGACTGGCGGAACGAGTCGAATGAGTATACGGTGGAGCCGCCGATGATGCCGGGATTGGACCATACTTGGGGAGCGAGGAAGCCGAGCGAGTCGTCCACCGGGAAGATGCTCCTCTCGCCGAAGCATGCGGAGAAGCCAGAGGCGTCGGTATCGGTGCATGAGAACAGGAGGCCAGAGAAGATGTTCAACCTAGATATCAGCTTCAGTTGATAGCACCATGAGGAACAGCTTACCCCCACACCGCAAATGGGATGATGTAGAGGATCATCAAGATGGAGGCGTCAACGATATTGATGAATCCCGCAAATAGCACGACGTGCAGCGTGTCCCGGAGACGCGAGAAGAGCGTGATGAGCCGTAAAGCCCGCACGCTCCGCAGCGCCCGAGTCAACCGATTGACACCGCCAATGACGATGAGCGATCCGACCATATTAACGACCAGTGCGAGGAGGATAACGAAATCAAAGATGTTCCACACCGAGAGTAGATAGGCGTTGGGCGCAAAGATGAAGCCGTCCGCAATGATCTTCATAATGGCCTCGACGATGAAGACGCCACTCAGACCGGCTTCGGCGATGTCGTACCATGAGCCCCGGAAGTAGCCGTTGCTTTCGTAGTAGTATTTCCGGTAGATGGGGGTCGAGATGGCAGCGACTACGATACTGGCGACGATAGTGCTAAAGATGACGACCTTGGCTGTCAAGCGGAGGACTGGGTGGGCGGGTCGGCCATAGATGCGGTCGCCGTATGCCGGGTCAAAACAGGACTGGCAGAACCGCCGGATGGGATTGCCCTGCTTGAATACCCAGAGAGATCGGTCGAAGCTGGGGTGCGCGGCGATGAAGTCGGCTTGCTGGTTTCGTCGTTCCCGGTTGGCGTCGGCTAGCTCGTTCCCTTCCGTGCTGGGATTGACTGGAGGAAGCAGGTCGGTCCTGAAGTCAGCACTCTCTCAGATCTGCGCACTTACAATCCTCGGTCATCCGCATAATCGTCCGCATACGCATCGGGCTTCACCACCGCCGAGACCGGCCTCTTGCGGTATCGCAGCACACTATCATCCTTCTCTCTCCCAAAGAGCTTCCGCAACTTTTGCTTGGGTACCTCGAACCCATTCATTGCACTCGACGGCGCCGCTTGTCCGACATCCGCGCCGACCGTCTGTTTGAGCGGGAGCACCAGATTCTGGGGCAAGGATCGCACCTGTACGGCCTGATGCCGAGCCTTGACGAGGCGGTATGGGTTGAGCCGGTCAATCCAGCTAACGTGCGCTGATTGAGGTTCTCCGCGCCGGATGAACTCCTCGACCTGGCGCTTTCGCTTTTGCTCCTCGGCGATCTCAAAGTTCTCGTTGATGACAGCGATGAACATCTGCAGTACGATGACTGACTCGTCAGCTCTGCGTCCTACAGCGACTATCAAGTAGACCCACAGAAGGAGAAGATGAGCCAACAAGACAAGAATATAGCAGCGATGACCTTCTGCCTCCACCGATCTTCTGCTTGCATCTGTCAGTCAGCTCTATCTTTGCGAAGAAGGATAGCCACGCACAGCATTGAACATGATATCAGACCAGTTCTCAGAGGAGAAGATCTGATCAAGTAAGCTCTCCAGCTGGTTGCACGGGAAGAGGGGCGTGAGCTCACCTGGTACATGCCCAAGAACGCATTGTACGTCTGCGAGAAGCTGATAAAGTCGTCGTCGCCTAGATCACCTCGGAACAGCTGGACCGCCTATCACGATTAGCATGGCCCAGCCTGGACTTACAAAGAGCGCGGCTAAGAAGTTCATGGTGAACAGGAAGATTGTCATGTTGATCAATCCGGCGAGACTCCCAAATAGCCGAAGCTGCAAAGTCAGCCAATCTCCACTTGTCGAGTTCAACGACGTACCAGCAACGGCTTCATCCTCGGAAAGGCCAGGACAAAGCGATACCACCGCAGCAGCTGGAACACCGTCAACCAGCTGTACGCCTCCGAGCCCGCAATAGCCGGAATCTGGATGATCGAGCTGGATACCGCCAAGAACAGGTCAAAGTTGTTACGTGGGCTACCGATAAAGTCGCGCCAGAGCGGAAAGTATGCGACGATACGGAAGGCGATCTCGACGTCGAATGCGAGGGTGATGCCAAATTCGATAGCCTGGAGGAGGTCGATAGTGGCCGGTAAGGATTCGGAGGTTTTGCAGCCTTGAGCAACGAGGGAGAGGAGGACGAGTGCGACCCAAAAGTACTCCGTGCGGCGGTACAGGCGGAGCAGCCGGGATTCTTCCTTTTTCTTGTCGTTGGCGGACCAGTTTGGGTCGACACCGATGGCGGAGCTAGAGGGATGAGCTTGCGAGTAACTTCCAAGGCGATAAGCTTACTCGTCCGCTCCGAAAGCACTTCGCCTCGTATCCGACCGAACACCCTGGAATGTATTGACAACGACCGCGACGACGAGGTTGATCAACCAAAAGTTGATGATGATCACGCCGACGATCCAGTACAGCGCTGACGCAAAGTAGTCCGAGTCCATTGCCGAGTACATGACCGGTGCCCAGGTATTAACTGATGATCAGCTGGGCTATCAACCGAACTCACTAGAAGCGATGAGCACCACCTGAATGAGTGCAAAGAAGAAGTTGTCAAAGCTCATGGTATTGCCCTGGGGATTGGTATCACCGAGCTATGAGTTAGCTGGAGCGGGACGCATGGCTCACCTGGCAGACCTGGTTCTGAGCACAGATATACCCCTTTGGATCCTGCGAGAACGCTTGACCGTTCTGCAGGAGGTACGGCAATTCCCTCAATGTCTCTGGATCGAGATATCCGCCGCAGTGCTGGCCCGTGTCGAAGATATTACTGGCGTTGTTCGGGTCCGTCATGATACATGTCCGGCGGAACGAACCTCGGAAGCTCTGGATACCGATGATGGAGAATAGCGTCGCAGCAAAGATGACAAAGAACCCGACGGTGATCAGGAGCGGGCCGGCACGCTTGAGCGAATCTAAAATTGTGGTTGTTCCGCTCGTGATGACGAGTAGTCGGCCGGCCCGGAGGATAGACAGCGCGCGGAAGATGTAGATGTGGTGCGTGGATGTGGCCTCTTGATGGGCGGAGGCGAGGAAGAAGGTGATCCAGAATGACACGATGGAAAGGAGGTCGATGCGGTGCCAAGAGTGACGGAGGTACGGACGACCAGCGGCGGACAGATTCAGTTGACGCTGCACGGCGCTTTGGAACGGCGCTTCGGGCAGCTTGGCTGTTTTGGGCTGGGTAGGATGACTCGCCGATGTGGATCGCCAAGCGGCACGAGGAGCGGCTGGCGAGGGTATATGGGTCCGGCGGAAGTGGCTCTGCGCGCTCTTGGCCCGCTCGGATGCCCGGGAGACGACGCCGTTCGGACCAGAGAGCCACGCTTGGACGGTCGTCTCTGGGTCAAAGATGAGCCCGGTGGTGATCATCCTAGCGGCCATCTCGAAGCTGATAGTCAGCCTGATGAAATACCTCTTGCGCGGGTCCAAGGGAACTCACGTGAAGATGCAAAAGATGATGAGGATCACCCAGTCTTCCCAACTCTGGAAGTAGCCGTTGCCTGGGCGTGGTTCGTACAGTGGCGAAGAAGATTGAATTGTGAGGATCACAGCGTAGAGGATGATTAGACCCAGAATAGCGGTCTCGGTCCACCTGGATCATCAGTCTTCCCCCCTTCCGAGTAGGAGAGGACACGTACGGCCAATTCAGCGCAGCATAGCATGCCTTCCTGATCACATTGTCCACTCCAAAGAGACAAAGAGTCCTCCCCCTCAATCCTGTCTTCAGCTCCGGCGGCAACCCCTCTGGCCTCCCGGCATCCACCGCACTCGGAGGAGGCTGGAACGGATCCATCTCAAACCCTCTTGTGCCCTTGCTCTCCTCATCGTCCTCATCTGGTATCCTGGTCCGCCCGTCCTCTCTCGCCTGACCAGGGCTCATCAGAGTCGACACGCGCACGCTCGCCTTGCGGAGTGTGCTCGATACAGCCCGAAATGTAGGGGAGCGTGCAACGGACGCAGCGAGGTTACGCGGACCGCGAGCGAGTCCGTGTTCGTCGTATACCCTCTTGGACTTGCGCGTCGAAGAGAGCTGCGCGGAAGGGTATATTCGGGACGAGGAGGAGGCGAAAGGGGTCCGGTCGCGGTCCCGCTCGTCCTCGACTCCGGATGGAGGGGAGCCAGTAGACTGCTGAGAGTCGAAAGACGCCGTAGAGTCCGCTTGATGGAAGAATGGCCGTAGTCCCTGCCCGCCACCTTTCCACCCTTGAGCTGGAGGGCTGTCACATGACCGCCGAGGCTCCCTTAAGCCAAGATCGTACTCCTCCATCCCGTCATCACTGACCAGGCGGGCCCAGCTCGGCGGGGCCAGGCTCCTCATCTGCGAAGGGTCCATATCCACCGGCCGGGCGGTAAAGACATCGTCTTGTGGTCTGCTCCAGCTCAGTCGCCGGTTCAGACCGTCTGCGCCTGCCGAGGAGAGGGTGGGCGAGGCCAGAGGAGAAGGGAGCGGAGAGCGGAAGGAGGTGGATATGGCGGAAGGTCCTGGGCGCCGGGACGCTGAGCCGCCGGGGTCCATTGCGCTATGCTAGCGATGGTGGGATGTCCGCTTCCAATGTGATCGCGGCATCGGACGAGCAAGAGGAGTTGCTGAGCTATAGCTATATCGGATGTGGAAAGCACAGCCACACTGCCGCGGTCGTCCGTCGTCGGTCATATGCAAAACGCGCGAGGAATGTGCACAAAGGTGCACGTGACATCACGGGCGGGTCTGTTGCCTCTATATTCTGTTAGACAGCTAATATAATAGGACGGCATGGCAGCTCATCTATCTATCTACTAGGCATTGTCCGTATGTTACGCTACACATCTATAGATACACGGTTATCCCTCCTCTTCTCCACTCTAGTTGGCGAGATGCGAGCTCATCCTCCTCGAGTTCCTCCCTGCCATCCCCACCGGCTGCTCACCCTGCCCCATCTGCCCCGGGCCCTTTGACGCCCTTTGGGGCTGCCCAGTCTGCCCAGCCATGTTCAAATCGGTGTGAACGCTCCTCCTCCACTCTTCCGCCTTCTTCGCCCCATCACCCCTGCCCCACACTGGGCCCGGCGTCACCCGTTCTCCCTCCTTCTGCTTCAACATCCCTTCCGCCTCCCTCCGCCTCATCTCCACCTTTTCTGCCCGTTTCTGCCGCTCCCACTTCTCTTTCGCCTCCGCCAGTGCAACTTCCTCCTTCATCTTGCTCGATACCGGATCTTGCAACTTGGAGATCCTCTTCCGGTGCCTATCCGCCAGTTCCTCATACGTCATCGTCCGCTGCATGCTCGCCGGCCTCGACGTGCCGTTGAACGCTTGCGACGCGGAGCCGGTGATGACGCCCGGACCTGTAGACAGGGTGGATAAGCGGTGGTGCGGGGTGGTATCGTATTGCCGAGGGAGGTCATAGGAGGAGGTGGGGCGCGACATTCCGTTGGCGGGATTCACCGTGGCGTGGGCGGACTCGGTCCGCCGAAGAGGTTCACCCAGGGGGTACGTGTCATGCATGGACTGACGGTGTGGCGGGTGAGGCCCGAAGTCCGACGTGCGCGTCTCGAGCATACTGGTGGTACGATCCCGACGATCCGCTCCGTAGTCGATTTCAGGCGTTTCGTAGATGGCGTCATGCGATAGCTGGCGAGTAGACATGGGCCGCCTCGAGTCCACCGGACCGAGAGAGGCGGGCGAAGGGAGAGTCGGGGAGATGATGCGCCTATCCGAGGTGTACCGCTCCCACTCGCTCTGAGGCTGGGTCGGCTGAGACTGCTGCCTCGACATGGGCCGGTCCACCGATGCGTACGTTGGCTCTAGCATCCTCGAGCTAGCTCCCGAATTGCGGCGGATGTGCGGGTCAAAGTGACTCGACGTGGGTGTGGTAGAAGCCGACGCTGCGCCGGGGACGGTAGGTGTCTGACTCCGGAGGTTGAGGTGGTCCAGGCTTGAGCGGATCGACAGTCGAGCCTGCCGAACCTCATCCAACAGCTTCATCTTGCTCTCAATCTCGTCGTCTCCGCCTAGGGCCACGTCACCGCGTATCGACCCGCCCATCGCCGACCCCGACCTCGCTCCGCCAGCAAAAGGACTCGCTAGCTCCTCGCGATCCCGCATCACCTCCCTCCCGTCTGGACTAGGGACACGCATGTCCCCCAGGCCCGGCGAGTGCAAAGAAGTCTCATACCGGCCCTTCTCCTTTTGACTGAGCAGGCTGAGTTGGCTGCTGGCCCGCCGGGGGTCGAATTCCAGCTGCGGGAGCGCGGATGTACCGTTGGGCGTGTCGAGTGGGATTTCGGGGCTGCCTGGACCCTTGCCCGAGCCCGAGCCAGAACCGTACTTCTCCTCCCACTCCGTTTGTTCCGTCTCAAGGTTTTTGAAACGTTCCGCGGCTTTCGAAACCTCCGCACTGTCCTCGCGGGCCTCCTCGTCCTCTTTGAGCTGCTTGATGCGTTTTTGCAGGATGTTGAGGACGCGGAACTGGATAGCTGCGCCGACCTGAAAGTCAGCTCTATCCCGGAAGACAGAAGGGAGGACGTACGACAATGACAGCACCGAGAATGCCCAGCTCGATTGACATCGTTTGTGTCAAGGGGTACTTGGCGCCCTTGAGTTCCGGGTATAGATCGAAGAAGCCCAAATTGTGGACATAGAACTGGTCATCAGTACCATTTCCAAGTCCTGCACCTCTTACAGCCAACTCACCTCTTTCAGCCCAGCCCTTGTATAACAATCCACACCCAACATGAACGCCGTCGCCCCGATCCACGCCGTCCCCAACAACATCGTCCACGGATTGAGCGCCTCCGGCAGACTCGCCACAAACGCGCCAACCGTCAACCCGCCCAACAACCCCCACCGACCGAGCACATTCGTGATAAGTCCGCCAGGTCGGAGAGCGAGGAGGAACCATCCGAAAGCAAAGCCGCCCGAAGCGGAAACCCAGTATTTCGCGAGTTTCCAGAGGAAGACGCCGATTCCGCCGCCGATGATGGAGGCCACGATGCAGGCGAGGAGGTAGAGCCCTCGAAGGGTTTGGGAGGGTGGATTCGGGGAGGGAGGTTGAATACTGGGTTCGACGCTGGGTATTAGCGGTCGCCACGGCAAGAAAATAAGGAACTTACCCAAACCGAAGGATCATGACTAGTGTGAAGAGGCCAAGGGAGTAGCCGAACGCTATTGCCAAGCTTGACCTGCTCTATCAGCAGCTGCTGCAAGTCATCCGCTTCGAGGGCTCACCATCGATTCTTCCCGCCCAGAACCGCCACAGGAATGCCCGTAAGGATCAACAGCGCCCCCAGCACCCCATAAGCCGGGTCGATGGGGATACCAAACGGTATCCAATCGTCCCCCTCCTTCCACTCCGCCGTAGCGTTCGCCGCTGTCCCGTTGATGACTGTGCCATTGGCGCTGATCGTCGAGTTGGCAAGAGAGGAATTCGAAGGGGAAGAAGCGGTAGAGTTGAGCGTCAAAGTGAGGACAATCGCGGTAGGTGAGGGAGAGGCAGAGCCGGAGGTGACAAGGGAGGTGATGGTAGTAGTGATGACCGTCTGATTCGCGTTGGTCGAGTTGGAGGGAGCAGCCGAAGGGGAGGTTGCTGAAACAGAGCGGGAGGAGTCCTGAGCGAGAACGAGGGGGAGGAAGCAGGCGGCGAGGTGGAAGAGCTTCATAGTGACGATGAAGCAGATCGGGCTCTACTCCGAACGAAGGACGAGGGGAGATAGTCCGATAGATGATAGATCGATGGCACAGCTTCGAGCTGGTAGATCTATCCGAGCGGTATGCTGACCGCTGGCGCTGACCGTCTGGATCGTGTCTGAGATGTGAGTCGCGGGGGGGCTTGCCGTCTAAGTCTTGGTCGTTATCGATCATCGAGTAGTCGAGTGGTGTTTGACTGTGTCTGTACTAGAGCTGCATAGCTGCTAGACCCACCCCAGAAGTCAGTGAACCAGATGAGGGTCGTAGAAGTTGGCCCAACATCAAAGGAACAGTCAAAGGACATGACCTCCACACACAACCTCCATCAGAATCTTCGCTTGCCTCCGATCCTCTTTGACTCTTCGGCTCACCAAAAGCTACGGCACCCTGAGGTCGTCCATAGCGCCACCCATACTCGTACTAGAGGTAGTCGGAGGAAAAGCTGTGCGGACCGCATACGAGTAACGACACCTTGCCTTAATAAGCCAAGCTCCGAAGCTTAACGTTCTAACATGCCCGATAGGGTGTTTCAGATTACCATGCCGTAAATAGGTCCGATCATCCTGAGAGTGGCTCCGAACAGCAAGATCTAGAGGGAGTGTGGCGAAGTCGGTGGCGATGCGGAGGTACGGCCCTGTAGCGGTCCCCAAAGTACGTCGCAGCAGGTCGGAGCGGGTACTAGCGGGTATGATAGGTATATTGCAAAGCGCATCACGAAGAGCATGGTGCATTCATGCCAGGCAGTGATGCAAACCGAGTGGCACGCGCATCGAGCAGCATGTTTCCCCAGCGTGACGCTGTCGCGGGATGAGCCCGATAACATAGCTCAAAAGCATCACGAACTGGAGGATAGTCAGACGACGGCTGTATTTTCGCACGCACAGATAGCACAGGAGGCCGGACATACAGTATAAGACAACATCGATGCAGGGTGGGGGAGCAAAGTGGGAGTGTCGAGACTGATTGATCCCTCCATTTATCGCCTTGCCCTTTCTGCTCCGCATTCCTCGATTGTCGACTTGCTCGTCGACGGGGCGTGCTCTCAGCCTCTCTTTGCGGTGCCTGTCTTTCGGGATCGAAGGCTTCATCCAGTATGACCGCTGTGTCGCTCCCACCGGAGATCTGGGCACTCGTGATCCCTTACCTTCGAAACCCAACCCCAAAACCGCTCTCGGCTCCACCGCGCGCCCTGATCCGGCAGCCCGATCTCTGCTCTCTGAGCCGCGTGTCATCCGTGAGTGTACACTATCGAAAAATTATAAAAGACCAAAGCTCAACAGCAGCTCTTCCACTCCCTCTGCGCGCCTCTCATCTACTCTTGGACCGTAGTGACGGATCAATTCGGTCTCCTCATGTTTAACCCCTCCACCCTGTCCAAGCGGCAACTTCCCTCTCGCATTCATACCCTCCATATCGAATACTGCGCGAAAGGTCTCGAAGCGCCTTACCACATTATCCTCCAGCTTGGAAGCGCCGCATGGGCCTCAATCGGCCCAAGCAGGAAAGAGCAAAGGAGGCGGATCCTCGCCGAATGCGTGCAAGAGGTGGAGGAGATACGGATGGGTCTGCTCTGGGTCGCGCGAAACAAGGCGCTCGTGGAGGTTATCTTCCCTCACCTTACATCCATCTCAGTATCGTCCATCTACGGTACCGACAAGTATTGGGCAGAGTACCAGTCATCACTCGGAACCGATCCGGCAGACCATACCGGTCCGAATGACTGACGCCTTTTCCCGATTCGACGAGCTCCTCAGCTTCCTCCCTTCCTTCCGCCACTTTTGCATCCGGGACGTCGCGGGCGTCCTCAACATCCCACGCAATACCTGCGCATCGCACGTCACCCCCATCCGGTACTCGCGGTGCCAGCACTTCACGGCGGGGCCGGGCGAGCTCATCCTGCCGTGGGGCGCACCCATGACTTGGTGCAGCGACGAGCCCATGTCGACGGCTTGGCAGTCCCTCCGAAATCGGATCTGCGATGCCATGTCGGATATTACATCTATACGGGCGGATCGGACCGACGGGCGGACGCGGGCCAAGACGGATACGGCGGATCTGACCATCTATGCGTCGACGGGCGTAAGGGAGATCAGGACGTCCGAGGAGGAGATGGTGTCGGGGTATGCAGGGATGGCGAGGACGCCAGAGAGGGAGCCATTGTCTGAGGCCGACCAGCGTAAAAAGGCGGAAGAAGTTGGAATTGTGTTTCAAGGGATATTGCGGGATGAGAGCCATGTGGCCGACGTGGTTCGACGGCGGCCGTCTCAGGATACGCCAACATGTCCGGCGTGCGGGTCGGGGCGGCCGCTATGACATGTGAGCGCGGAAGATAGGGGGATGACATGAGGTTGTATTAGTCCTGAATCAGTCTGCACAATAGCTTGTAATACATCTGATAGTGCACAGGATAAAGTTCAAAAATGCTGGTATAAACCATCGCCTCTCGCCAGCGCAAGGTCCGCGCCTCATGGCGCCGGCGGTGCTGGCGGTGCAGGTGCCGCAGGATCTGGAGGCGCAGGCCCAGACGCCGAAGCCGAAGCAGCAGGCTGCGCGGGAGGGTGACGAAGGATCTTCTTCCAGTTCTGGTCTGTCAGCACTGCCCACTTTTGGACGCCAGGCAAAGGCTCACCGAGTGATCAACCGATGTGAAGTCCTCACAACGCTCCGCCAGTCCGATCAACTGCTTCATCAGCCTTTGATCATATCGAGGCAGAGGAGATAGATGAACATACGTAGTTCCCAAGCTTGATGAGCTCCTTGTCTCCCAGTCCGTCTGGCGTGCCTGCACCCTTGAACGCCCGGATCTTGAGTCCTTCTCCGGGGTTCAAGGCAAAGTTCCGGGAGAGGTCATCGATATGTATGGACTGCACAGTCAGCTTCGGAATTTGTCCGACACACGAGCCCCGTACGCTTCAGCTTACATTCTTGGCTGACCAGTGTGGGAAGGATGCCCAGAAGTAAGCGAGAGGCTTGACCCTGCTCATCAGCGTTGATACTTCTCTGAGTGCGTCAGAAGACCTACTCGTGTTTGAACGGCTGACCGTCCCTCTGCGTGAACACCTATCACGTCAGCTGATCCTGGCGGCCGGCGCTCCGTACGACGCAGCTCACCGGGAACATTGACGTCCGATCCGCCACAAAGCTGATCTTGTAATTCCGGTCCCCTCCAATCATCCCAATCTCGACCAGCTTGCTCTCGAGCCACCGCCAGTGGGTTTGGGACCAGACGACAATGTCATAGTGTGGGTAGACCCTTTCCTGTCAGTTATAGTCTCCACAGAAATCACGGAACACGATATAGCTGACTTTTCGAGAAAATCATGCAACCCAGGACGTGCGCACTCGTCTGCGGGCAGGGAGCCTTCAAGGAGGGGTTTGGTGTCAACGATGGCTAGACGTGAGCTGATACTCGCTTGTCCTCGAAGCGAACTGGTCAGCTTACTATAGTCAAGGTCAAGGACGAGAAGGCGCTTTCCTGGTCGAGGATCATCCATGACCTACACATGAGCTGAGTCCAACTTCCAATTTCGTTCGAGCGGGCGCGTCAGCTCACAGTGATAGGACAAGACCTGATCACCTCCTGTATCTTCCTCTTGTTCCTCGGATCATCCGCTGGAGCGACCAGCCTCACCGCCTCTCCCTTGGCAATCGCCAGCGCCTTATACCGCACGTCAAAGTCGTCCGCCTGTTGCTGTACCGAGTCAGCTCCTGGGTGTCCAAGTAGGAGAAGACGGCAGCTCACCTGCTTCGCCGTCTCTGAGCGATATACAAAACTATCCGCCTCTGGCGTCCCGATCATCGTGAACTTGATCCCATTCTTGACTCCCAATGCGCCAAACCGGACACTGTCCATCTCGCTCGACAACTTTCCTTTGGACAGACCAATGAGCTTTTGTCGCTCGGGAGGGACGTTGGTAAGGACTTCGATCTGATGGCGGAAGTCGTATACCCTGCGTGCTCAGCTATATACCCTACTGTGACAGGCACGGGGGAGCACTCAGCTCACATATCGTTTCCACCCACTCGCAACTCGTATATCTTCCCACTCCACCCCATCCTCAGCTCATAAAACTCTTCCTTGACGCTCACTTCCTCCGGGAGGGGTATAGCCTCAAACACCGGCGTCTTCTCCACGCCGTCCACGTCCATGTTCTCGCCGTTCCCATTGGCGTCCGCGCTCGGGGTGGCGGGCAGGGTTGAAGGTCCAGCTTGTGCAGAGTAGCAAGACGGGTCGACATGGAGTAGTTTGGGCTTTTTGGAGCTGTAGGGTGTGCTCTGGATATCGGGGAGGGCGGTGATTGTTGCAGGAGCCTCGGAGGGCAGAGAAGCGGGGTTGGACGAAGGGGCGTCGTCGGACATGGTGGTTGACAACAGATGTAGACAGCGGCGGGTATGGGTAACGTGACGCTATTCTCTCCGAGGGCAATGCAGGAAGGGGCAAGACTTCCAGGAGTCACACTACCTATAGAGTACGCTTGTAGAGTACCTTTCAAGTAAGGTAGAAAGGAAGGGTAGCAAGTTGCTGGAGCGGAGTCGCGTCCAACCGACCCAACAGCTGTGGTCCGCTCCGTCTGGGGCTCCACTCGACGCACGGACATCATTCCTCTCTCCACGTGGCTCACCCAAGATTTCAAGTCCACACTCGTCCCAAGGTCCAGCTACAACCTGCAAATTTCACTCTATCCTCTACCATCCCTTGCAGCCACAATGAGCAACTCAGAGCTCGCCGACCGCCCGGTCAAGAAGGCCAAGCCAGCCTCTGACGCAACCGCAACGGCCAAAGCAGGCCCGTCGACCCCTGCCCCGCCGAGCTCGTCACGCATCTTTGCGCCGTTCCGAGCGCTCGGATACGTGTGTAACCATGTCCCGTTCGCTATGTTTGTGCACGTGCCAAAGGGGGCGCTGGCGACGCCGGCGGTACAGGTCGTCGTTAGTGTGGGGAGGAGCTGGATGATGTGGGATGCGGGAAGGATGACTTTGTTGTTTGTCGGTAAGTCTGCCGATGTCCGGGGGAAACAGCTAGTGGAGGGGATGAGCTGATGGGTTAGGCCCGGATGCTGGAGCTGCCATCACGAGCTTGGCGGTTACGGGCACAGAAGTCTTTGCGGCTGCAGGACCACGGATCATCCGATATATCCGAGGCAAGGAGGTCAGTTGATAGCCCGCATCTAAGAGTGTAGAAGCTGATGGAATAGGCTGGACAATTCAACTCGCCGAATAAAGCACCACTTGGGGAAATCATGATCTTTGGCGAGCAGATGCTTGCGCTTCGGGAGGATGGGAAGGGGATGTTCATCTGGAACCTGGCCACCCGGAGTGAGCTGAAATAGCTTCATGCGTGTAACACAGCTAACGGCCAAGAGCTGGAAAATGAGATCGCCTTCCATACCACCTTTATCGCTACGGCGCTGCATCACCCCGCGACGTACATCAATAAAATCATCGTCGGGTCTCAAAGCGGAGAAATGCAGCTCTGGAATATTAGGACATGGTACGTTCCCCTTCTCACCCCTTTTTGCCGGACTGACCAGCAGTACCATGATCCATACCTTCTCCGCCCCCTCCTCGCCTTCCCCAATCACCTCCCTCGCCCAATCTCCCGCTATTGACGTGATCGCCATAGGTCATACGGACGGCACGATCCGTTTACACGATTTACGGCTGGACGAGCCCATCCTCCAGCTGAGTCAGACGGATGGGGCGGTCACCTCTCTTTCGTTCAGGATGGATGGGCCGCCCATACTGGCAAGCGGGTGTAGTAATGGCTCGTTCGCGGTATGGGATCTTTCTAAAGGCCGGATTGCGCATGTGCAGCGAGGAGCGCACGAGAAGGGCGTGGCGGGGTGTCAGTGGGTCCAGGGGCAGCCTCTGTTGATGACCAGCAGCGAGGATAATAGTGTTAAGGTGAGTCCGAGTGAAGAAGTGGATGGGCAGAGTTGATGAGTAGCAATGGGCTTTCGACTCGCCAGATTCCGTACCCCGGCTTCTCAAGTTCAGAGGCGGACATCACGCCCCGCCCGCTTGGGTACGGTACTATGGGGACGACGGGAAACAGATCTTGACGGCTGGAAGGGATCGGGCGCTGAGGTATACAAGTGTAGTGAGGGACTCGAGGAGTCACGAGTTGTCGCAGGGTGAGCTCACCGGAACTGGTCACAGTCCGGGTCAGAGCTGACGGACAGGCGCGGTAATCAAGAAAGCCCTCACTCTTGGCGTTTCATCAGACCACCTGAAACTCCCCCAGATCACGGCGATAGCGAGCTCCTCGACCCGCTCGAAAGACTGGGACGACGTCCTCACTGCGCACGCGGACGATGGGATCGCGCGGACATGGAGAGCGCTGGAGAAGCGGATAGGGACGAATCTGCTCGAGGCGGACGATGGAGTTGTTCAGGTGAGCAGATATTTTACTGGTTCAGTCTTACGAGACGAGGCGAGGAAAAGAGCTGATTTTGGAGTCTGTCTGCGTCACTGCGTGCGGAAACTTCGGGCTGGCCGGGTCCTCGACGGGCGAGATCCGGATGTGGAACATGCAATCCGGGAAGGAACGCCGATCTTTTGCGTTGTCGGGCACGGTTGCGGGCGATTCAAAGCCCAAGATTATTGCGCAGACGAAACCGAAGAAAAAGGCGGTGAAGGAGGATAGGTTGATACAGGCTGTGACTGGATTGGTGACCGATGCGCTTAATACGCGGGTTATTGCCAGTACGCTCGAGGGGAAATTATACGTGAGCTAAGAGTCCTGCACCACGTAATACAGAGAGGAAGAGCTGACACCTCAGACGTTCGACTTCCACAGCACCAAACTCCTCTCAACCCTCACCCTCCCATCCTCCATAACCGCTCTCACCCTGAACCGGGACTCCAACCTCCTCTTGTGCATCTGCGACGACCTCGCCCTCCGTCTCGTCGATAGCGAGTCCAACCGCATCGTCCGTGAATTGCGGGGCTTCCAGGGCCGGATCCTCGACGCGTGCTTCTCGCCCTCGGGCCGATGGGTAGTCGCTTGTGCCCTGGACGGGTGCGTGCGGACGTACGATATACCCACCGGACGGATGGTGGATATCTTTAGGGCGGAGAGCGTCGCGACGAGCTTGACGTTCAGCCCGACGGGGGATTTCTTGGCTACGAGCCATGTGGATAGTTTGGGGGTGCACCTGTGGTACGTATTCCGGCCTCCCAAGTCGAGGGTGGGTGATCGGAGCTGACGAATAGGGCAAATAGGGCGCAATTCTCAGATCTGTCCTTGAGACATATCAACGAAGACGAGCCCGTCCCGGACCTCGCCCTTCCGTCGATCCAAGGCGAGGAAGACGCGATCGGGATGGACGGATTGGAACTTGTTGGCGAACCGGAATATACCGATCTCTACGTTTCGCCCGAGCAGCTCGAAGGGGGGTTGTTGACACTTACGCTGCTCCCGAGGAGTAGATGGCAGACTCTTCTCAACCTGGACACAATTAGGGTGAGCTTACACCGCTCGGAAGGTCTCCTGCTCAGAAGGGTCAAGCTGATATAGTAGCAACGGAACAAACCAAAGGAGCCCCCAAAGGCGCCCGAAGCCGCGCCGTTCTTCCTCCCTACCGTACAAGGGCTGGAGACCCGCTTTGATCTCTCTTCGGCACAAGACGAGGCATTGAAGCAGTCCGGCGGGAAACGGATCGATCTGGGGGATGGGGCCGGGTTCGTCGAGAGCGACTTCACGCGCCGATTACTTGTTGAGGATGTCGAGGGGGACTGTAAGCTACATCTTCCATCTTTGATTTGCATCTGCGCGATGATGTAACTGACCGCTAGATTCCGCCTTCTTTGAACACCTAAAATCCCTTCCCCCATCCCTCCTAGACCTCGAAATCCGATCACTCCTCTCCCTCCCGCACCTCGCCGCGTTTATCACCGCCCTTACCCAGCGGCTGAAGAGTCATCGAGATTTCGAAGCGGTACAGGCGTACCTTGCTGTCTTTTTGAGAGTGCATGGGGATGTGCTGGTTGCGCATGAGGAGTTGTTGGGGGGTTTGAAGGAGCTCAGGGAGGAGCAGGGGAGGGAGGGGGGACGGTTGGGCAAGTTGGTGGGTTATAGTTTGGGGACGTTGGGATTTTTGAGGAGTGCGGGGTTGTAGGGCGCCCACAGGGGCGGAGGTGTGAGGGGGTCTTGTTGTGTTGCATGCACCTTTGAGCAGAGTCCGCCAGTCTCTGCACTGCGGAACCAGCAGATGTTTCCGAAGAAGCGCCATATCACTCGAGATCAGTAGACTGCGGTGCGGACAGATACAACGTGCATGAATGCGACTGATGCTACAATGATGACAGCTACCCCTTTCCCCCTCGTTCCTCTACTCCTCCGTATCCTTATAATTCGCCATCGGATCGTCGAACGCCTGCTTTGTCAAGCGGTACGCCTCTGCTTGTATCAGCTCTACCCTCATCCCATTCATGCCAAGAATCCAACTCACCCAGCTCTTCCTGCGAAACATCCGTTTTAGCCTTCTTGGTCTGCGCCCACGCCTCCTCATCGCCCATCTCCTTCCGCTTCCTCTCTTCCGCCACTGCGCGCTTAAGTCGATCCTTGTCGAGCTCCAAATCCTCATTGCCTTCTTTACGCTTCGCAATCCCCGCTTGGCCCCTCTCCCTCTCCTTCTCTTTGCCTTTACCCTTCTCTGCCTTCGCACTGGCAGCCTTCTCCGCCTCGGCCGCAGCGGCACGCCTCCGGTCCGCCTCGGCCTCTTCGTCGATCCGTCTCTTGTCCCCGGCGGTCTCAAGCAGAGCAGCGACAGACGTAGATGTATTGGCCTCCTTGCCTGCCTCGCCGGTACAGTACGAGTTGTACGTGAGGGAGTGGCAACAGGTGTAGCCCCAGGCGGCGTTGGCGCGGTCATAGAAGGAGCCCCAGACGGATTTGTGGTTGTTTGGATGGACTAAGAGTCAGCTCTGCCCTGCATAAGGAGACGTCCACACGGAAACGCTAGCTCACTGTCTTCTTCGTATTTCGACATGGCTTTGGCTCGTTCTCGGCCTTTAATGACATTTCCAGTCCGCGAGTATTCGACATCTACATCATGAGTTTCGTGCTTTCTTTTGATCCTGAAAGCAGCAAAGATCAACTCACACTCCTCCGTCTGCCCCTGCAGCAGCTCCTGAGGCAACCTCTCGAGATGCTCCTCCCCTCCATATTTCTCCAAAATCGACACCTTGTTGGTATCCTTCATCACCCCCTTCTTGGCCGTAAACTCCTTGTGGAGCATCATCGCCGCTGTCGGGTTGGCTTCGATATGGACGTTGTGACCGAGCATGTTGGATTGCCACGCGAAGGTTTGGAGTTTGGCCATATTGGTGCTTTCGCCAGAGTACCGGGTGAAGTTGTCGCCTGCGAATTTCATCTGCCGGGTCAGCCTGAGAGGACTGACTGTGAAGGGAAAGCTTACATCTTTGGCGTCCTTATTCCCCTCTTCTGGAGCATCCCGCATCGCCCGGGTCTTGGGATCATAGTACGCTGACTCCGGATTGAGATTGATCAGATACTTTGCGGTATCCTCTCTTATCCTCAAATTCCGGACCGTGATCCGGTTCTTCTCATCCAGCTTTTGCCCCACCTGCTCCGCCGCATCCGCATACTTCTCCTCATCCTCCTCGTCCTCATCCGACGACCCAAACTCATCATCCACCACCTTCTTCTTTTCCTGTACGACCTGCCCTTCCCCCTCTTGCGCAGCTTTATCAATCTCCTCCTCCCTCACTTTTCGCCGCGCCTCCTCCATCGCCTCATACTCATCCACTACCGCCTTGTACGCCGCCGGATCGTACCCATTCCACCTATCCCGCTTGGCATCGTAGTCGCCATCGAAATGCTGGACCAGCTCATCCGCCATGATATCCTTGCCGGTATATTTTGCCCCCTTCTTCCGAGGCCGCTCCACGCAGTCCTTTTGCTTGTGCGACATCGCCCCGCAGTTCTCGCACGCGCCCTTCCGGAACTTCTTGCTGGCTGGCCCGGCTCGCTGACCGCGGTCATACCATTGGTCCAGCTTGGTTCCCTCCTTCTCCTCGACACGCTGATGCGCGAGCGAAGGGACTCCGATATCGGCGTACCATGGTGCACGAGAGATGAAGTGAGGGATGTGAGGGTTGATGGCGTTTCCAGATTCGTCTTGGGCGGGCGCGGCGGTACCAGCTTTCCGAGCCGCTTCGAGGTCCCGGACTTTACGCTGCTCCTCCCGAGAGAGCTTGGCGGTGACGCCTGAATGTCAGCAAGGGCTCAGGCCGAAGGGAGGGAGACGTACTGGTACTGATGATCTGTGGTCGTTCCGCCATGGTAGCTGAGTAAGTATAGATGTAAGAGAGAGAGATGGATTAGCTATAGTGCTGGTATAGTTGGGTGGCAAACAGTCAAGTGCCACTCGGATAAATCGCCGGAAACGCCGAAATCAGCCTCTTGCGCCCAGCCATCTCCATCTCCTAATTCTCCCTCCGTTGACCATACCATATCTCACTAGTCTCCTATATCCTCTTAGCAACACATACAAATATGTGGCGCCCAGCTACCAAAGCAGTATCCGGGACAAACGATGTAAGTACTTCCTTTCCCTCGAAGGAAAGACTCATGTCTAATCCCCAGGTCCCGGTGGCCAACAAGCGCCGATTCGGTCTGCCCGAAGAGGCCCCACCTCCCGCCGCTGCGCCCGGTCCAGGCTACTCTCGCCCTCCTCCGCAGGACATGCAATTCTTCAACGGTCGACAAGAGCGCGATAGGGCCCAAGAACCCGCGTATGGTCAACAGGCCCCCCCGCCCGGTCCGCCCTCTTCGAGCAGGTGGGACGAGCGCGCCCCGCCTCCCCGCGAGGTGAAGAAGGAGAGTCGGTGGGATGAGCCTCGGCGCGATGACAGGAGGGATGACAGGAGGGAGGAGCGGAGGGATGATAGGGGGTATGATGGGGGAAGGGACAGGGATAGAGAGCGGGACAGGGAGAGGGATATGGGCAGAGAGAGGGAGAGGCGGTATGATGATCGCGAGGATCGAGGGAGGGACCGAGAGCCTGTTCCTGCGGATGGTGAGTTGACCCTTTCTGGTGCTGAGATTGAGCTGATTTTAGACGCACCACGGAAGCGAAAGTCCAGGTGGGGTGCGGAATCGCAAAAGGTCGAACTCCCCGGTCTCCCTTCCCAAATCACTGGAAAGGTCTCGCAGACGGAATTGGACAACTACGCCATCCACGTCCGTCTCGAGGAAATCGGTCGTAAGCTCCGCACCGGAGACGTCATCCCTCCTCCCGGTCAGCGCTCTCCTTCCCCCCAACCAGAATACGACCCGTACGGTCGCCGCACCAACACGCTCGATATCCGATACCGCAAGAAGCTCGAAGATGAGCGTCTTCGCCTCATTGACCGAGCGATGAAGGCCGACCCAACATTCAAGCCGCCCACCGATGTTTATGCTGGCCGAGGTGGTCGGTTCGGGCGTCCCTCGGACAAGGTGTACATCCCCGTCAAGGAGTTCCCGGAGATCAACTTCTTTGGTCTCTTGGTCGGGCCGCGTGGAAATACGCTCAAGACGATGGAGAGGCAGTCGGGTGCCAAGATTTCGATCCGAGGCAAGGGGAGTGTCAAGGAGGGCAAGCAGAGACCTGGAGACTTCCCGAATGACGAGGATGATGAGTTGCATTGTCTGGTTATGGCGGATGATGAGGCCAAGGTGCGGGCCTGTGTGGCGTTGATCAACAAGGTTATCGAGACTGTGAGTTGCCTCTTTGCAAGACCGTACGAGCAAAAGCTGACTCATCCAGGCTGCTTCTACTCCCGAAGGCCAGAACGACCACAAGCGACACCAGCTTCGAGAGCTCGCCTCCCTGAACGGTACACTCCGAGATGACGAGAACCAGCTCTGCCAGAACTGTGGTGAAAAGGGTAGGTTCCTCCCCTTCATCTTGCGAACTACAGCTGATTTGCAGGCCATCGCCGGTGGGAATGCCCCGCCCAGCGCGTCTACTCTGCCAACGTTATCTGCCGACTCTGCGGCGGTGCCGGCCACATGGCGCGTGATTGCCGCGGCCGAGGCGACCCCAACATGATGCCCACCAAGGATACCGCCTTCGATTCGGAATACACCGCGCTCATGCAGGAGCTCGGCGAGCAGGGTGGGCATGCCATGCCGGGTGGGATCCCCCAGGTACCGAAGAATGAGATTCCGCCTTGGCGTATGCCGGAGAATTGGCAGAACCAGCCTTTCCTTCAAGGTCAGTGACTTCGCATTGCGCTTGGTCAAGGATGAAGCTGATGTTTTAGGTGGATTCCGAGGACCTCCCGGCGGCGGTGGCGGTTACCAAGGTGGCGGAGGTGGCGGGTACGGGCAGCAGCAACAGCATCAGAATCCGGGGTACGGGTACGGTCAGGGTGGTGGACCACCCCAGGGCTACGGCGGTGGTGGAGGCGGTGGTGGTGGCGGGTATGGCGGACCTCCCGGTCAAGTCCAAGGTGGCGCACCGGACGCGTATCAAAAGTGAGTCTCACTCTAACCCTCTATCTCACCCGCCTCACGAGGCAGGTCTAACGTGAAAAGCCGAAACTGACCTAATGTCTAGCTACTACGCCAACCTCGGACAAGCTTAAGAAAGCTGAAGCTGATCGGCTCTCGATGCTGATCACGCTGTCGCTTTCTGACTGTCGACCGGAGTATCGTGTACGAGTAGGCGAGAGAGGGGGGGTGTCGGTTCTCGTTAATTGATGGATGAAGACGAGACCAGCGAAAACAAAAAGCCAAAAACAGATAACAGACTCTTTTAACGTAACGCAGCGGGGTGGTCGTATAGCGGTATAGAAGGGGATGGGAAGGAGGAAGAGGGAAGGAGGGGAGAGGTTTCGCTAATGTATGCCCGACGAGGTTCATATTGACCTGTCTATTTTCTTCCTCCGCGAGAATCGGCAGCCAGACCATCTGCCATCCTCAGCACATGCAGGAGTGGTCGGACAAGGTAAGAGAGCTGTTTGCTCTTGGTCATGGACTCGACGCAGCTACACGTAAGCCTGGTCAGACGGTCTTCGAGCCTCCCTTCCTTGCACACCCGTCCCGTCGTAGCTGCTCGGCTGCCTCAGCCGGTCGACAATTGGCCTATAGCCGAGGGACGTCTACATCGTCTCTTCGACCGAGTGATCTATATGCACCTACCATGGTCTCCGCGTCGCCAGGCAGTACATACTGACCATCATTACTACTGACTCATCACTCAGTGACACAGTGCGTAGAGAGCGCTTGTCTCCTTTGACGCCACACTGTTGTACGGCTGTCCCATTAGCCGTAACCCCATGGGCTTGCCCTCATCTCACGATAATCAGATCCTTTGATGATCGGGCCCTGTCACTATAACTCGTCCATCAAGATTCTGGCAAAATGAGCCTCGGACGACATGACTGCTGAGAGCACGAAACGCGGCCGAGCCCAGACTGACGATTATCAAGCCCCTGTCATTTATCATCATGCTTCTTTGCTCAGATCTGGTTAAATGAGGCTTGGAGCCTACGCCATAGCGAAGGGGTCACGCCAGATCGCGTGTCAGGGAGTCAAAGGAAATCCAGGGGTGGGGCGCAAAGAGAGGCAGAGAGCTGGGCGAGTGGCGAGCGAGGTCAAGGCTTCTGGCGATACATACTATATAACGGATCAAATCCATCATTCGTCTGACTTCATACTTCATCCCACCTCACTTCCACTTTTACCAGCCACAAATTTCCTCCCAGAATGGGTACTGCTTCAAAGCCCACAGAACCCAGCTCGGTGATCAAAGATGGGCCTGGGCTGCGGATCTCCACGTTCCTGGAGAATATGGCCAACACACAGGACCAGACCGCTCTGACTGCCTCCAGGACCGAACTGGCCAGTCAGGTGAAGAGCGTGACGGACGCAGACTGGCGCGCGTACCTGACTTACAAGCTCAGTGGCCTTGACGCTATCATTGCAGCCCAGGATCCGAGTCAGGACATCGAGACGCTCGTGACTCAGCTGACCGAGGCGCTGCAAGGCGCTATGCAGCTGGATTTTCAGTGAGTTCCTGCTTCTAGCTGTAGTCGAACCACTAACGAGCGACTGCAGACAAGATGATGGAGGGGCCGAGCATGAACCCCCGATACCGGCTCAATACCCTCACCGACAGCGCGAGGAACTCATCTCCAGCTCCGAGGATTCCGCCCGAAGTCTCCTCAACGTTGCCCGATCTCGAGGCGTCTTCGTCATCACTGTGCCCGGGGCCAGTTGCAATTGAAGCGCTATTGTGCGCTGCCCGTGACAATCCCTGGAGATCAGTTGAATGTGAATGAGAGGATGAGGTCTTGAGCGAGTCTGTACATAATGCTGCGATATGCGAGACAATGCATAGGGACTGATAAAATCGAGGGCCAAACTGACTAGGACCATTGGATCGCATCGAGAAGTGCATCTCGGTGGCGACCAAAAGCGTCTTCATCCAACATTGGCAGACATGGCAATCCCCTTTGATGCGTACTAGCCAGCTCAATTCAGAGCCACAGAACCAGTGCGTGTCAGAGCTACGACGCAGATCAGGCAGAATGACTTTACATATACTACATAGTGCAGCACGAAAATCAACCCACTCTGCTGATCAGCTTAGGGGTGGCGAATCGCCCACTTGGCGACCTCGCAATCTCGCGGAAGACATTGGGTAGGAGGCATTATGTACGGTCGGCTCAGTGTCCAACTGGCAGTACATACTACAGCGGGGCGAAACGTATAGCGCAAGGACTCCGTTCACGATCTTCCCCTTTCTATCACTTGCAAATGCGCGCCCCTCGGTGAGCCGCGCGACAAATGAGCCTTGGACAGTACGCCGATATGAGGCGTAAAACGCAGACCCGCCATTTTCCTTTACGTCAAATGCACCTCATCGCCCCTTCCAGATCGCGCTTTCAGCTTCTAGCTAAATGGCCCTTGGACGATACGCTTTGATCGCGAGCGTGCCCTGCCTTGCAAGAGTTCTCAAAGGATCACAAGGGATGTTAGGGATCTCTTGCATTGGCCACGCTGAGAGGGTGGCGACAGTCCGGCGGACGGGTTGCGGGGTATATATATCTAGCTGGAAGACGGACTGCGTCTTTGACCGTACTTCAACTTCGTTCCTGTCCATTCCGATACACATCCCTGCACCAATACACGTACTCACTACGGAATGTCGTCGACCATCAACTACAACGAGGAGGAATACTCGGAGCTGACAGGCTATACCGGCGGCCTGATCAAACCGTTCCTGTGGCGATCCGCCAGGTCCGCAGATGTGGAAGCTCTCAGCGCTTTCAAGGCCTTGATGACCGATCGGACTGCTCGATGGGAAGTTTAACCCTACTACGTACAGTACATCATTGCCTCAACTGGATGGGACGGCAGGGCAGACTTGATCGGCCTGATCATCAAGCATCACAAGGCGGGTCTCAGCGGCACGACTTTGGACGCGGCCGGCTCCGACAACGAGTCATCTGTGGAAGAGATGACCTCGGTTTTGCAGCCATTGATCAGCCAGGAGGACAGGTAAGCGACAAGGTAGTTGCGGACATCTCTGTTATTGATCTCGCTGATCCGAAAACTTAGCGCTATTGGGCGTTCTCCGTTTGCGCCGAAGGGTCCTGACGCAACAGCCAACCTGGCTCGCGAGATCATTGCTACCGCCCGGAAGGCAGGTGCCGACGCCGCTGCGGCTCGCCAGCAACGCTCCGCCACCACCTGCACAGCTACCAGTGCCGGTACCATCGTTCCGCCTACCATCACCGTTACTGACCCGACCGGTGACGACGATGATCCCACCCCCGAAGGCAATCTTTGATGTGGACTTGGTCTTCATGGCTTCGATCCGTTCTCATCTCGTGCGGTTCATCGGAGATTTAGTATGCATGACTTTTTACAGACTAGTTATCAGTACGATCATGCGAGAGGATGTCAGAGTAGTCAGAAGATTGGTCGCAAAAGGTGCATCGTGAACACCCAACCCTGGCATGTTTATGCAGGCTAAACATCGTTACTGAGTCCCCCCACCGTTTACCACACCTCATCCACCTTGCTCCGGCTGATACAGAAGCCCGGCGTGACCCACTCCTTACACCCGCACTGAACACCCGCCCAATCAAAGTTCCCAATCTTGGCTCCGCACTTCTCGTTGGGGCAGATAAGCTTCCCCGAGATGTTTCCGGTCCGAAGAACAGGTTCCATCCACGTCAACTGAGGAATCAGCTTCGGCCCGATCCACACTTCACAACAGCTGGGCAATGAAAGACTTACAGGTTCGACAAAATATCCAGAGCACCTTGGGTTCACCAAGATGGGTGTTCCCGTACTGGCCAACTCCCCCCCGAATCCGCCTATCCCGCCTGCGACACTCGCGGCGCTTCCCCGACGCTCTCCGGTCGGCGTCATACTCAGCATACTCCGCCTCCTCGCCGCAGTCCTCGCTCCGTCCGCAGACGCCGTAGATCCCGATCCAGACCCAGAGCCCGAGCCTGAGCCGGAGCCGTTCACTGCAGGATGGGCAGTCTCTTTCTCCGGTGAAGAAGGGGGAGAGTTGGACATGGGCGATGCCGCGATAGGGACGGGCGAGCTCGAGCCCGAGCGCAGAGCCTGCAGATGCGGTGGAAGGCGAGAAGCGAGCTGCTCCGCCGTCTGCAAGGGGCGAGAGGACGCCGCGCGGCGATTCGGCATGGAAGGAGCGGCCATAGGTGCTGGGTCGACCGTACCGCCCGGCGTGGACGCGGAACGTTTACGCTGATCCCCCGGGTGGGCAGGTGTCATCTCGCCTGGCGACTCGACGGAGAGTGATTGGGCCGTACCGGTAGATATGAGCGCGCGGGCGGTGAGAGTGAGCCCTGGTGTAGAAGCGCGGGGGAAGGGCACGCTGCCGCTCTCGCTTGGGTCGGTTGGGGAGATGGGGGTCAGGGGTGAGAATGGGGAATTGAGATTGGGCCGGTCCGATGACATGCTGGGTTGACGGCTCCGCGCGCCAGGTAGACCAGTGAGCGGGTTGACAATGTCCGAGACGGCGCTCCCTCTTCGCTCCATCGCCGTGCTCTCGCGAGGGGACTCGTCCCCGCCCACCGAGCCCGCGTCGGACAAGCGGTGCATCTGGAGTGGGGCGGGAAGGGAAAAGTTGCTCGGTGTCCTGGGCCGAGAGACCGGCGCTTGATCCAGGATATGGTCCATCATATGTTCCCGGACCGCCAAGAACCGCCTGCAAGTCCTGCACCGGATCTTCCGGCGTCCGAGCCCGCCCATCGGGGAAGCGGGCGCGGAGGGAGTAGGCGTAGCGGGGTACTTGGCCATCTTGTCGACGGCCGGAGAGGACGTTTGGCCATTCATGAACGAAGTAGCGTTACGTTCCATGTAGAAATGACGGGTGGACCGGTCGCGTAGCGTGACTTTTCCGTCTCCAGAGTGGAAGAGACCGAGCTGGTGCAGGAACGTCTCGGACGGGTCGATGACGGGCCGGTAGAGACGGACCATGTCGACCGCTTCGGACGGAGGGAGGGAGAGGGCGGTCATGAGGTATGCGGAGGCGACGGTCGCGGACCGACTCATGCCGGCTTGGCAGTGGATCAGAACGCCGCCGGGCTGGGTAGGGGAGAGTTGGCGGATAAGGGGTTCGCGCGGACCTTCTTCGATGGAAGGGTCGATAGGGGAGGATGGAGAAGAGAGGGCGCGTTCCCGTTTGCGAAGTGCCTCGCCGATCCAGGAGACGCAGGTGGGGAGGTGGGAGAGGATGTCGGTATCTGGGGAATCGTCTATCTCCAAAGCGAAGACGGAGAAATGAGGGGGGAAGCTAAGGCGGGGTCGGAGGAGAGAGACGATGTTGGTCTGTGAGTTAACTACTGTCGATGTAAAGCATTGAGTGGCTCCGAACCAAGAGAGAGGGAGAGCTTACTATTCCCCGCGCATCAAGCCCTTCAGAGTCCATGGCAGCGACCAAGTCCCCCACCCAAAGACCCCCAACGATCTCCTGTAGGTGGATCACCTCCTCCACGTCGCTCCTGTCTCCATCACCGTTCTTCATCTCCATCGCCACGTCTTCTCCTTCCCCATCTTCCTCCTCGTCCTCGTCCTCGTCATCATCCACCGCAAACTCCTCGTCTGCCTTCTTCACCTGTGCCCTCACATATCCTTCTTCCTCGGGATCATAGTATCCCGCCTGCCCCGGCTTCTTGACATCCCCCTCCCCTCCAGATCTATGAGGACGGGTACTGACACCAGCCGCAACTTGCCCAGAAGGCGTTTGACCCCCACCCGCCAATTTCGCATAGAGCCCCAGTTTTCGCGCAGCCCGCTCCAGACTGCCCGTATCTTCAACCTGCTCAATCACGTCGTCTACCGCCTCGTCGTCTGGCTTGGCAGCGTCGTATGGCGCGTTGGCGGTCAAGGTCGACTTGGACCGGGTGGGCATGAGCGGTGGACGGGGTCGAGGGGTTTCATCGGTGCCAGCCGGGGCAGCGGTGGAAGGAGGGGGCGCAGCTTGCGGGCTGGGGTTGAGAGGGCGGCGCCTGGGAAGAGGGCGCGTAGCGGAGGGATTGATGGACATGCTGGGCAGATGATGGGAGCTGATACGCTCGGGAGAGAGGAAATAAGCAAGAGTGATTGTCAAGATATTTTCGGAGAATTGATTGTTGGGCGATGACGATGACGTTCATGCTTTTGGTCAGGGTCGTCTAGGTACCGCTAGTAGAGAAGTGCAGGATTGACGATGAGGCCGAGGGCCCCCAATCTGATGATGGCGAGGTGCAGGCTGATTGCAAGCCGAGGCATATGATGCAAGCTATAGTGCGGGGAGATAGAAAGCAAGGGGGATCTCGATGGAACGCCCGGCATGCCCGGAAACAAGGCTTGCAAAGGGGTTCACTGCCGCCGACAAAGGAAGTGCATCCCGATTTTCTGTATCAATCTAGACACAACTCCCTTGCCTGTTACTCTATCTCCATCTAGACACCCTCTGCACACTATCAGCCATATACAGATCACTGTTGAGTGAGGAAGACTTACGGGAAAGAGCGGCGTTGAATCGGTTGACCTTGGAGCTGGCTGAAAGGTCGACTGAGGGGATCAGCTACGTCCTTGCGCACGGGTGGCACAGGCAACAATCGGCCAGTTGACTTACTCGACTTGTCTCCGAAGTCGACCAAGAGACCACCGAGGACAGCGGGGTTGACCTGGAATTGTCAGCCATGAACCGGGACAGCAACTCCATCTACGACACCCCTCGATGCCTCGTTCATTCCTGCCTTGGCCCCTCCCACCATGTCTCCCCTCGTTCCATGTTCCAATGATACGCCAAACTTACCCGGTTGGAAATCTTGAGCGTCTTGCCCTGCGCAACCTCAGTCCCCTTCAAGGCCTTCTCGAGCCTGCTCAGCGCCTTCCCGTCGAGCTGCTCCGCGCTCGTCACAATCACCTCGAGCTCGCCACGGTACGCCGCCATGAGCGAGTTGAAGTCGGCAAACACCTTGGGGGCGGATGCGAGACGGCCGTTCTCGGACAGAACGGAGAGGAGGTTGGTGAGAATGGGCGAGGTCGATGAGGGGAGGAAGGTCTTCATTTGCGAGGTGCGGTCGGAGGCGGAGAGAGTGGGGTTTTCTGGGGATCAGCAGAGGTCAGATATAGGGATTGCCCGGGGCATAGTATTGAGGGAGGGAGGAGATGGGTTGACGAGATGTCCGGCGGGGCGCCCGCCGAGTGAGTCCTCCTGGTACACTCTGATCCGCCCATTCCGCCTCATTCCGCTGAGACCCGTCAAGCGCTTCAGGTCCACCTGATACTCCCACTCTGCCCGCCCCTCATCCACCTTACACCCTTTTCCCAGACTCTCATGCCACCCCATGCCATCCATTCCAATTCCCTCAACTCACGGATGAAAGCCGCGACCTTTTGGTCCTCCTTGATCTTCTTGTCAAAAGTCTCAATGTCCTTCGCCAATGACTCGAGATCCTTGGTTGACTTCTTCAGTGCGGCCAAGTAGGTCGAGGTGGCGTAGGTGCCAGTGAGGGAGTTGAGCTGGAGAGGCGCCTGAGGTATTAGCTCGACCCTCGATATTGATTCTCGGGGCCTAGCAATTCCGCTGTGTCCTTCTCTGGATACCCTCGCGATCCTGCAGGTGTTCCGCCGAGTAGTCCCATCGTTTCGTGTCCTCCTCCAGCCGCCTCAAGCTCGAGCAGCAGGAGGATGCCGTCTGCACCTCATATCCGACAATTCCCGACCTCTTCCGCCTTGACGTCTTGAAGCTGGCTCGGCCCGCCTAGCTCACCTTGACGGAGCCCGAGGTGCCCGCCGCTGCGGTCGCGTAACCCCTTTTAAGCAAAAGACGAGCTGCCGACATGGTGTATATGAGATGTATAGGGTGTTAATACAACTATAGCTATAGCTACACTCTTTGCAGCAAGAGGCTCTCGCCCTGGGTCCGGTAAAGTGAGGGGACCAGACACGTAGCCCATGCCGGGACGGCAACCGGCGTTATCTGAAACGCCGGCAGTGCTGAACCAGTGTTTACGCAGAAGTGGCGCTTTTTGGATCCGGATTTTCCCTATCCGGACCGGATTAACTGCTTTGATTTCTTACGTCACTCACATGTCGGCCGGGTTGTTTTACCAGTTGTTTCGGAATCTGCGGTCCGACCGTCCTGCTTCTTGACCTCTTTTCTCAGTTGTGCATAGACAGAGCTACTGTAACGCTGCAGGTACTTGAGAGACACTCCCCCAGGCAGCAGGTTCAACTTCAACTCCGTCAAGCGCTCGGCCGATCGTCCGCACAGAGCCGCCACCGTCCTCTCGCTTTCCGTCGGCCGCAGATCCGATCATCCCGGGAGAAGCATAGAGCTTAGAGCTTAGACCACCTCATCGGAGGCGATACCATCGTTCACCTCGTCCAGCGTCATCCAAGCCATCGTCGCGCACTGCGCGCTCGCAGCCCGGTGCAATGAATTCCACCCTACCCCCCTTCATCCCCTATTCGCACCTCAGCCCTTCCTACGCACTCCCGCACGACCGATCCAATCTCACCCCGTCTGGACAACATGCGTATGCGCTGGGGCAGGCCGGACCGGGTCCGTCGAGCCGGGGCAGCGCCTCGAGCCAGATGATCTCAGGCCAGGATGGGTACTTCTCGCAAGCTTTGAGAGAGAACTCCATCTCGCCTGTTGACGGTGAGTTTGCACCTAGCCTTCGCACTGGAGTCCAAGAGCTGACTGTCAGGCATAAATCCCCTCTCCCTCCCCATCGATCCCTCCTCCGACTTCTACAATCGGTACATCAACAGCCCCGCCTCCCCCATCTCTCCCGACTCGCACGGAACTATGGCCTCCTCCTCCACCCTCCCATATCCCACACAGCAGCAACAACAACAGCAAAACTACCTCTACTCCATCTCCGGCTCACATACCAACGGGAACGCCAGTCAAGGCCATGAGTACGCTATGCGGCCAAATACAGGCATGCGGTTTCCGTCTGGGAGTAATGGCGGGATGTACGACCAGCCACAGGGGTCTATACATCCGGGGCATGTCAACCAGCGCTCCGGCTCGCGGGATAGCGGAGCGGGTATGGCATATAGCCACGATGGGCGGAGTGTACACGGGGGCGTACAGGATCTGGCGGTCTTGCGGCTGGATGCTCATGATGTAGAGGGGGATGGGCAGGAAAGCGGAAGTGGCGATGAGGCCGAGGAAGAGGGAGAGGGAGGGGATGAAGGTGAAGGCGAGGAAGGAGATGAGCTAGCGGGAGGTGGCGAAGAAGAGTACGCAGATGAGGAAAGGGACGAGCTGGATGAAGGCGGAGAGGTGGATAATGAAGAACCGCTCTACGTGAACGCCAAGCAGTATCATCGGATATTGAAGCGGAGGTTGGCGAGGGCGAGATTGGAGGAGCTGAATAGGTTGAGTCGGTCAAGAAAGGTCAGCTCTCGTACTATCCTACGAATCATTCGTTATATGCGAGGGGACTGAGCTGATCGTCTAGCCGTACTTGCACGAATCTCGTCATCGGCATGCCTGTTCCCGGCCCCGAGGGAAGGGCGGCCGGTTCCTCACTGCCGAGGAGATCGAGCAACTCAAGCTGGATCAGGCCTCAGCGGCGGCGGCGCTGATCGCCGATGGTCAAGAAGGACCGTTGGAGGATTGAGCGAGCAGTCATCGCTCATGAATGTGGAAGACGACTGGAAGACGTAGGTTGTTGGCTGCGCGTGTATGAGTTCAGAGCAATCGTCGGGGCAATCACTATCTGAGGAGATCGCTTGGGGCAGTCGCTGGCCGGATGATACATGTACCATTACGTGGTAGCGGGTTCTTCGAACGCACTAGAGGACGACATGATGTCTCTACCTGCGTTGTGTGGGTGTGTGGAGCCCCTTTAGATATGTGAAGCCCATGACAACGTAGGACACCTATGACTACGTTGCGATCGTTTATCGGCTTCTATTCGAGTATCTGTACAGCCGATGCAGCGTAGTGTTGGGCACAAGTACAAGTTGTACAAGTAACACCTCGATAACATTTGTAATGGAGACGGGAGACAATGCATGCGAGACAATGTAAAGCAAGCGTAGAGGCAAGGAGACGTTCCGCAAACCATCGTTCAGTCACGGTGTAGCTGTCCCTACAGCTGCCCTCCCGGTATGGACACCCAGCAATTGACCGCTGTACTGACCTCCTCGAAAAATCGCGCACGTCTGATGGACTCATCGATCGTCTTGGAAAGCTCCGTCCACACTTTGTCATGTTGTTGACGCGTGGTAATGTGGCTCTCTTGCACTGCCTCTCCGTAATACTTGGCCGACAATCTCTCTCGAATCGCTGTGTAAGGGACGCCAAGCATCAGATCTGCCGACACCTCCGAATGAAGCCTTCTGATCAGCGGCGAGCTGAGCAGGTCGGAGCAGGAAAGTGGACTGTGTCCGTCTCGCATGACCTGGTGGTGGAAAGGGCAGAATGAGCGTTCCGTGGTGACGTCACTGGCTGGATCCAGCGAGGTCACCTGCTTGCCCCAGACTGCGCTCTTGGTACCGTCCCCCGTGATGCCCATCATATCGCAGAAGGCGCAGGGGTCGACAGCCTCGGCGGCGGGCTGGACGGAAAAGTCGAACCTCGGTGTGGTGACTCTGTCGCCATCAATGGTAGATGGGGAACTCGGGCACGAAGACATGTTGCTCTTGGATGGTTCGATATGTTGTGATGCATGATGGAGCACTGTGGTTATCGTAACGGGGAAGAACGATGGGTGCATCGCCGCGGCAAGGGGGACCGTGGCGCCTTTTATCCGCCTGTCTGCTTTGGCCCAATCTAGCCGATCCTTTCTGACCGCCAAGCTGCTACACGTATGGACATGAATCCTTTCAGACAGGCGATCGGCATTCTGCTATTCCCGCGCCAGTGCTATGCAGTGTGGCAGCTGTCTGGCATTTGCCACCTAAGCTTCTGCCAAGACGCATCCATCTTGCATCCGTCGGCTTTTCTGACCGAGAAATATTATCCTACACCGCATTCCCCAATGGCAAACTTTTTGGTCCGCCAGCCCTTTCGAGCTGCAGCCTCACCGCGCTTGGTCTAGTGACACTCTAGTCGCTTTAGACAGTGGGTATGGCCGCTCAGTCTCTTGATTTATTACCGGATGGCACCTCGTCATCGCCTAGAGGGCGGGTGGTGACGCTCGAGGAGTTCATCATCGATATATTCACCCAAATTGACCAAGATGGGGTCGAGCGCCCGGTTGACAGGCCTGATGAGGTGCGATCCACCTGGACATGATGGGACCCTGTGTTGACTGTAGCAGATAGGCGGAGGTGGATCATATGGTACGGTTCACATCTTCGAGCATGAGAGTGACCCTGACATCGCAGCAATTATTGGCGCACGGCTGTTCCTGCCTTCATCGCGACTCGGGATGATGGTCGACTACACACCCTCAACTCTGCCGCAAGAGGCCCGAGAGCAGCTACAAGTCTATGGAAAGAGTATGTGGGTCTTCCGAGAGCGACATGATGGGCATCCCACGTCGCGCTCAGTCAACCGATACAGCAAGGATCTGAGAGTGTGAGTCTTCGCGCGACGCTTAATCTCAGCTGCTGGTCCAGAGCTGATGATCTCCAGCTTCGAATACCTCTCTCCGCCTCGCCTACTTACACCAGTCGATATTCTCGAAACTCACTGGCTGGACCATCCGGACGACGCTGCAGGCGGAATCTCGGCCATCCATATGATCTCGGGCACGGAACGGCTCGAGGGTTTCGAGAGGGATATGCAGCGGATCAGAGATCAGGTCGGGACGAAATGGGACCCGAAGATAGTCTGGGAGCCTCATCAGGTACGGATCATTTTGGCGTGGAACCCCAGGACTTGCGGCCACAAAGCTGATAGCTTCTAGTATGATGTCTTCCCCTCCTCGATCCCCCTCTTCCGCCGCATCACACCTCAAATCGACATACTGTCCCCAAACCACTCCGAAGTCATCTCCCTCCTCTCCCTCCCCGACCTAAGCAGCTCCAGCCAAAACGATCAGAAGCTCCAGCTAGAGTCGGCATCCCAGACGCTTTTGTCTTGGAAGCCAAGGATCGGCGTCGTGATCCGCGCCGGAGCAATGGGAGCATGTTATCTCGCAAAGGAGAATGACGAGGTGAAGTGGATCCCGGCGTACTGGTCTGAAGGTTGCGAGGAGCCTGATTGGGTAGATAAGGTGGTTGATCCGACGGGAGCGGGAAATGCTTTCTGTGGAGCAATGGCAGCTGCTCTGAGCGAAGGCATGGGGATTGAAATTGGTAAGTTAAACGCTGGCCGCGGCATACTGCTCATCAAGAGCCGCAGGGGCGTGACTGACGTAGTAGCTGTAATGTGGGGTACGGTGGCGGCTAGCTTTGTGGTCCAGCAGCATGGTCTACCTAGCTTGACGACAGTCAGCGGGAAAGAAGTCTGGGCGGGGGACGAGCCAGCGAGGCGCGTACGGGCATTACAGGATCGAGTATCTGAGATGTAGGCATGCAGAAGGCATCTTGCGTAGCCAGACGGGACGATTGTGCGCAGTATTATAATCGCATCCGACACTATGTACAATCTTCAGCCCCGCGCTATAGATCATCTCCGCTCCCTCAGTATATACACAATAGTCCCTACTAGTAGTATTGAGAACCCAGCGATGAAGGCGAATAGCACCAGCACATCCCTGTATATCAGCTCATGTTCCTCATATTCCCACAACCATGAGACGGGTTCAGCTCACCGGTAGTAATTGTTGAGGGCGAATCCGAACAGGGTTTCCATGATGACCTGTGCGCCTATCTCGACTGGTACTCCCGCTAAGTTGTCCTGGAGCAGCGTCAGCCAAGGCATGACGAGCAAGGAGATGACATACGATGATCTTCAGGCCTGATCCTACTTCGTTGACAGCCAGAGCTTCCAGTGAGAATCCTAGCGTGGAGAAGTATCGCAGCCATCGAAGTACAGGAGGGATGTTTCCGAGGTTGACGAAGAAGCTGAAATGTCAGCTGCAGTCCTCGTCTTCCCGTACGCGGGGGCCAGATCGTGCAGCAGACATACCCGGCATATGTCATGAGGAACAAGTTGCACAGACTGGAGACGAGGATGGCGACTCCGCCTTGCCGGAATACGCAAGCGAGCAGGAAATTCTGCAGTGTTCAGCTTTCATCCCTTATAGTAGCGTTTAACCCAGATCGCGCAAGGCCAGACTCACAAAGAGGCACATGCAGAGCGAGAACTCGACGATTATAAGGAGGAACTTGAAGAACTCGGCTGCGTTCCGCGACAGTCCGACCATAAAGTAGACAATGACTCTGACTTGATCAGCTCACCATCAAGAGAGGGATAGCTGACCGGTACTTACCCGACAAGAATGGTTGGGATCAGACGAAGCGGGATGACGTCGAACAATAGCCTGGTCAAGAGCCATGAAGACGGGCTGTAGAATGACCCAGCTCGTTCCCGGAGGAAGAGCGCCCGGACCTCGACAAGATTGTACAGCGCACTGGACATCAGCGTAACCTCAACTGCAAGCAGATGAGCCGTACCTGAGCGACGAGAAAGCGATAAGCGATCCCAAGAAGAACAAGCTCCCGACGCGATTTTGGAAACCCGCAATAGTCAAGTTGACCTGATAGTACAGTCCACCAGCAAACACGCCCAACAGACACGCAAAGAACACATGTGCCACCAGGAGTGTCTTGTCGCGCTTGAGGTTCCGCCATTCCCGCCCCGACAGCACTTCCATCTGCGTGAGGAATGTCGTAGCGCAGTGCGTGTGTGGAGGGGTGTACCAGCGTGCCTTGTCTCGGGTCTGAGCGTTCTCGTCCCCGAGATCAGAGAGGTTGAGCTCGCGCTGATCCGAGGGACCGTTCCGCCGGAGAGTGGGGGGTGGGTACGAGCCGAGATGGAGATTCTTCTCGGCTCCGGGGGTATCGACGAGGTCCTTGTCGCTCCGATCTGTCGAGTGATGAGTGCCAGAGTGGGAAGAGGATGTCGATAGTTGATGCAGCGGGGCAGATCCGGGTAATTGCACCTGAGGACCATCGAGCAAACCCTCGGAAGATGTACTAGCGATTTCCAAGAGGTGATCCGCGATGTTGTATCCGGGAGGACAGGGCCTGTTCTGCTGCGCAAAGAAGTCGGCAGGTCTGTTCCCGCCCGGACCGAAGTATAGCTGTCGCCCACCAGCGAGGAGGCAGACCTGGTCGAACGAGTGATACAGCGCTGAGCTGGGCTGATGGATACTGGCGATGATGGTTGTCTTCTCCGTCTCCGACAGGTTCTTCAGTAGCTTGATCAGCCGACTGGCGGATACCGAGTCGAGACCGGAAGTAGGCTCGTCCAGAACCAGCACGTCCGGCGCGGCGACGAGCTCGACACCGATAGAAACCCGCCGCATCTCTCCGCCGGAGATACCGCGGTGCTCAACCGATCCGACCCGGGTGTGCGCGACATCCTGTAGGCCAAGCTGGGCAAGGACGGTCTGTGCGCGTTCTTGCTTGATGGAGACAGGGACGTTCTCGGGTAGACGGAGATGCGCAGCGAAGAGGAGAGTCTCGAGTACGGTCGATGTTGGAGATAGAACATCAGACTGCTTTGTCAGCTTGTTCGTTCGACTGTGACTCCGAGAGTCGGAGACTTACCTGATCGACATAGCCAATCTTCACTCTCCTTCCTCCCTCTTCCTTTATATATCGCACGGTACCCTCTACCCTCCCTGCTTTCCGCTTCCCCGCCAGCACATCCACCAATGTCGACTTCCCGGCCCCACTCGGGCCCAGAATCGCACAGAAGTCACCAGCCGGTAGAGCTCCCCCACATTCTCTGAGAATGACCTTCCCACCTCCCTTACCCACCTTGCTCCCGTCCTCCGCTGATGGTGCAGTCTTACCCGCTCCTTTTGCCCAATTGACGAGCTTGTTTGAGCTCGAAGCTATGCTCTTCACCTCGTACCCAACTCCAGACCACGCCACGCCCACTCCGCCCGAAGACGGCAAGGCGCCGTCGGTCCGCATATTCCGCCGAGCCTTGCGGCGCGCGAGGAAAGCCCAGATGATGAGGCCGATGATGGCGAGGATGATGACGCCCACTACCGCCAATCCGGCAATGACGCCCGGATCCAGAGAGGCTGAGGAGGAGGATGCACTAACGATGCCGGCTGCCTGGTCTACGACGTATTGCTGCACGCACTCGCCGTGAGAGCAGGACGAGAGTTCGAGGCCATCCGGTCCAAAGATGGATTGAAGGAGGGCTTGATTGAAGGTACAGCGTCCTCCGCCGGGACAGGCGATAGTGAGCGGTCCGCTGAGGGTGTTGATTACGCCTGTCAAGTCGAGAGACGTCGACTGAGTTGGTCAGCAAATGGTCTGACCGCATCGTCGAGATCGAATCGACAAATGTACTTACCCCGCCGCAGAAGGTCGTGTTTGGCCGACAAGTACAGCTGAGCCCACCGCAGACCCATGTACTCCCATTCGAGCTCGTAGTCTGCGCACAGCTATTCGCCGAGCAGTAAAATTGCTCCACGCCGTCATACCACAGCTGTGCCCATCCCACGCCGTCGCCATATGTCAATCCTGCGGACCGGAGGGCGGACGTCCCGCCCGGCGTGAGCGAAGCATTCAGCGATCGCGAGATGGTCAGAATCGACGTTCCTGGGAAGACGCCTTGAAGAGTTCCTTGGATGACATTGCACGTCATTTGGGATTCCGAGTAGACGGTAGGAAGGGTATTGCAGGTGAGAGAGGTATTGAGGCCGGGTGTGGAGGTGGTCCCGCTCGACGCGAGGATGGTCTGGAGGGAGGACTGGCAGGCAGACGCGGCTGTACATACTGCGATGTCAGCGAATATGTCCCAGAGATCTCCCGCCTCTAGTTCAGACCCCCATCGATGAGCCTCCCTGACGTGTCTCCACCTTCCGCGATCACTCAGACCAAGACTCACCTGTACATCCCGGCCCCGTGAACCCCGACGCGCAACCACAACTCCCCGCACTGACATTCCCCAGCCCACTCGTTCCTCCCGGTGCAGCTCCAGCAGGGTTATACAAGCTGCCCCCGCACACGGGGAGACTGCATGTCTGCGGGCTCACGCCAGTCGGGTTGAACCCCGGCGGACAGAGGCAGGAGCTGCCTGTTGTATTGCCATAATTGGAGCAGGTCTGCCCGAAGGCGAGTGGCGCGAGCGCCGCGAGAGCAGAGATGAGATGGAACATCTCGCGTGTATAGTATGATTGAGGTCGATGATGGGTCCGAGCGAGTGATGGGAATTTGTTATTGTTGATGTGGGTCGAGCTGATTTGACCGATTCCTAAGGCGTTTCCAGTCGATGTTTCAGGTGCAATAGACAAATCATCGAGTGCACCTCAGGCTTATATGAAGATTATGAGCTCCCCTGCTGTTCGTTGGGAGCTTCGTACTCTTCGGTTATTGAAGAAGGTCACAGCAGAGTGGTCCTTTCGATCTTGGGGGAGTCGTGCTCCGCATTTACGGCACGCCTCGGCGCGTCCAGATCCGATGGAAAGCCCCGCACTTCTGCACCCTGAGTGCCTGCTGGGGAACTGGGGGCCTCGGTAGCTCTATGAGTCGCCAGACATCGGTAGCAGATCAAACACGGGTGCATAAGAAACCAAGGATCAATGTATAGAGACAGTAAGGGGAGGTATGAAGCGGCAAAAATTCTGGGAAAGTTGTATCCGGCGGTCCGTGAGGCAGAAGAGAAGACATCTACTCGGTGGTGACCGACTTGGCGAGGTTACGGGGGAAGTCGACATCCACGCCGTTCATGATGGCCAAGTCTGGGGCGTCAGCTCATGTTCTACACGGTTGGGTGTCAGAGAGCTTACGATAGGACAGCAGTTGCAAGGGCAGGACATTGATGAGGCCCTGGAGACAGTCGACTGTCCGGGGAACACGGATGACCTTGGCCGACTCGGGAACCGAGTCATCGTCGTCGTTGCAGATGATGACTGGACATTAGCATTGCAGTGACTCTTCAGCATGGCTAGACTCACTTGGTCGACCCTTCCGAGCGGTAACCTGAGCCAGCGCAGACTGGACCTTGGGGTAAAGCGAGTCCCGGGTCATAATGAAGATGACACTAATTGTCAGCTGTCGGCACTGCAGTTGCGGCTAGGGGACGAGCTTACGGGAGGTGCTCATCGATCAAAGCAAGAGGACCGTGCTTCAACTCGCCCGCCAAGATACCCTCCGAGTGCATGTATGAAACCTCCTTAATCTTAAGGGCGCCCTCAAGACACGTCGCGTCTGCTGATCAGCCACATACCTACTCCTGCGCTTATACCGGCACTCACACTGGTATCCACGACCCATGATGAGCAAACTCTTCTGGCCAGCAAGCATGTCCATAGCGAGCGACTGCAGCGCCTTGTCCATACCGAGGACCTTCCGGATCTGGCCCGGGATGTCGTGCAGGCCATCAATGATCTGCTGCCTTCGTGCGGCCTTGGAGATCGAGTCGTCCGAGAGCTGAACGGCCATCATGACCAGGGCGACGTATTGCGAGGTGTAAGCCTTGGTGGAGGCGACACCGATCTCGGGACCGGCGTTGATGTGAATACCCGAGTGGGTCTCGCGGGAAAGGGTGGACTACGAGTCAGCTTGTCGCCCAGGTCTAGATAGATTCAGTCCAACTTACCCCGACGGCGTTGACGACACCCAAGCACAGAGCTCCACGCTCCAAGCAGTACCTCATGGCCAGGATCGTGTCGGCAGTCTCACCAGACTGCGAGACAAAGATGGCGACATCGTCCCTGAAAACGGGAGTCCGGCGGTCCAAGAAGTCCGAAGCTACAAGATCAGCTCGTTTCTCCTCATCTAATCCTTGTCACTCACCGAGCTCAACAGCGACGGGGATCTCGGTCAACTCCTCAAATACCCCCCTGACGGCGATACACGAGTGGTAACTCGTTCCGCACGCCACGAAGAGCAACCTCCGCCCACGCCTGATGACCGGGAGATACGCCTTGAGACCACCGAGCATGATGGTACGGCTGTCAAAGTTGACACGACCACGCATGGTGTTGACGACCGATTCGGGCTGCTCGTAGATCTCCTTCTGCATAAAGTGGTCGTATTGGCCCTTCATGATCTCCGCGAGCTCAATCTCGAGGGTCTCGATGGCTCGGACGGACGAAAGGCCGTCGTTTCGGCGGAGGCGGTGGATGTGGAGTTCTGGATGTCAGCCTATCTCACGGCGGCGCGAAGTGGTCCGCTCACCTCCTTCAGCAATGTGCGCAATATCGTCATCCTCTAGGTAAAGCACCCGCTTGGTGTGCTCAATGACAGCACTGGCATCACTGGCGATGAAGAACTCGATGGGCTGAGGCATGCCGTCGTCCGAAAGGAACGCGCGGGACTGGGATCGGCGCAGCTTGCTGTGAGGGCCTGAACCGGGACCAGCAGCGCCTGGTACCGAAAGAAGACCGCCAACTTGTTCGTCGACTGTAGATTATCAGCTACGTGTCCCGCGTCGCAGCTCAGCAAGAAAAGACTAGCTCACCTCGCTCCTCTCCCATCTCGACATCGACAAAGTCGACCTTCAACTTCCTGTCCGTCTTGACACCGATGAGCATAGGAGATCCGCGACGGGTGAGGACCATCTCGTCCGGGAAGTGGGTCGACTTGAAGACAAACGCGAACGAGCCTTCCTAATCTTATCAGCTTGGGGTCTTTGAGCCGAAGATGAGACTTACAAGCTCCTTGACGACAGTCTTGATGAGCTCGGTGAAGTTCAATCGCTTGTGCGGTTGGCTCTCCCAGACGTATTTGCACAGCATGGCGACGGCTTCTGTGTCGGTGTCGGTGTAGAAGTGATATCCGCGCTTGATGAGGACGGTCTTGAGCTCCTTGTCTATAGTGTCAGCTTCGTCGCTCCAAGTAGAACGGAGTCGAAGTCGATCGAGGTAACTTACAATTGGTGATGATACCGTCTGCTTGCGTCAGCCAATCCCAGCATTTCCACAGGAGAAAACTCACTGTGAACCAGGGAGAACTCGGTATTCTCGCCCGAGACGTGCGGGTGACAGTTCAACACGCTGGGCACACCGTGAGTGGCCCACCGAGTGTGTGCCATCGATGTCTGCGAGACGAAGGTCTTGTTCATGTCAAGCTTAGTGCTGCCCTGGACGTGCGAGTTGTCATTCCCGTTTGCGCCGTTCCCGTTAAGCTCAGAAGGAAGGGGAGTGGGGAAGCCTTCAGCGATGTGCTTGCGGAGCGCAGCGACCTTGCCGACTTCCTTGAAGAGGATGATGGGGGATTCGGGCGTGTCGCCGTCGATTCCGATACCTGCTCGTCAGCCACTGTTCGCCGCGCGGTGTATGGGGAAATGGGAGAGGAGGGATAGCTCACCGGCGGAGTCGTACCCTCGGTACTCCAGTCTGGCGAGACCATTGCAGAGGACGTCGCAAACATACTTGCGGTCCTTCTCGATCAGGAAGGAGCAGTAGCCGAAAATTCCTGGGCACAGTCAGCAGCAGCTCTTCCTGCAGTGACCCAGCTATCAAGGGGGATACGTACCACACATTGTGCTATGACTATGCTAAGGATGGTGGAGGGAGATAAGCTGAGGTGGAAGGTCTGTTGTGTCGGTGCGCGGTGCGGATGGTGAAAAGAGTTCGAGCCGGAAAGGAGGTAAGGACGTGCGGACGAGCGGACGTTTCGAGAGCGAAAGGTGGGGAGGGTATGTGTACCAAGTTGGCGTCGATGACAAGTATAATAGGAGGGCAGCGATAAGGGGAGAGAAGATGAGCGTCAGCTGAGACCTTTGATCAAGAGGTAAGCAGGAGGTTGTTGCCCCCAGAGTTGAAACGCTCCCCCCCCCGTGAGGACCCTGAGAGCAATGGTCGCAGCGGTGAGGCACGGGAAGAGGCCAAGCGGAAAACGACTCACGAAGGTCTGGAGAGAGTGTGCAGGTGATAGCTCGGCGTGGTATGTGATGTGGTAGAGGTATAGTACAGGCTGTATGTAGATGGGGGATGATAGCAAGGATAGCAAGGAATGTTTGAATGAATGGCCGAGGTCTCGCAAAATGAGGAATGTGGCAGATAAAGTGGCAGTCGCGTGAAATCGGTGGCGAGACGCGTCAAAGGCAGCGCTGGAAAGCCGGTTCAAAGTGCCTCAAGGTAACACCGCGATAACAAAGAGGACTGCTGCATATATAGCCGCCTGTCCTTGCCTGTGTCCACCTCATGCGTCCCATTTCAGTCAAGTCGAAGCGGCAGTGGCGATGCAGTGTTTCAGGGTCAGATCAGAAATCTTGGCTGCTGTGGCATGGCGCGTCCGAGCACCGCCACGCGTCATGGCGACACGTCAGATGAGGAATGTAGCTTAAGGCAAAGGTTACTCGTTCGACCGTACCAACATGAAGCGCTGACGGTCATCATTCGCTACCATGAGGCTGTGCTACCGCCACTGACGTACTGACAGCATAGCGATGCATGTAGCCTCGAAAGCGCCGCATAACTTATCTACTCATCTCAAGAAAACCCTCTGATCCCCAAAATCCGCCTCACGTCATTAACGAACCGCAAACAGTCCAGGACGGGCAGACTCTGCAGTAACGCTTCGTCGTTCGGATCAGACGTCCAGCCTTCTATTGGCAAGGCATTCGCTAAACGAGTCAGCTTGGTCCAGCATCGCTTCCGGCGGGCAAGATGGACTCACCCTTGTTCCACGCGTAGCTGACAGGCGAGTTGTCCATGAAGCACACCCTGCTTAGGTCTTGCTCTACTAACGCCAGGTCCTTGATGTACGAGCCGTTCGTCTGGAGGAAGCATGAGTCGCGGTACAGGCGTTTAGCGAAGAGGGACCGGCCGGCGTCCAGCCAGTCGATAACGGGGTCGGCGTATTCTGGCATGGAGGCTGTGTAGATGACGAGGGTGTACCATGATGCAGCCTGATAGTCAGCTTTGATTCCTGCGCGACATCAGACAACCAGGAGCTCAGCTTACCTTTTTGAGAAAGTGGTCCACATAAGGCCTTTTGTAGACGTGATACGTCGTGCTCCTTCCTCTTAGCACCACCTCCACTGTATGCCCCTCCCTCCTACTCTTCCGCCCACCTAACAGCCCTCCCAGACTTATCCCCAGCATCCCGCCTCCCCCGGACGTGCCATATCCAAGCGGCCGGCTTGTCGAGTGAATAAGAGTCTCGTCCAAATCCAGAATGAGCGTCTTCTGTAGATGGAAAGGGGTGTGATGTGGTCGGATCCGAGGTGGAGGAGGGGGAAGCTGTGGCGGGAGGGTTGCCGAGAAGAGGGAGACGGAGGGGTCGAGCAGGGACGTGTTCATAGGATTGGGCAGTAGTCGGGCGCCTCGAGGAGGCGTGGGCGTGAGTGATGTACGGGCACGAGAGGGTGATGTCCCGGGTAGTGGGTTGGAGAGTATACCGGCCGGCGAGCCATTTGACGAGCGAAGATTGTACGTTCTCTCCGGTGTTGGCGGATTAACCCGGAGATCCATCCCCTGCACCTCCTCCACTCTGCCATTCTCCACCAGCATAGGCTCCAGTCGCCTCCCCGCGGATGGGAGGCGGAACGAGACCGTATCCGGCTGGCGCACCACCTCATCCACCTCCGAGTCATCTACCGGTGCCCTTGTGACAGGGTCCACCCAGCCATCCCCATCTTCCCCTTCTGTCTCCGTCACATCACCCAATTCACCACCCACATCCACCCCTACGCCACCGCTGACACTCAGGAGCTCCACTTCCGTCCCGCTCCCGTCATCCGAGCTCATCCCCGCCTTCTTCGTCCCAATCCGTCTCTTCTGCGTGCGCCTTCTCCCCCTTTCCGCCCTCGTCTCGCCAACTAGAGAGGTCCAGAATGAGAGGAGGATCGACCATAGTCCGAGTGCGATGCGGAGGAAGAAGGGCGTAGAGGGTGGAGGCAGCTTGACGGAGGATGCGGATGTAGCTTTGCGACGACGTTTGAGAGATCTACGGCGCCGCTGTACAGGAGGAGAAAGGTGAGAGTCAAAGTCGACCGCGAAGGGAGAGAGAGGGCGAGAGGGGGATGTAGTGTGGATACGGGTAGATTTGTCCAGGCCGAGAGGGGTGGGCGGGGGCATAGGGGTCCGAGACGAGGAGGGTTCGAGGAGGTGCGTGAACAGCGCGTCCACGCGCGAGAGGGTGTTCATCCTGCCGGATACCGGACAAGTTCGGACTGATCCGTCCTGAGGTCTTCTGTGGCCTTATGACAGGAGTAGAAGGCGATGGAGAGGGTAGATGCTACCGTTGCATGGCGGGAGGTGATGAAAGGGTGGCTGGCGAGATACGTCGGAACGAGCTGTCCTTTGGTGCCTGCCTTTCGGATACCGGTGGATTTGCGGGGCAAGCTTCTGGGACGAAAGGCTGTCTGACCAGACGGGACGCTCGCTAGATTGCCTCGCAAAGGGGTACAGGCTATATGATGAAGAGTACAACAGATGAACTTGCCTTGTTGCGGTTACCGGCTGGCCGGCGGGCGCGATCCTCGTTTCCCCACAAAAGGGGCTGGTCCGTGCGTCATTTCTGGTGTGGGGTTGGGCTCAGTGGGTGGCAAGTGGGGCGAGTGGGGATCCAGCTGCGGCCAGCGGCCAGCGGCTCGCCCGCTGGTGTGGTCTGCAGGGTGCCCGGGGAGCAAGATGCCGGCTAGCGTGTGCAGCAATACATCTTCAGATAATGTACATGGAGATCCATAGAAAATGTCAGTTCAGCCAATCACCATGAATATAGTTCGATTGGCGGTCAACTCGTCCGATGCCTGCTGATCCGCCCGATCAGACCTCATCCTGCCCTCCATCCTGCGCATGCGCCGACTTCCGCGACAGCGAGGCGGCCCCAGGCTGGACGTGAGCCGAGTCATGGGTCGCCGCCGAGGCATCACAGACTGTTTGTTCGGTCTCCTTCGCCTCATCTTCCTTGAGCTTGAGCCACTTCTCGAGCGTCTGCATGCAGACATGGTAGACGAGGCCATCCTCCAGCGAGTGGTCGTTCACTTTCCACCAGGGCCATTCCTTGACCTTCGAAGCTCTCGTAGCCGCAATCTTGAGGGTGTTGAGACAGCGCTTGACCTCGTCCGGACTTGACCATGTGTTGATGAGCGCCTTCTCACCGTGCTCGCTGTAGTCCTCGTTGATGAACCGCTCAGTAGTCTTCATGATCTCGTCGAAAGTATTCCTCTCGCGTCCCTCTAGGATATCAGCTTTTATAACGCTCGTAAAATTTCTGGTATCTGCTGCCTAGATCGTCATGCTCGATAGACTGTTCCGCTGAGGATAGACTGACCTTTCAGCTTGCTGAAATCAAAGAAGGGAGGCTGCTCGCGCAGCTCCTGAGAGGTGATTGTAGGCTTCGCTTCTTGCGACTTGACATCGCGGGTGCAGCAACTGGCTGTTCGAAGGCCCTCGTACCTTTCCTTTGCGGCCATATCGGTGAATCGGGACGATGACATGTCGAGATATTGCTTGTGACTGGAAGGGACAGTGGGGTATATGAGGCGATGTGCAAAGAGTTCGCGCCATTTCCCGAGGTCTCGCACTCGGCGCCTCGCCTCGACGCACCCCTCCATATCGGAGCCTCACTCCTTACATTCGCTGCGACTGACTGTCATGACACGGAGACCGTGAATAAAGGAGCGCTACATGGCGTACTCATGCCAGATCAAGTGCTCCATACTGGCCAGGCTAAGCCGCAGGTATGACGGAGAGTCAGAGTCCAGACCACGATTGTCCGAGACGACTGGCTCGGCGTACCGACACGATTATCGAGGTATTGAGACGGGTTTGGGTGTTTGAGCTAGCCCTGGGTCATAGAGTGCTCAAAACGGTGCCACCTGTATGAGATGTGTCGACGGGGGCCTGAGCGGCCCGAGGACTAGAGTGCCACCACCAGCCACAGAGACCGCCACACCCAGGCGCCATACGGACTACGTCACGTGATCACGACGCGTCCACCTGGCTGAGGTATGCATGTCCGCTCTAGCTACGCCACCGGTGCCTCCATCGCGCCATCATTGCTTGGATCAAGGAGTCTGCTATTACGAGGTGAGCGCCGCGACCACCGAGTGCTCTTGGTCGGAAAGCTTATAGCGAAGAGACTGCTTCATCTGAACCCGAAGGTTCCTGATACTAGGTCCGAACATCGAAATGTCAGGTAAGCCATCACCCAAGCTCCACGGACCGCATTCTCCCTTCGCATTGCTGGCTCTGATCGTCGTCGTCTACTGTAACAAGCTGACCAGGCAGGATCACCCGCGCATAAACGCGCCCGGCCGGACTCCGAAGCCTTACCGGCCAACACGGCGACTGCAGCACTCCAAAAACACGTCGCATCCCTTCCTCGCGCCGCAGCCGACGCCCTCATCCTCCGTCTGATCGCGACCTACCCTGCCGGCCAGGCCTTCCTCTTTCAGAGCGTTGCAGCAGCTGTTGTCGACAAAGCGGAGGCCGAGAAGCGGAACAAGGAGGCGGGACCTATCGACCTGACCCACATTGCTAGCTCGCCTCCAGCCGCAGGCACATCTGCATCCGCGCCGGTCCGAGCTGGCAAGGAAGCCGCGGCTGCAGATCCGATGGGGAGCGAGAACGAGCTGGACGATGAGGACGAAGATGAGGATGAGGACAACTCAGATGACGAGGATGAGGAGTCGTCGGGCGATGAGGAGGAGGATACCAACGGCGAGATGATACCCAAGGAGTGGATGTACGAGATAGACGTGAAGAGGCCATGGCTGAGGAAAGGATGGCCCAAAGACGCTGGATGGTAGAACTTCGGTTTGGTCCGCTTACTGTCACAGTACCTCGAGCTGCGGTGCATCAAATGTATAGATGTCGATGAATCGGCTCTCATCGCGTGTTGGCACTTCTTAACTCAGGTCAGAGTCGCTTTGCTTGGACGCCTCATAGGCTCCAATGGACTGGGAGACAACAAGGTGTGTCGTCAAATCTTCTCTGACACGATACTCGACGCCGTTTCCAGATACTGGTCACCATGGGGGCTGACTCCTTTCACGCACTGACCCTGCGCTCCGCAATGGCGGTGCGCCCGTCCTTTCACCTCACAGTTTCACTCCCTCAGAACTGGGTCCACCTCGATTGTCAGCCAAGCGCGCTTGAGGATTGTAACGTACAATGCTCACCCCTCATACAGCCAGCATGACACTGCAGTTGCCCGATATCAAGGCCATCCCAAACCCTTCCGAACAACAGTGAAGCAGTAGACCGGACCTGCTCTGCTCTCAACGAGTAGATGCCTCCACATCCGGCATCGGTACCATGGCGTCCGATGTCACACCTCCCACGCCAAGTCAAACCCCCAACTCCCTCTGCAAGCCCCTCCTCATCCGACTGGTCTGCCCAGCTCGTAGCACAAGCCGAGAAATCATGGACCGTCTCAGGAACATCCGTGCTCTCCGCGTGGACCATGGCATTTATCGGATCTGTACGTCTACCTCCTCCGCATATCTCACTTACGTCTTCTGAGTACTGATGACTAGCTACTAATCATCGCCTTCTTCTGCTGGCGGCGGCATCGAGACCCCATGGTCCATCTCCCCCGATACCTCTCGCTGATCCACCGCGAGCCCGGCGTGGCGCCCAAGCGCGAAAAGGGGGAGTGGCACCCGTATGTCCCTTCTTCGAACCCCGCCAGCCTTCCCGAATCGCGCGCAGAAGAAGAGAGGGCGCACGCGAGGATCAAAATGCGAGAGGAGGAAGAAGAGGCTGAGCGGCTGGCAGCGAAGAAGTGGGGTCTAGGGGAGAAGAGCGAGGAAGTCAAAGTGGAGGTGGTGAGGAAGATCAAGGGGATGGAACTGCACGAAGCAGCGTTGGCGTGGTTGAGGCCTGCGTGGCGGGATTTCCGGGTCGAATTGAACGTTTTCAATAGAAAAGCAGCGGCCGAGAGGGACAGGCAGTAAGCCTTTCTTTCTCTGTCCCTCTCCTCGCCTCTCGTCCGTCCGTGACTCAGCTCACGCGGCAGACAACTAATCAGCCTCGGTCTCGACGCCTTCACATTCCTCGAGTTCCTCCGCCTCCTCCGCTGGCTCTTCGCCCTCGTGACAGTCTTTGTCGCCCTCCCCTTACTATGCGCCAACTACTTTATCAACACCCGCACCGAGTGGGGTTCCGCGCGAGATACGCTCAATACGGGGAGTGGGACGAGTGGGAATCTGACGACCGCGTTAGGGGATCTGCAGCTGTTTACGGCGGCGAATATTACGGGGAATGCGTGGTGGGTGCATATCAGTGCGGAGTTTGTGGTGACGATGATTGTGGTGATGCAGGGTAAGTGGACCGTGGAAAGAGACATGAAGAAGAGCTGATGAGAAGTGTTCATCTACTCTCGGAGGCACGAGCGCGCCATTGAGATCTGGAGTGACATGTGAGTATACCTTTTCCCTCCCCTTCTCGTCAGCTTACAGGCAGGAACGCCCGCGAAGTGGCATTCAAGACCATCCTCATCACAGGTCTCAACATCCCCGCCAAGCTCAAAAAATCCGACCGACTCACCGTCCTCGACGCCAAGAGGCGCATCAAGCTCACGATAGCCTGTCCGCCCGAGGAACAAGTCGAGATCACGATCAAACAGGAAAAGATGAATGAGTTGGCGGAGGCAATCAAGAGGTGGAATGAGGTCGAGAGGAAACGGGTCATGGAGCGGTTACAACCCTGGGCGGACGGGCGGATCGCAAAGGGTAAGACGAGCGGTGGGGGTGGGGGTGGGTGTTGGGGCTGGTTGAAGGGGGAGGGGTATAAGGTGAGCTCAAGGGGACTAAGATGTAGAGTTCAGAGCTGATTGTTGAAAGTCCGACGAGCAGATAGTGTGAGTATTTGAGTCATGCGTTATCCCGATATCGAAAGTAAGCTGATCAGGGCTCAGAAAAGAAGCTTTCCGGATACAGATCGCGCGGCAAAAGGAACAGCGCCGACGCCGGGAGAAGGAGGATACCTCCCTCGTTCAGGCAGACATCACTGCAGGTCCGCTTATGCTGGCCGACTGTCGTTAGACACGTGGAGCAGGAGCTGATACCTTAGCTTTCGTTACTTGGCCGACGGCTAAAGCCGCGCACAAGAAGCTACAAGAGCTGCATCAGCTGAAGGACAAGAAGTTCAAGGCTGAAAGAGTAAGCTAGCGTGATCTGAAGATCTCGTCTCATGATCGTAGCTCACGATACAGTGTCCTCGGAGTGTCTGCGTGGTACGTCTCCGCGCTCTGGGGTGAGTATCAAACTGACCTATGTAGCTCTGGCGAAACCTAGAGAAAGACCCCTCCACCATCGCCTCGCAGCGCATCACAGGCGCCATCGTCCGGTGGACCATAACCGCCCTAAACTCCATCCCCGTGATGTTTATCACCATACTGACCAATCTTGACGCTGTGAGCCTTCTCCTTCTTCCCAGCAACCTCATCCATTACCCTTCAATTGGCTCCATCTATCGCTGACGGAGTATCAGTACATCGACGGCAACCCGAAACTCCGAACCATGCGCGAAACCTCCTCCTTCTGGAACGCAGTCTTCACCGCCGCCGCGGGAGTCATCCCCGCCTCACTCGCTGCGCTGTTCATCATGGCTTTGCCTATCATCTTGCGCGCGCTAAGTCGGTTCCAGGGCGCCTTGAGCAGAGGTCAGCTGGATAAGGATGTTATCAGGCAGATGTTCGTTTTCTTGCTGGTGAGTACTGGTTTCTCCATGCTTTTCAGAGGGAGAGTGGGCAGACGTCGAGCTCGCGCTGACTTCGCAAGCTGTCCAAATTCGTTGTCTTCTCCCTCATGAGTATAGGATACGAGACGTACCTGAACATCGAGGGTCAAATCGGGAAAGAAGACGTCCGAACGATCTTTGCCAGCCTCGGCGACGTGCCCGCCAAGATCACGAAGGCGTACATCTCGCAAAGCTCGTACTGGCTGTCCTTCTTTCCGTAAGCAAGCAGTGCTGCCCCCCACCCGGGTTTAGAGCTGAGAGCTGGGGGCTGACGGGTCAGTATCAAGTGCGCGGTGGTGTGTCTCCAGCTCACCCAGCTCCCGCGGTATTTCCTGAAAGCTTGGGACTTCTAGTATGCTACTTCTCTTTTCCTGTACGGGTCGTGGGGTAGTGAGCTGACAGGGGGCAGTGTAGTCCGCGAGGCAAATACCAGAGACCGGTTAGAGGTAGCTGCGCAACCCGCGGAGTTTGAGGTGAGCTAACAGGCTCACAACCCCCTCCCCTTTCCGAGGTCAATCAGCTGACATTGCCCAGTATGGTATGTCATGCCGCACGCATCACGTCAGGACAAAGATGGACCATGCTAACCTAGATCCATCAGCCATCGAATACACCAACATCGTTAGCACCTCCGATCCAAGCTCCCGATTGACAGCCGCGCTGATCTCCCCAGCTATTCGGTCTCGTCGTCGCCCTGGTCTACACCCCGCTCGCGCCCATCGTGTCTATCTGCGGCGCCATGTACTTCTGGACGGCTTCTATCGTCGTCAGCACTTCTTTCCATCTCCCGCCTTCACATTCCCAGCTGACAAGGCAGTATCAAAACCAGCTCACCTTTGTCGAAGAAACGGTCGAGACGGACGGTAAAGTCTGGAAAGTCGTCATGAACCGTCTTCTTGTCGCTTTGAGCTTCATGCAGGCTCTGATGACACTGAGTAAGTCCCTCCTAGCCCCTCACTACCACCTCTCCGGCTTTAAGGCTCACATTCCAGCCGTCCTCCTCAAGACCCAACCTTTCGCAGATTCCAAACTCCCCCTCGCGCCTCGTCTTCTACCCACAATCTTCGCCTTCCTTCCTCTCCTCATCACCCTCCTTCTGGCGCGCCACGTCCGGGCCCGTCGTACCGCCGCGCAAATCATTTCAGACCGCTCCACTTCCGCTCCCTCCGCCTCCGTGGCCCGCGCGCCAAAATTCGAGCTCGATATTCTTCGTTCGGACGCCATCAAGCCCATCAAGATCTTCGAGCACCAGGAGGACTTGTTTGTGGAGTTGAGTAGGAAGAAGGGGATGGAGGGGCTGCGGAGGTTGATGCCGCAGATAGGATGGCGGATTAGGGAGCAGAAGATGGAGGCGTGGGGAGAGAAGGGGATTCAGAGGGGGGATGAGAGGGAGAGGAAGAAGATGGGCGAGAGAGAGGCGGAGAGGGAGAGGCAGAAGAGGAGGGTGAGGGAGAGGAGGGAGGCTAAGGGGAGGAAAGTAGAAAAAGGCGGGAAGAGAGGGAAGGGAGGGTCCGAGAGGGGGAGAGGGTATCGGCGACGAAGATAGCTTGGTTGGGTTGTGGGAACACTCGGTTGTATTAGAATACAATGAGTAGAACGGGCAAGATTTCGGACGGTCAATATGACCGTAGCCCCGGATAATCACCTTACCAAGCAAGCCTCGCCGCGACGCGCAGACGCATCTCGGAAATCGCTTACATGCTTAATATTGCACAGATCTATTCTCAGAGATGATAATTCGCCCCCTCTCCATCATCTAGGCGAGCTTCAGGGCGTTGCGTTACGTGCGAACTTGTTTTATAGGCAGAGCATTCGAGCAATGCCGGGCGGAGTGGTGTTTCGCGAAAAAGGTGGAGAGTGAGGGTGAGGTCGAGCCGAGAGATGAACGAAGTGAAAGGTTGACGGGGGCGAAGGGCGATGTATGTGCAGTCGAGAGCGAGGAAGGAGGAAGAAGGGGGATCACGGAGCCCAAGATCGGATATAGTAGGATGGTGGATTCCAACATTTAGGCGTCGGTGCCGTTGCCCTGGTTGACGCCTGGAGTGTCAGCTCAGAACATGTTTCAGATGAGAATCGAGCTTACGGCGTTCCTTCTCGGCCTCGAGCTGCGAGTAGAGGAGCATGAGGGCGCGTTCGGTCGATTCGGGGGTACCGACGATGGTGAACATGCGCTCTCCAGAGTCGTCGTGGGGGACTTTGGCGATAGAGATGCGGGAGCCGGAAAGACGACGGATCTCGGTGATCTTGGAACCGCCACGGCCACTAGATTGTCAGCTCTGCTCAATCTTCGCGACGATCTGCTTAGCTTACATGATGCATCCGACCATGTCGCTGGGAATGGAGATGTTTTGGGTGCGGAGGTTTGGGTCGTCCGCGGCCAGCTCGGGCTGCGGGGCGGGCTGCGAGACCCTACGCTCGCCCGAGGGAGCAGAAACGCTGGGACGGCTAGACCGACGGTCCGAGAAGCCGCCGTTGGGGGCGCTGGAGGGCGCACCGCCAAAGCCAGCCTGGACGCTGGTACGCCTGATCCCACCGGTGGGACCAGTGACGGTTCCCGATCCGAGACCGCCTGCGAGAACGCCCGCATCGCCCGCCGCTCCGGGGTGGTACTGGACCGTTCCCTGTCCACGCTCCCAGTCCTCCATGAGGCACTTGCCAATCTCCAGC